>NC_045599.1:32662212-32979712 GCF_009762305.2 Zalophus californianus | reverse complement strand
TGGGGAAGGGGGGCACCCTGCTCAAGGCTTGAGCCCAACCTGGGTTGCCGGCCAGCTCTGCAGATGAACCAGGCCCTGCCGAGCCTTCGGCCCCCAACCCACTCTTATTCCCCTCTGGAAGGACCCAGAATGGAGGAGAAAACCAAGCAAGATTTAGGAAATTCACGAACTAAAAATGTCAGGAATTTCCTGGGAAACGCAGTTCCTTACGGGTTTCATTAACGCAGGTTCGCTCGCCCCTTTTACCCCACCTCCCAGAAACTCTTTAAGTGTCAAGGAGAGCCCCCACCTCTCAAAAAGTAAAACATTAAGTGATTAATGGTTTTTAGGTGACAGCTAGGTTGCCAACCACGAATTAACCAATGAATCTTCGGACAGTGACAGCTAAAGGGGGTGTCTGGTCTCCGAAAGGGGCTCGGAAATAAATGAATTCTATCTCCCTAGATCTAAGGCATAATCTGGGGCCTGTTTTCTTTCTCCTAGATACACAGCAAATGCTCATACTCCCTCCCTGCAGTCTGTAGTTCTAACAGTTGAGGGAAAGCTAAGGCCTATCTCCAGGGGAACCCCGGCCAATCCCCGTACATTCTCCTTAAGTACCTTCTGCAGGGGGCTCAGGGGATACAGACCTCACAGCCTTACTCCTGGCTTTCTCAAGCATGAATTGCTGCCTCCATCCTTAGAAGAGTGTCTGTCCCATCTGTGGGCTCCATTCCCACTGGATATCCCTCAACCCCCAAAGTAAGGAGTCTTGCCTCCCTCATTCAGCCCCAGAGACAGCTGAGTACATAGTTGCACAAGCTTCCTGGAAAAGAAAGGGGTAGATCAAGTAATGATCAAGAAACCCAGACCAGTCTAGTACATAAGCCTTGTCAATGCCTAAGCCCTGAAAGCCCCCGAATATATCCTTTCATCACCTAGGCAAACCTGCCTGCTAAGTATTCACAGCTTCCCTTTTCTCTTAGCAAGGGCCCCGTTCCACCCAGCATTAGTTCCTTTGGCTCTGGGTTGATGTTAGCTACTTCCCGCTAAAGAGCAAGAAACAGGGCAAAGCACGATGGCTACCAAAGAGCAAACTCGAGTAGTCCTGTGGGAACGAGCCCCAGAACCACTCACCTGTCCGGTGGTCCCTGAAATTGTTCCCTGAAGGAGAGGCCCATTCTGAGAGACAGAAATCCAGACTTTGGGCCCCATAAAAAACTTCTCCTTAGTTGGGGGGGGGGCATCCTCCAGTATCACGTGGTACCCTTTTAGTGCTGATTTTTCTGAACTCCCTCCCTTGTCCCCAAGTCTGCAGGGAAGGGGAGAGAAGAACTGTTGGCAAACTTCAAGACCGCGCAAAATTTCAAGTGAGAAAAAGCAGTGGCTCCTCCAGGCTCACACAGTAGCGATCAGGACCCTGGATAGACCCTGGCCCCAAACTGGGACGGAAAGGCTGAGTGGCAGGGTCTCCACACAGAGCAGGGCGGGGTATTACGTTCCGAGCTGTAAAATGAGGCTAAGATCTGTTTAAGTCTGATCTAGAAGAGTCGCTGCTCTTCTTCTGGGGTTTACCTTGTGCAGAACCAAGCCCTTGCCCCTTCAAGAGAGCTCACAGCAGCAAGAAGCCCAATGGGATTTCGAAGAAGGAGCATGCGCCTGCCGGTCCCTGTCATTCTTCCACACTAATGACTGCTTCCTCCAGGACAGAAAACTAGGGTTTAAAACTGCCCATCTTCTTGGACCAACTTTAGAGTCTAAATTCCTTGCCCTCTGTTCCAAACATTTAGATCCAGGGGTTCTGAAGCGGTTTGAGTTTGGGAACACCCTGATTTTCTGAAAAGGTGTCTGTCACCAGAAACTGAGTTCTTAGTTCCCCAGCGCAGAGGCAACTGACGAAGTTTCTAGACAAAACACAAATTAAATATCATTTGCATGCTTACACTGGGAATTTTAAGCCCAAATCAGCAAATGACTGAGACCTGAATCTCTCCACACATAAATATGCACTTACTTATGTTATACTATGTTATATATGTATAAAATTTCTGTCATTATATACCAGTTTCTCCCCTATTTTACAAATGTATCTAAAAGATAAACAAGGTTAGCAATGGCTTTTCCAAAATGATTCAATGATAAATTGGATATTTAGTATATTTTCACTACTCAAAAAGTTAATTTCAGGATAAGCCTGTTAACTGTGGGGCTTTGGTCAGACTAGGGAGGGCATGGTGGTGAAAGGCGGCTTTCCTTAGGCTACAGAACACAGCAGCCTTAAAAGGCAGTCTGGGAACAATGAATATTGGCTCAGAGGAAAGTCTTAAAAAGTTTAGAACCTTAAAAAGAATTTCAAAGTTAGATTTGCATCCTAACATTGAAACTCCATTAGAAAATCTGTAGATTTGAAAAGACTTCTAGCCATTTGCTAATTACCTAATATACTTAGTAAATGAAAAGTCAGTTCTAGTGTCTAGCTTTTTGAATTTGTTATTTTGAAACAAACAGTTGTAAAATTAAACTGATGATTTCAATACAATGTAGGAAAGGCAAAGGGGAAACGAAATATATTAATATGTCGCAAAATATAGGTGTTAATTAAAAATCGTCAAAAAATATTCCCTTTCTACTCAAAGTTTGCTTACTTTAAAAAATCTGATAAATATCTTTAGATTTCTTGTGCTCTTTTATTAATACTACACACACATTTTGAAGAGAACAGAGATTGCTTTATTTTTAATCCCACTATCTCTATGTCGTTAACAAACTCTTACCAACAAAAAATTGTTCACGAGTGAAACAAACATTAGGCAGAACAAGAAGGAAAAAAGCCTCAGTCTTCCTCAGCCTGAACTACGGGTGATTCTGAAATAATCTAATTCAGCTTTAGTCTTTAAAAGTAAAAATTAACACACACATTTATAAAATAAACTTGGAGGGAGGGGATCTACCTCTGGGTAATCAACCCTTTTGATTATGGAGTTCCCAACAGAAACAATATGCTGATTAATAGCACAGATTTCCAAAATAAAAGAGAAGCAAGAACATTAGAAATTGTGTTTTCAAGTGCTACTTAGGTTAAATGCATGTCTTAAACTAGACAATTATATATCTTCAATACCCAAATCATTAAAACTAACTGGAATAATGTACTGCAAGTGTTCAAAGTGGAGGAATTACCCATTTCTTCTCAGGGCCAACTACCAGGAAAATGAAGGGTAAAGTAAATGTTAACGTTTAACAACAACAAAGACAAATAGTAATAGTATTTCATCAATCATTTTTTTAAAAAGCAAATCGTCCTTCTATAGCTCACCTAATCTTTGAAATTATGCCTCTCCAATGCTATTTTAATGTTTAAAGATATGAATTAAACATTCAAAATCTGAAGAGAACAATCCATGTGATAGAATCCTCGCACTTCACAAAATGTTTTCATTTTAAGCATTTGCAAAAGAGTTAAATAAACGTAGCACACATTCTAAATTCGATCAAAGATTCCGAGAACCCGACATTTTATGTACCCAAAAGGCCCAAACAGAACCGATGCAAATGTCAATAGCTCACTCTGTTCCGGCTGATACTTAAAAGGTTTTACTAGTACCCAAAGGAATGAAATCAGCAACTCTCCACACTCTAGTCAACACTCCAATTTTCAAAGCCGCAATTCGCAAACGTCAGTTTGGGCTGGAAGCAGTGGGGGTCTTAAAGTAATAATAATAATAAAAAAAAATCCTTTTCTCCTCTGATAGTCTACCAAAAGATGTCAAACCAAATTCCGTCTAAAGCACTGGGACCTCCCTTCCAAGGACACGGGACACAAGCATAGGCACCGCTGCCAAAAAGCTCTCCAAAAGCACCTGGCCCGACAGAACGAATTAGAACCTTTAAGAGGGTCCCTCACAGACAGCGGAAATGAAGTGGCATTAATTCAGGGGTAGACAGCAACGAGCCAAAGAAACTTGCTCTATCCGGACTTGGGCCTTTCTCTACCCAAGTTCAGAATCAAGGCAGATATATTTGTGGGGGTCCCTTCTACAGACATCTCAGCCGCCTCCGAAACCCACTGTCGCTCAAAGGGAAGACCCTCCAGCTTCGCATCCGTTCCCTTTGCCCCCGAACAAAGGCAGAGAAGACTGTTGAGCTGACCTAGCTCCGTGGGGCAGCAAAAATGCCTTGTTCGGGCCACCCATCCTTGGGCCTGCCTTCATCTGCGATGTCAGCACCAATGTATTATTTTTTATTTTTACAACGCATCCTGGGCGGGTGTATGCATTGCGGGGGTGGGGGTTGAACAGACAAGAGGAGGGGTTGGTAGTGAAGCCTAGAACCCTCCTTCCTCTCCCCTCCTGCCAGGGTTGCTGTGCAGGGAGTGTCGGCCACATTTGGCGCACTGTCCCAGGCCCGGGGCTAAGGTGGCCAGGGGAAATGGGGCTTAGGAATTGCTAAGCAAACGGCACCACTGGTGGTCTACAAGCGTCGGCGGAGGTAGGATTATCTTTTTTTTTTTTTTATTAAGGGGCGTGTGATTTTTTCTTTTTTGGAGGTGGGAGTTCGTTCGTTCTTTCGTGCGCTACGGGGGTGGGGGGGATGTTGCTGCACTGCCAGAGTCCCCGGAGGGATGTCTACAATGGTACAGTAATTATTCCTGGGGCATAAGAGGGCAATTAGAGGGGACGGGGTGGGCGGCACCTCGAGTTGTGGCAGTGGCAGCAGGGAAGGTCGCGAGGGGCTTACCCGGGCGGGCGGGCGCTGTCCTGCCGCAGGTGAGGGAGGGCGCGGGCTGGAGGGAGGGAGGGCGCGCGCTAGGCAGGCGCTAGGCTGGCGCGAGGAAAGGGGGAGGGGAGGAGGGGGAGGAGGGCGCGCGCGCGCACACCTGTCCTGGACAGCGGCGCGAGCCGAGCGGCGCCTCACTCGGGCTCTGCCGGCTGAGGAGGAAGGAGGGCGGGCTGGCAGGCGGGGGCGGGACGCCGAGGGGAGGAGGAGGAGGCGGCTCGGATGGCTGGCTCGGCTCTCCCTCGTTCTCCCTCCCGCGGGCAAGTCCGACTCACACCCTGCTTCTCCCGCTCACTCACAGCCCCCTTGGCTCTCCCTCCTCCTCCTCCTTCCCCTGCGGGATCCGCTCGCCGCCGCCGCAGACGGCAAGTCGTGGCAGCCAGACGTCGGCGCGTAACCCGGCGCTCCGTGCGTGACTCCGAGCGACGTCAGCGCGCGCTCCGCGTTACCCACCATCTCTCCCCCATCCTCCCCCCGTGGCTCGCGCCCTCCGCCCTCGCGTTCCTCCGTTTCAGTTGCCGCGGCGGCGGGCACGGAGCGCGCTCCCTCCGCCCCCCTCTTGCGCGTGCGCGCGCCTTCTCCGCCGTTGGCGCGTCAACAGCCCACGGCCCAGGCCTTGAGGCGCGTCTGAGGAGGGGGCTGCCTGTGGCCTCTTTGCCCGCACTTCCTCCACTCACCGCCCGTGGCGCCCCTAGGAGGATTTACCCTCGTTGGGCTTTGAAGGCTGGAGCTAGGCTCAGGCGGGGCTAGAACCCCGTAGGGCCTGCATCAACTCCAACTTAGGGCCCTAAGCGTCGTTACCGGTGCAGCTACCACCCTGTCACCCTCTCCCCCCGCCCTCGTTCCGCCCGCAAGTCTCAGGAGGCAATAGGCCTTTCATCTCCCGGGAGGGTCTCACCTTGGCCTTCAGACGCCCGCGGAGAGGGCTTGAAGGGCAGAATTAGCATAAAGAAGAAAGGCGAGACCACGTTCAGGCTTTAGCCCCAGGAATCCTTGACAGGAAGCGTGGGGCTGCTGCCCAGCCTCCCACGCAGTGTAGGTGAAACTGGGCCTCTTTGAGGGACTGTGACTAAGGACAAAACCCTGATAAATATTATTTATGCGTCCTTGGTCTGAGAGGGAGAAAGTGTAAGAGACGAGTTAATTTTCATAAGTTGGTACGCAAGGGCGAAATGCAGAACTATAAAATGTTCTTTAAGAGTTTTCTTGAAATCTTAGCAAGTTTGACAAGATTTTTGGTGCACGGTAACTTTTTTCCTCACTTTGTATGCTGTCACATCTCCCTGTGACATTGCCTACGTGGAAGATGGATCAATTAAAAATTATCAGCTGCAAATAAATAGAAAGCTGCCGTACCATCTTTATAGTTATTTGAATAGTTCTCAGAAAAGTCAATCTGTAGTTTAGGAAAATTTAGTCACTGTCCTTACTTATTTAACTGAGTGTATTTTATTTTGAAGTTACCTTGCAATACACAATAAACACCCTTTTAATAGGCAACATTAGACTTTTAAACTACCTAATTTATTATAGGACCAGACCTTTTTTTTAAGGAAGCTTATCTAGTTAAGCCTCTGAGGCAAGTAGGAGTGAGATGAAATTAACTGCATTTTATAGATGATAAAATCGAGTTACAAAAATATAAGTCGGTTGTTGGGAGTTGCAAGGAGTCTGTCACCAATAGAGGGAAACACCTTAGGTATGTTATTGCTTACTTTATCCACTAAGCCAGAAATCCCTCAATTGTTTACTTCCGGGTATCTTTGGATGCCCCCCCCCCATGTATTATAGGCAGTGCCTAATGTCTGAGAGAAATAAATTTAGGAGGTATTCCTGGAGACCCCAAATCACAGAGGACTCTAAAAGGTTTGAGGTTAGAATTTTCTGCCCTAGGAAACTACAGCTGAGCAATAAGTTATTGTGAAACAATCAAATTCCATTCTAACAGCAAAATGTTTATTAATCCCCAGTTAGAGGTAAGAAAAATTTTGAGACAGGTTTAAGAATGATGGGTCATTCTTTTGAATTGCTTCTTTATTCACCTCATCTTTAGGTGGCAGCACTACTATATAAATATCTTTAAAACTACAGTCTTTGGCAACTTGATATCCTAGAAGAGTGTTTTGTCCTAAATGCATCCAACTCTATTGTGGAGATCAGAACAGAAATATGAAATCATCCCTGAGAATTAGAATACTTAGGAGGTTCTAGAGGAGGAAGAACAGAAAGGCTTTCAAAAGAGGTTAATACATGGAGTTACTGAAAGAAAATATTCGAAAGTTTTTAAAAAGTTTTTTCTTTTTTTTCTAGCTGTATGAGGAACAAGTAGCATCTTTACTCTAAACCTGATCTTGTATTGAACCAGCACAAAATATTACCTTCCAAAGCAAACCATACTTTCTTAATACTGCATATTAAGAATATACAAGTTTAAACTTGCTAGTTGTATTGTTGCCAGTATTCTAACCACAATTTTATTTTATTTTTTACGTAAGTTCTATGCTCAACATGGGCTTTGAACTCATGACCCCCAAATTTAGAGTTGCGTGTTCTACTGACTGAGCCAGCCAGGCACCCCGAACTACAATTTTAAAATTGGGGTGCAGTTTTCTTCACTAAACCGGATCAAGCTTGTGAGGATCCCGAATAACACCTTATTATTGACCCTTGTAGAAGAGAAGAACTCTTCTTGGCTCCTTTCCTCCCTTCCTAAATTGTTCATATACAAACTAAACCACCATTACTCAAACTCAGAGAAGTGATAATACAAGCTAAACTATGTATAAACTGATAGCAACTTACAGATATTCTATATCTTAATTTCTGCCACAGTGTTTGAGGGTAATAAATTGTGATGTATGGGGGGCTATTTGGATCAAGTATTCTCTAAGTAGAACTTTGTCATAATTAATTTTGTATATTTACAGTAATTCTTCCTGTACCCCTTTATCCAAGCAACCAAACAAAATTGAATTTACATGCATTTCAAAATAGACTATCTTAGATTTACAGTATAAACAATATTACCAATGAATGTAGAAGTATGACCATCAGGAGTGGGAAATCAGATTATTTCTGGGAGAGGATGAAGTGTTAATAAAGTCTAGTTCTTGATGACAGCTTCCATCTTTCTCAGGTCAAACTTGGAGAAAGAGTCTCAAGCAAATTGGTAAAGCTCAAACTCAGCAGTATTATGTTAAGATTTTTAAGCTCTCTGGTGCCAGCAAATCATGCAGCCTGGGGGCCTTTGCTCCAAACTTCTGCCAACTCCATTTTGGCAGTAAACTGTTCTGTTGAACAAAGTTTGCACGTGTTTGGGGTGTGAAGTGGTTCCTCAGGCATTTATCTGTTTTTTTTTCCAGTTTGGGGACTTGAAGACAAGAGTCAGAAGCATGAGACTTGTATAGTTCATATGTGCCCTGGCAGACTATGTTAGTGATCTTGAATTTCCACCTAAACAAGGGCAGCTTTTTCTTTGTTGGTGTAGGATTTATTGAAGTGGACCGCTTAGTTTACTCCTTAAATGCTCACATGATATTGAACCAGTTCTCAAAAGCAGGTAGGCAGAACCCCTTCTGCTGAGGGTACAGAGCTGTGGCAAATCACTCCTCATCCTCCTACCTACAATACCACCTCACACCACTTGAGAGCAAAGAGGCCAGTAATTATTTAAACTTGATTTCACTGTCATATATAACTATGAGCCACTGATATTTTTTGGTATTAGTTGTCTGGTTTTATCTTTTTTACCTACTTTTTCCCATCCTGGAGTCGTTGGTTAACAGCACTTGGTCCAGTTATATGTGCTAATTTGTGTCATTTCTGGGGGTCCCTCTTCCTGTGGGAAGAAACATATACATTCTCGATTTCTTTAATTTTTTCAAATAATCCTTGTAGAAAATCCTTGCATAATCCAGGGTAACCTTTTGAAAGCCATTAAACTGCTATTGGAATATTTTCTTTCTTCTTTTTTTTTTTTCTTCTTCCTGGTTTAGGAGTAATGGAAAGGAAAAAGTACAAAAGTAAAAGTTACGGATGTTGAAATGATACTATTATTTTTAACCATGATCAATGGAATGTCAATTTGTAAGATACAGTATGGTCACTTGAAAATGGTAGTTATTTTTGATACTTTTGCCAAGAGTGTGACCTAAATTCCTATTTGTACCTTTCCCAAGTCAAAACTGACCTATGGACGAGGTTAGAAAGGAAGAAGAAACCTGGGCCTTTCCAAAGAGTGAATCTATCTGGACTGAAAGTACTACGGAATGTTGTTGCACATTTTATGGTGACCCCAAAACTCTTCTGTTTACTTACTTTAAAACAGAAATTTGTTGTAATTTTACTACCTGGAGCATACGTAGGTGGGTGTGTACATACAACCAGATTGCTCTGCCCTCTGAAGGTAATTTAGACCATTTTTATAACCAAATGCAGTAGCACTTTGCGATTAGATGATCAGTTGGTTTCTTTCAGTGGTGAGTGAAATATGTCAGGGGAAAAATCAAGATAATCCTCCATGGGAAAAATACAAAGTAAGTTCTTTAATATTTTGTGCTCTATTTTTAAGTATTTTTATTTTTATCTTTAAGTATACTTTTAGGCATACTTGTCTAAATACTGAAAACTTACTATACTTATCTTTATAATTAATTTATTATTATTAAATAATTATTATACTTATCTTTAAGTATACTTTAAGTATACTTTTTCTTCTTATCTAAATACTGCAAATTAATTATTAAATGTAAATGTAATGTAAGTGTAATGGTTAGTTTTTACTTCCTAGATAACAAATCAATATTTACTTGGTAAGTATATGTATAGAGAATAAATTTTTTTAATTTACTTTTAAAGTTTATTCTTTTTAGTAATCTCTACACCCAACATGGGGCTCAAACTCACAACCCCAAGATCAAGAGTCACACTCTCTTCCAAAGGAGCCAGCTAGGCACCCCGAGAAGAAATGTTTTTAAATTACTATTCTGGAATTATATTAATATATATATAACCATAAACTTATTATAGCTGATGTTTAGATGGCATTTTATTTATTTATTTATTTTGCCTTGAATTTCCTTTTGGAAAGTTAAGTATTACCTGCTATATCAGAACTAGTTCTCAGAACCCATCAACTGTTTATCAGTCAGGCTTATTTTCTTAAATCGTTTATTGAACAATATCAACTGCCTGTTTGTCAACCATTGTTCCAGGTGCTTGAACATAACCAAGCCCCTGTTCCCATCCAGTTTCCAGTATAGTAAGACAGATAATAAACAAATATATAATATAATACTGAATAATGATAAGTGCTAAAAAGAAAAAGAATGCAGTAAAGGGGCAAGAGTTCACTGTGTGATTGTGTGTGTGTGCCTCCCACCTGATATTTTAAATAGAGTGATCAAGGAATCCTCCTTGAGGAAGTAACTTTTAAGCAGAATCCTGAAATAGTCAGTCATGAGAATATTTAGGGAGATGTTCTAGGCATCATGAAAAATGTATGCCACATAAAGCCACCCAACTATAATCCAGGTAACATCCCATGTGGTAACTATGTATACATCTTTTTCTTTCTTAAGAGAGAAAAACTCATCAAGTTTTCTGGGTACGTTTTAGGTTTTCAGAAATGTCTATCATTTAATATCATTATTGCTCTATATTTCCCATGCTTATTATTCCATTATTTAATACAGTAAGATTTATGGTAGACAAAGCTTCAGAATTCCTTATCTGCAATTCCAAATTCCAAAACATTTTTTCTTAAATTTTTGGTGTAAAAACTGTTCTGAACTGACATGACTCTATTTAAAGTCTTCATTATTCCATTTGGTGTGACTATTGATGAATTTCATTATGGAAATATGTGTTTGATTAGAGGCCACTGCCCAGGACAACACAGGCTACATAAAATATAGATAGCATGATATGTTACACTCTTAAAATATATTTTAAAAATTCAGAAACCTATCTGGCTGGCCCCAAGAATTTTGGATAAAGTATTGCATATCTACAAGATTTCTTCTTGATACTCTGATTAAGTATCACTATTGATGTTAATCTTTAGATATCTTTTATTCAAAGTGTAATGTTTATATAGTGCTCTTTTATGTACCTGGCACTATGTAAACACTCTATATATTAGCTCTTAAAATCCTTAAAACAGCCTTATGAGTAAGTTTTATTTTCCTCATTTTACAAATGAGAAAACTGCAGTGCAGACAGATTAAGGAAACTGCCAAAATCACACAGCTACTAAGTGACAGAGCTAAGAATTGAACCTAGACAATTTTCCTTCCTAGCTTGCATTCTTTGCCAATAAACTAACTTTCCCTCTCCCTATCCCTTTCTCCCTCCCCTCTGCTTTGGAGAAGTTTAAAATATCAGCCCTTTCCAAGAACATGGGTTTTTACTCATAATCTGAAATATCAGACATCAAAAATTTTACATTTTCTTTACCAATATTCTTCAACAATTTTTTTTCATTTTATTTTATTTGCTTCTGGTATAATTTCAGCCATTTCTATTCTCAACTGAGATCACAGATTTATTTATCCTCATTCTCAGTCTGATAGGTTTTCATGTTAACCTTATCTTTCCCATTCTTTTCTTCACTGAATATTCTTGCATGATTATGAGGCACCTCCCTTATTATTATGACCTTGTCAGATGTCAGATCACATTTAAAAATTTGCATCTCGTTTACTGAGAAGTACCACCAACTAAATAAAGCTCTGTCACTGATTTGTAGGTTTCTTGCACTCAATGAATTACATAACTGCTTCAGATAACTATATTATAGGCATATTAAATTCACATTTTTGAATTAGAACTGACTTGGTTTTCATTAGTGTGTCCTCAGGTAAGAATTCTCCATAAGCAATTAGAAACTGAGATCATTTTTGTATTGATTCATTGATTGATTGCAAGATTGCATATATTTTATGAAGTTGGGCAAAGACTATTATAACTGTATAACATAGGTAGGGTGAGTTTGAGCAAGTATATTATATTGAACTTTCCAAGTATCTATTCTTGATCATCCTAGAAATCCACTGTGAGACATTAAACAAATCACTTTAGTTGTTCTCTGTGAAAATTAATGTGTTGCCCTTGAATACAAAGATGAAGGTTTTGACACACAATAAAGTATTATCTTTTGTGTAATGTTGATAGACTTGTTCTGAGCCAAACATAATTTCTCAGGAGTCACTCAACAGCTCATGTTTGCTAAATTTAGGGGTGTCGTTCATGGCTATCAGAGCTAAAAAGGAATTAAACCCATCAATTTTACCTCATTAGCATCCTGTTGAACCAATTGAGCCAAAAAGTCAGTTATTAAATTGCTGAGAATGAAAAAAGAGACTAAATATGTATATATGTGCATTGAGATTGGTTATAAAGTACATCAGTTTATTATATGAAAAATTGAGGGCTTTGTGAAGGATTACCTTTCTACCTCTATCTCCTGAGAGATGAGGAAGATGACATTTTCTCCTAAGACCGTGTTCAGGAGACACAGCTTTTCTCCAACTAGTTCCTCTGCAATATTCTACATTGATAGCATCCAATACAAAAACTTTGAGGCACACCATTAATATTTACCAAAGTGTAACAATGTCTTAGGGATAAAAATTTCATATTTATAATTCAACTCAAGTGAATATAAACACACTTTAAGGAATTCAAGTGATGAATAACTGTTTTAGCTCTTCTGCTTTTCCTAAGCTTTAGTTAGGAGATCCCTCCTCTATTCAGTGTGGCAGTCAAGAACATGGTCGAGGTAATCAATCTTTCAGATTCAAAACTCTGCTTTCAAATTCCTAACTATGTGATTTTGGGCAAATTACTTCATCTCTATAGGTCCGTTTCCTCATTTATCAAATAAGGATGATAATACCAGCAGCCACATAGGTATAGTATGAGGATTAAATTAGTTCATTCATAAAAAGCATTTACGAGAGGATCTGGCACATAGTAAGTGCTCAATAAATGTGAACTCCCATCCCCTGTGGCACTAACTTTTCTTGCCCTCTCAAGAACCAAGCCAAATTCTTTGTCTCTCTCTCTCTTTCTTCAGATTTCAAGTTCACAGACCTTGGCCTAAGATGAAAATTGTCCTCTTTTTGGGGGACTGGGTGGCTCAGTTGGTTAAGCAGCTGCCTTTGGCTCAGGTCATGATCCCAGGGTCCTGGGATCGAGCCCCACATCGGGGATCCCTGCTCAGCAGGGAGTCTCTTTCTCCCTCTGCCTCTCTCCCCTACTCATACTCTCTCTCAAATAAATAAAATCTTAAAAAAAAAAAAACTGTCCTCTTCTTCACCACTAGATCCATCAACTGCATTGTTCTTAAAAACCTTCAAGTATTCTTTCCTTTTCTTGGTTTTGGACCATTGTAACTTGCTTTCTCTATCTGAATACCCTTTTATGGCTTCTCCAGATAGTATGTCTTTCATGTGCACATTGAAAGGTTTTTCCTCATTACTACAGTATCAGTTCCTTGAGGGTATAGACTCTGTCTCAATTACTCTATTACTCCAGTCCTTACCCACTCCCTGCTGCATAGTTTATGCTAAAGAAGTTTGTTGAATAAATCAATTCATTGAGGCTTTGTACTTTTTTTCCTATTTTATCCTGGGTATTTTATTCTGAACCTCCAGTTTTCCTGAAAGTTCTCTTGCTCCTTTTATCTCTGGAAATTTTAAGTTCACCTGGTGATGCTGAGATCCCATCCTGGATCATCACAGTTTTCTGACTGACAGGTAAGAGGTTCATTTTGCCACACGATCCATATGTTAGAAAGAAAATTCCCGTTTAATTCATCTAGATTTAATTTAACTTATAATCTCTTGGCTCTAGCTAGATTGATTATTCTCTTTAAAATCTATCCATATCTGGGGCGCCTGGGTGGCTCAGTCGGTTGGGCGTCTGCCTTCAGCTCGGGTCATGGTCCCATGGTCCTGGGATAGAGCCCCATGTATCGGGCTCCCTGCTCAGCGGGGAGCCTGCTTCTCACTTTACATCTGCCTGCCTCCCCTGTTGTGTTATCTATCTCTCTCTCTGCCAAATAAATGAATAAAAATCTTAAAAAATAAAATAAAATCTATCCATATCTTTGAGAGAGGGCTTCTATTTTGGCAGAACTCTTTGTCTCATTACTTATTTGAAGATAGGGCCATACTACTTTCAGTTTCTTTATATGCAGAATAAGCATCAGCTCGGGGTGCCTGGCTGGCTCAGTTGTTGGAGCATGTGACTCTTGATCTTGGGGTTGTGAGTTCAAGTAAAGATTACTTTTGAAAAATTTTAAAAATCTTAAAAAGAAGTATCAGCTCTCACTTGGAGTAGGTCAGAATGAACTAGATCAATCTCTTAACATTTTTCTTTTTAATACATACGAAAGACCTATATAACACATGTATTAGCTGTAAAGCTTGATAATATCATGAACTACCCAACAAAGAACTAGAACATTTCCCAGTAACTTGTATCTACCTCTGCCTGGGTTCCTCCTCTATCTCTTCCCCCATCCTCAAGGGTACCCAGTATCCTGAATTTTATGCTTATCTTTCCATTGCTGTTTTCTTTTAAAATTTAGTTTTATTGACAAATGTATCTATGCTAAAACGATATGTTGTTTGACCTGTATGTTTTTGAGCTTTAGAAAAATGCTGCAAGAATGAGAGAAGATATTTGCAAATGTTTTATCAGATAGAGGGCTAGTATCCAAAATCTATAAAGAATTTATCAAACTCAACACCCAAAGAACAAATAATCTAATCAAGAAATGGGCAGAAGTATGAACAGACATTTCTCTAAAGAAGACATACAAATGGCCGACAAACAAATGAAAAAAATGCTCCACATCGCTTGGCATCAGGGAAATACAAATCAAAACCACAATGAGACACCACCTCACACTGGTCAGAATGGCTAAAATTAACAAGTCAGGAAACAACAGATGTTGGCGAGGGAGAACCTCCTTCCACTGTTGGTGGGAATGCAAACTGGTGTAGCCACTCTGGAAAACAGTATGGAGGTTCCTCAAAAAGTTGAAAATAGAGCTACCCTACAACCCAGCAATTGCACTACTAGGGATTTACCCCAAAGATAAAAATGTAGTGATCTGAAGGGGCATCTGCACCCCAATGTTTATAGCAGCAATGTCCACAATAGCCAAACTATGGAAAGAGCCCAGATGTCCATCGACAGATGAATGGATAAAGAAGATGTAGTATATATATATAATGGATATATATACAGCCATCAAAAAATGAAATCTTGCCATTTACAATGATGTGAATGGAACTAGAGGGTATTATGCTAAGCAAAATAAGTCAATCAGAGAAAGACAATTATCGTGTGATTTCACTCATATGTGGAATTTAAGAAACAAAACAGAGGAGCATAGGGGAAGGGAGGGAAAAATAAAACAAGATGAAACCAGAGAGGGAGACAAACCATAAGAGACTCTTAATCATAGGAAACAAACTGAGGGTTGCTGGGGGTGGGGGGTTGAGGATGGCGTAATTGGGTGATGGACACTAAGGATGGCACTAAGCGTGTATTATAAGACTGATGAATCACTGAACTCTACCTCTGAAACTAATAATACACTCTTTGTTAATTAATTTAAATAAATAAAAAGAAAGAAAAATGCTGTCATCCAATATACAGTTTTCTGGGATTTGCCCCTTTTACTCAACACTATGTTGCCCAGTTTCGTTCATGTTGTTGTATATAATGATTGTTGATTTTCAGTACCACGTATCATTCTATTGTATGAATATATTGCAATTTACTCTCCTGTTGATAAATAGTTGAGTTGTTTCTAGCCTTTTAAAAAATTATAAACATCATTGCTATAAAAATTCTTATGTATGCCTCCTGGTATCACATGCAAAGTGTTTCTCTTGGTTGTACATCTAGGAGTAGGATTGCTGGGTTGGGGAGTATACAAATATTCAACTTTGTGAGGTAATTAATGCCAAATAGTTTTCAATTCTCTCACAGTTTACAAGAATTCTACTTACTGTCAGTATTTGGTATTATTACATGTAACTTTCACCAATCTAGTGGGGGTAAAATGTTATATATCTGCTTTTTATAGATGGAAGGAGTCATCTTTACTTAAAGCTTTTTATTTTTCTATTTTATTTTTGTTTTTAAGATTTTATTTATTTATTGACAGAGAGACACACAGTGAGAGAGGGAACATACGCAGGGGGAGTGGGAGAGGGAGAAGCAGGCTTCCTGCCAAGCAGGGATTCCTATATGGGGTTCCATATGGGGCTCGATACGGGGCTCGATACGGGGCTCGATCCCAGGATTCTGGGATCATGACCCGAGCTGAAGGCAAACGCTTAACAACTGAGCCACCCAGGCGCCCCTACTTAAAGCTTTTTAAATTTTCTCTTCCTTTCTGTATTAAAAGCTTGCAGCCTCATTTGACTTTACTGTGCCTGGGAGTTCCTTTGAGAGAAAGCATTTATTTGTGAGATAGTTTCTGTTAATGGTATAGAAATTGAGATGGGATGGAGGCTGCTAACTGGGTAGTTCGCATGTTGCTTTTAAGTTTACCTTGCATACACAAACTAAAATTTCTTGTTAATACTCTACAGAAATGGAAATTACATTCTTTAATATTGGCCCATCACAGATTAATCTGATCTTGAGTTTACACCTACCTGCAAAACTATTTTAAATAAAACCTTTCTTCAATCTGTTGATCTGGAATATTTCCACAGAATCAAGGTTAGTAAAGATATCTTTCTGTATTTCTTTTTTTCTTTTTTTAAAAGATTTTATTTATTTACTTGACAGAGAGAGAGAGAGCGAGAGGGAACACAAGCAGGGGGAGTGGAAGAGGGAGAAGCAGGTTCCCGCTGAGCAGGGAGCCCGATGCGGGGCTCGATTCCAGGACCCTGGGATCATGACCTGAGCTGAAGGCAGACGCTTAACGACTGAGCCACCCAGGCGCCCCTCTTTGTGTATTTCTTTGTATTTTAATTGTACCAAAGAGATCCAACTTACCTTCTTTTGATATGGTTACATTTATGTGATATAACACAAATTAATCTCTCAAAGGAATATTAAAACTCCAAATGATCATCTTACTACTGTTACCCACTGAGCTGACCTACACATGTCAGCCAGGGAAATAAGTCCAAACAGATGGTGCGGCTACACTGTGCCCTAAAATGTGCTTTTTTTTTTTTTTTAATTGAAAAAGCCATCTTGTATATAAACAATTTTCATCAATAACTAAAAACATATGGAGTTGAAAAAAGAGAATTCAAGACAAATAGCAATATATGTATATTTTAAAGAAGAACTTTTATAGCCCCTTGTGTTTATTGTCTTTAGAAACAAATACCAGTTTTGTCATTTGTCTATTTTTTTCTTGCCTTTGAATAAAAGATTTTTGAAGGAAGGGACTGTGTATTTGTTTTATGTTTCTTATGTTTCTTTATTATATTGTTATAGTATAGTGTCATATCCCAAAGGGGAACTCAGAATATTAATAGAGTGCAAAAGTCCCTGCTGTACCATTAATATTTGTTGACTAACAAAATGACTGAGTGAATATTCATGACCAAACCATAAGAAAGCTGCAATTACTTTCTTTCCTATGGTATAGTAGCTATTATTGGAAATAATCATTCATCAGGGTGAATACATTTATGCCAGGTGAGTGTTTTTCAACCTTATTTATATAGCTAACGCTGTATTCAGTCAAGTTGCTATCAGCCATTGGTTTCTTTTAAAACCAAGTGTTAAGCTTCATTTCCTCATTCCCATGATGCCAGATACTCACTTTCTGTATTGATCAATGGACATCAGGTGCTGCTGAAGTAAGACTGACTTCCTGCCAAAGCTCCCTCTAAGTGAGAGCTTTTTCTTTGTATCATGCTGTGTACATGAGCTTTTTGTTGTTGTCGTTGTTGTTGTTGTTTTGCTTTTGTTATTTTGTAAGTGGTGATCTATAAGATGGGGCAAATCTAGAGGTAAGTCTTTACTTCTCACATGGATTGCTACATCCTCCCTGTAATAGGCAGCCTCCAAGATGGGCCTCAGTGATTCCTGCTTTCTGGTGTTCACACCCTTGTATATTCTCTTCCCATGTTCTATGTGGGTTGGTCTATATAACCAACAGAATGTGGCAGAAGTAGTGGTGGGGCAATTATAAGATTAGGTTATATAAGACTTTAAGAACCCAGGGACCACAGGCCAAATTAGAACCTCAGATAGTTCTATAAGGCACTTTTTCTGAGACTGGGAAGTACCAACCCAGATCCTGAGCCAAAAAGGCCCAAGTCTTTCTTGGACCTAGAAAAGTAAGAGACAGGAAAACTTACATATGTAAATAGAAATAAGTTGGAATTTCACTAAAAGATAGTGGGAAAAAAGAGAGCACCTAATGAAAAGAAATTAAATACTCACAGAGGCTACCACATGGTTAAACCTTAAAAACATACTAAGTGAAAGAAGCCAGTTACAAAAGACCAGATATTGTATGATTCTATTTGTATGTAATGTCCAGAATAGGCAAATCTATAGAAACAGATGGAGAGTTGCCTAGAGCTGCAGCAGTGGGGGTGCGGGGAGCTTATGGTGTGATAGCTTGGTTCAGGGTTTCTTTTGGAAGTAATGAAAATGTTTTAACATTGTGGCAATAACTGCAAAACTCTGTAAATATACTAAAGCCATTCAACTGTATACTTTGAATGGGTCAATCGTATGGTATATGAATTATATCTCAATAAAGCTGTTTAAGAAAAGACTACAGCTTCTGTCTTGGGCTTTCTATCTCTTCCGTCACTTCCATCACCCTGGAGGAAGCCAGCTGCCATGGCTTGAGGACACTTAAGACAACCCACTCATGGAAAGGCTTATGTGGCAAGGAAATCTGTGAATGATGTTTGCTAGTTAATTTGCAGTTTCCTATTATGAGTGATATTAAGCATATTTAATATATTTATTTTTTAAGGATTTATTTATTTATTTGAGAGAGAGAGCGAGCAAGCAGGGAGGGGGGCAGAAGGAGAGGGAGAGAGAGAATCCTCAAGCAGACTCCTCACTGAGTGTGGAGCCGGTCGTGGGGCTTGATCCCAAGACCCCGAGTTCATGACCTCAGCTGAAATCAAGAGTTGGCCGCTTAACCAACTGAGCCATCCAGGTGCCCCACAGCATATTTAATATGTTTAAAGGCATTTGTAGGAGGATAACAAGAAATATAAGCATGAACTCCATATTCAATGACATTAGGAGATGTTTTTAACTCCAAGTTATAGTACGTGAAGGCTAAAAGTGGATGGGGAAATGACGAATGACTTAAGAAGTCAGAGAATGGTAAAACCTAGGAACTGCAGAGGAAGAAGACACCAGTAACAAGCAAACAGATTTGTCCCATGGAACCTGAGAAAACCACAGGAACTAGAGGGGTGAAGAATATATGCAGGCATACCTCAGAGATATTGTGGGTTCGGTTCCAGACTGCTGCACTAAAGTAAGTATCCCAACACTTTCTTAAGCAGTGCCTGTAAAAGTTATGTGTATCCTATACTGTAAGTGTGCAATAGCATTATGTCTAAAAAAAATGTACATACCTTAATTAAAAATACTTGATTGCTAAAAAATGCTAAGCATCATCTGAGCTTTCAGTGAGTCATAGTCACTGATTACCGATCACCATAACAAATATAATAAGGGGCAAGTTTGAAATATTTCAAGAAATACCAAAATGTGACACAAAGAGGTGAAGTGAAATTTTTCCAAATGCTATTGGAAAAATGGTGCCGATAGACTTGCTCAACATGGGGTTGCCACAAACCTTTGATTTGTAAAAAAACGCAGTATCTGCAAAGCACAATAAAGCAAAGTGCAATAAATCTGGGTTCTATCTGATACTCACCCCCTCTTCTCACCCCAAGTAGTCAAATGTTTCCTTTCCCTCACCAGGCAGGAGAAGGAAGTCATTTTCTCTGGAAAAACTGAATTAGGAAAGCTCTGGACTTTGGTATCAGGCTCTAAGGACTGGGTATGAAAACAAGGGTATGGTATGAAGACATAAAAGTCTGTATCCTAAACAGGACATTCTGCTCTTTTCCCTACCCAGTTCCAGAAAGCTTGCAGCCAGACTGTCGTGATCTCCAGGGAGGAAATAGGAGGATTTTTTTCTCTGGAAAATTGAACTGATATAGAGAAAATATATATACCAAGAGTTTCTAATTAAAAAAAAAAAAGCCAGCTTCATAGTATAATAGATTTCATAACATATCCGTGGTATAACCACTTTTCCCCACCTTCACTTACCACCATCCTGGGGCTTGCCACTACCATTCCTTACTTAGACTCTTGCAGCATTTTCCTATCTGCTCACCTACTTTTCTACCTTTAACCCTAGAGCAAATTTTCATCCTAGTAGTCAGAAGAAATCTTTTTATAATGAATGTCGGATCATGCCACTTTTCTATTCAAAACCTTTTAGGGATGACAGGTCTCAGTCAGAATAAAAACCAAAGTTCTTACCATGGCTTACAGTTCATACATGATTTGTCTTCTCTGCCTTCTGCCTCTCTAACCTTATGTTCTTCTAGTCTCTGTTTACTCTATACCTGCCATATTGGCATCCCTAAAAATATGGGCTCTTTGCCATTTCAGGGCCTTTGTATTTGCTCTTTTCTCTACCCAGAACCCTCTTTCCCCAGACATTCTCTTGGCTAGCCCATTCGCGTCTTTTAGGTCTTGCTCAAAAGCAATCTTAACAGGGGGCACCTGGGTGGCTCAGTGGGTTAAGCGTCTGCCTTCGGCTTAGGTCATGATCCCAGGGTCCTGGGATTGAGCCCTGCATCGGGCTTCCTGCTCAGCGGGGAGCCTGCTTCTCTCTCTCCCTCTGCCCCTCCCACTGCTTGTGCTCTCTCTTGCTCTGTCAAATAAATAAATAAAATATTTTTTTAAAAAGTAATCTTTTTTTTAAAGATTTTCTTTTCTTTTTTTTTAGAGGTTTATTTATTTATTTATTTGAGAGAGAGAATGAGATAGAGCGAGCATGAGAGGGGGGAGGGTCAGAGGGAGAAGCAGACTCCCCGCTGAGCGGGGAGCCCAACGTGGGACTCGATCCCGGGACTCCAGGATCATGACCTGAGCCGAAGGCAGTCACTTAACCAACTGAGCCACCCAGGCGCCCCCCAAAAAAGTAATCTTAACAGAGAGCCTTCCCTGATCACCCTATATTAAATAGCATCCTTCTTACCATCATCTTAACTTGCTTTATTTTCATCATAGCATATAGTTACAGATGTTATATATTTATTTGCTTAATTATTTATTGTGTATCTACCTTGACTAAAATGTAAGCTGTTGCCCGCAAAGACTTTTTCTGTTTGTGCTCACTGCCATATCTTCAGCACCTGGTACACAGTAGATGCATGATGAAAATTTGTTGGCTGAATGAATCAATCAATAAATCACTCAAAAGTGATGATAATATGCCTTTTCTCTTTTGATTTGCTAATATAGTTAGTTATTACAATAAATTCCCTGATGTTGAACTATTCTTGCATTCCTGATGTGATCCTTAGTCTGGTGTTTAATTTTTAAAAAATGCTTCTGAATTTTATTTGCTAGTATTTTAGTTGATATTTTCTCAGTAGCTATCCAAAAACTGTAGCTTTGTCAGATTTTGTTCTTGTATTTACTTTGGATTGAAACAAATGCATGTCTTTTTTTTCCCCCCTCAAGGCAGCCTAGATTTATTTTGTAAGCAGAAGAGAGGAGTTTGCTTTAATTTTGAAACCAGGACTATTTCAGCCCATATTTTTCTCCACTGTCTGAGGCTGAGGTTCCTCTCAACTTTTTTTTTTTAATTTTATTTATTTACTGAGAGGGAGAGAGCGCGTGAGCAGGGAGAGGGGCAGAGGAGGAGAGGAGGAGGGAGAGGGAAAGGGAGAGAATATCAAGCAGACTCCATGTGGAGCCCAACACGGAGCTGGATCTCACAACCCTCAGGTCATGACCTGAGCCAAAACCAAGAGTTGGACGCTAAACAGACTGAGCAATCCAGGTACCCCTGAGATTCCTCTCAACTTAAGTCACATTTCCTGATCGTGTCCATCAAAGATAGTGAAAAATTCCCTGAAAAGAAGTTTATCTCTGTCAGAAGATTCTGGCCTTTCCATTTGCTTGGTTAGAAATAGTCTTCTAGCTAACTGCTAAATATAGAGAACAAACTGGTGGCTACTAGAGAGTACCTGGCAGGTGGGGTGGGGGTGGGTGAAATAGGTGAAGGGGATGAAGAGTACACTTATTGTGATGAGCACTGAATATAGACTTTTTTTTTAAAGATTTTATTTATTTATTTGACAGAGAGAGACAAAGCGAGAGAAGGAACACAAGCAGGGGGAGTGGGAGAGGGAGAAGCAGGCTTCCCGTGGAGCAGAGAGCCCAATGCGGGGGCTCAATCCCAGGACCCTGGGATCATGACCTGAGCCAAAGGCAGACGCTTAACGACTGAGCCACCCAGGTACCCCTAGAGTTGTTGAATCACTATGTTGTACACCTGAAATTAATATAACACTGTAAGTTAATTATACTGGAATTTAAAAAAAAAAAAGGAAATAGTATTTCCATGACCTTAGGTTTCCTCTCATTACAATCTTTCTCTGGGATAAAGTTTCTGGGAGAGGAGCCTCTGTTTTGAGGTTTGACCCTCTCTTAAACAGAGTGTTGACTATAATTTAACTTTTTTTTTTTAAGATTTTATTTAGCGAGAGAGAGAGAGAGAGCATGCGTGCATGAGTGAGGGGGAGGGGCAGAGGGAGAGGCAGAGAATACTAAGCTGACTCTGTGCTGAGCAAAGAGCCCTATGAGGGGGCTCGATCTCACGACCCTGAGATCATGACCTGAGTCGAAACCAAGAGTCAAATGCCCAATTGACTGAGCCACCCAGGTGCCCCAACCATAATTTAACTTTAAAAAAAATTTTTGTTTATTTTAGAGAGTGAGAGAGAAAGAGAGAGAGAGAGTGGAGGGGCAAAGGGAGAGGAAGAGAGAAACTCAAGCAGACTCTGCACTGAGTGCAGAGCCCAATGTGGGGCTTGATCTCACCATCCTGAGATCCCAACCTGAGCCGAAACCAAGAGTCAGATGCTTAACCTACTGTGCCACCCAGGTGCCTCAATCATTTAACTCTTATTTGATGACTCAGGATAATTATTAGGAATATCAGTTCTATGTGCTGGTACAGTGATACCCTCATTGGTGATGCAGTAGGTATGTGTGTTTGTTGTGACCTAAAAGATACCCAGACTTGCTGTGCATTTTAAATTTTGTCAGCATTCTACTTTTTACTGTTCCTTCTTGACTTTTCTCTCAGAAATCAGCATGTTTATTTGTTCCTTGCCAGCTCCCATGGGTTTTAAAAATAACACACTTGTTAAAATTGTGCCTAAGATAAAAGTCAATAGGCCTTGAGCCTGAGGAAATCCCTTCTGGCAAAATGAAAGACATTAAAAAGTTTTGACATCTTTTTTGGCTGTTCAGGTTTTTCCTTCATACTAACTATTCTATTCTAGATTATTATAGTATTAGATAGGAAGAAGATAAGAAGAAAGGCATTATAGAGTTGCCTGGGTTCAAATCATGGCTAGCTCTGGGCTTTTGGGCAAGAATTGTAACTTTTCTAAGCCTCAGCAAAATGGGGAGAATAATTATATTTACCTCATATGGCTGTTGTATGGCCATAAGTGGTTTAATACATGTAAAACACTTAGAACGGTGCCTAGAAAAAATGATAAATACTCAATTTTAACTTTTATTATTATTACTATATTCCCAGAGTGGCTTTGCCTGATGTTCTTCAAGTGCCTGATGAACATAGATGAAGATGGTCAAGGCCCTGTTGAAATCTCTTTGTATCTTAAATTTGGTATTATCATTTTATAGTATTAACAGTATCCTTACCATATTAGAATTACCCCTCTATAAATCTCCACTCAGCTAAGCCAGTCTAAGTATTTCCCCTAATACATCATGCACATTTGTAACTTTCCCACACAGGGGGATGTACTCTCCTCCAATTTATCTCCAAATGCTACCCATTCTTTGAATTCTTCATGGAATCTATCCTGGATACATCATTCTTTCCCTCTTCAGACTTTGTAACTAAACCTCTCAAGTAAGTATATAGAAGGATGCAAATAAATGAAAATGATGTTATTGAAGAATTATCTTCAATCTGTATGTGTGCTTGTGTGAAATAATGTGCCAACTCTGACATCTTAACTCTTAAGGGTACACGGTGACATGCTGCACAATTTATAGTTACATACCACGGTACAGAGACCACATCACTGAGAAATGCTAATCTAGACTAATCATCTGGTTTTTGTCTTAGGTCAGAGCTCTTGTGTTGTTAACTCATACTGTATTATTATTATTATTATTTTAAAGATTTTATTTATTTATTTGACAGAGAGAGACCCAGCGAGAGAGGGAACACAAGCAGGGGAAGTGGGAGAGGGAGAAGCAGCCTTCCTGCTGAGCAGGGAGCCTGATGCGGGGCTCTATCCCAGGACCCTGGGAACATGACCTGAGCCGAGGGCAAACACTTAACCATCTGAGCCACCCAGGTGCCCCTGTATTATTTTTTCTAATATATTAATTTTATATAATTTTTAAATGTATCACAAGATTGGAAAGTGTTATTGATAGTTTTACAGCTATGTAACTCAATCCCAACTAGAAGAGAAATTTCTTTGCATCAAGTAGGTAATCAATAAATGTTTGTAAATGAAGGAATTAAAAGATAAACTGGTGATGGGGAAATACTATAACAAATAGTTTCCAGATAATTATAGTGGAAATTTAACAGATCTATTAAGGAAAAAAAGGAATCTTCCTATTATTAAACTTGCTGCACTCTAGTGTTCCTACAGTGTTTTATACACATTTTTTAATTGCACTAATAATGTTAGATTATAATTTATCTTTAAAAATAACTGTCTCCTTTGCTAAACTGTGAACAACTAGTGCACAGCGTCTGAATCTTATTCCTTCTTATAATCTTGGGACACATAGTAGGCATCCAGTTAATGTGTGGAAAGAATAAATGACAGTTGATTTTGGGATTAAAATATTATTTTTATCCCTTGCTAAAAAGGATATATCTCCTTACTCCTTTGTTCTTGAATATATTTTAACTCAGGTTTCCTTCTAATCCATCTATAGTAGAAGCAACGGGTAAGGCTGGTTGGTTATTTTAGGCTAAGAGGCACAGATGACTGTAGTTTGGTAGGTAACTATGCCCTGAGGTCTAGTCTCCAGTTAATACTTTAGTAGTAGTAATCTGATTCACTTGGAAAGTGTTATTAAAAGTATTACAGCTATATAACTCAGTCCCAACCAGTTGAGAAAATTCTTTGTCTACATCAAGTAGGCGATCAATAAATATTTATAAATGAAGGATTTAATAACATGTCGGTAATAAAGAGATATTATGGGACACCTGGGTGGCTCAGTTGGTTAAGTGTCCAACTCTAGATCCCAGCTCAGGTCTTGATCTCAGGGTTGTGAGTTCAAGCCCCAAATTGGGCTCCATACTGGGTGTGGAGCCTACTTAAAACAAAACAGAACAAAACAAAAAGAGATATTACTCTGCTCTGTCACTGATAGGCAAGATAATTAGAAGACCATTACATCAATCTGAGTATGAGGGCATAAGAATCTAATGAAAAGTATTTTTTATTACTTTGGTTTTGTTTTCTAATCTTAAAGTAATACTTTGAATTGCGACAAGAATTCCAAAATGATTCAATGGGGAAAAGAAGAGTCTTTTCAACAAATGGTACTGGAACAACTGGATAGCCACATGCAAAAAAAAACAAAAAACAAAACAAAACAAAAAAAACCCCACCAAAGTTGGATCCCTACCTCACACCATAGGCAAAAACTAATTCAAAATGGATCAAAGAGGGGCACCTGGCTGGTGCAGTCCGTTAAGCATCCAACTCCTGGTTTTGGCTCAGGTTGTGATCTCAGGGAGGTGAGATTGAGTCCCAGGTCAGACTCCATGCTGAGTGCAGAGTCTGCTTAAAGACTGTCTCTCCCTCTCCTTCTACCCCTCCCCCTGCTCTCTCTCTCTCTCACAAAAAATTAATAAATCTTTTTAAAAAATGGACAAAGAACTTGAATAGACATTTCTCCAAAGGACATATACAAATGGGCAACAAGAACATGACAAGATACTCAACATCATTAGTCATTAGGGAAAGGTGAATCAAAATCAAAATGAGATATTACTTCACATTCACTGGGGTGATCAGTAAACAACAACAACAGCAAATTAAAAAGGAGGGGGCACCTGACTGGCTCAGTAGGAAGAGTGTGCAACTCTTGACCTTGGGGTCATGAGTTTGAGCCCCATGTTGGGTATAGAGATTATTTAAATGAATAAAAAAAGAATTTAAAACAATAGTAACAGTTGGGCACCTGGGTGGCTCAGTTGGTTAAGTGATTGCCTTCAGCTCAGGTCATGATCCTGGAGTCCCGGGATCGAGTCCCACATCGGGCTCCCTGCTCCGCAGGGAGTCTGCTTCTCCCTCTGACCCTCTTCCCTCTCGTGCTCTCTACTCTCATTCTCTCTCTCTCAAATAAATAAATAAATAAATTCTTTAAAAAAAATAAAACAATAGTAACAGAAAATAACAAGTGTTAATGAAGATGTGAAGAAATTGGAACTCTCCTACATTGCTGATGGGAATTTAAGTGGGTGAAGCCTACTGTGGAAAACAGTTTGGCAGATCCTGAAGAAGTTAAATATAGAATTACATATGATCTGGTAATTCTACTCCTGGATATATATCCAAAAGAACAGAAAACAGATGTTCAAACAAAGAATTGTATATGAATGTTCAAAGCAGCCAAAAGGTAGAAACAACCCAAATGTCCACCAACAGATGAATTGAAAAACAAAATATAACCATAGGAAATATTACTCAGTCATAAAAAGGAATAAAATACTAATATATGCTACAACATGGATGAAACTTAATAACACTGTGCTAAGTGAAAGAAGCTAAGCACAAAAGGCCAAATATTGTAGGATTCTATGTATATGGACTATCTAAAATAGGCAAATCTTGGGCGCCTGGGTGGCTCAGTTGGTTAAGCGACTGCCTTCAGCTCAGGTCATGATCCTGGAGTCCCGGGATCGAGTCCCGCATCGGGCTCCCTGTTCAGTGGGGAGTCTGCCTCTCCCTCTGACCCTCCCCCCTCTCATGTGCTCTCTCTCTCTCAAATAAATAAATAAAATCTTTAAAAAAATAAAATAAAATAGGCAAATCTGGATACTGAGGCAAGTCAGTCTCTATGGCCCAATAGAGACAGAAAGCAGATTACTGGTTTCCAGGGACTAAGGGAAGGAGGGAATAGGAAATGATTTCTTGGGACCCCTGGGTGGCTCAGTCGGTTGAGGGTCTAACTGTTGGCTTTGGCTCAGTCGTGAGTACAGGGTTGTGGGATTGAGCCCCATGTTGGGCTCTGCTCTCAGTGTGGAGTCTGCTCATGCTCTCTCTCTCTCTCTCAAATAAATAAATAAAATATTATTTTAAAAAAGGAAATGAGGGGTGCCTAGGTGGCTCAGTCAGTTAAGCATCTGCGTTCAGCTCAGGTCGTGATCCCAGGGTGCCGGGATCGAGTCCTGCATCGGGCTCCCTGCTCAGCGGGGAGCCTGTTTCTCTCTCTCCCTCTGACCCCCACTCGTGCTTGCTCTCTCTCTCTCTCAAATAAATAAAATATATATAAAAAAGGAAATGACTGCTTAATGGGTGCAAGATTTTTGTTAGTGATGATGAAAAAGTTCTGAAATTGCATGATGTTGATTGTTGCACATCATAAATGTACTTAATACCATTGAATTGTATACTTCTTTTAAAAAAGCTTTTATTTATTTATTTGTCAGAGAAAGAGAGAGAGAGCGCAAGCGGGGGGAGCGGCAGGCAGAGGGAGAAGCAGGCTCCCTGCTGAGTGGGGAGCCCCATGCAGGTCTTGATCTCAGGACACTGGGATCAGGACCTGAGCCAGAGGCAGGCGCTTAACTGACTAAGCCACCCAGGCGTCCCTGCGTTGTATACTTTAAAAGGTTAAGTGGTAAATTGTATGTTATATATATTTTACCACAATAAGAAAAAGTAACACCTTACCCTTTGACCCAGGAAGTTCAATTTTAGGAATCCACCCAGACGAAATAATGGGGTAGATATAAAGATATAGTAAAAAAAAAAAAAAAAAAATGCCCAGGCGGGAGAGTCCAGAAGTAGAGTTGACCTAGTAAATTATGATAGCTCCATAAAATGGAATACTGTGAAGTTATCAAAAATAATATTAGATAATACTTTATGTACCTAGGGGAATATTCTGGATAATATGTCTAACAAACAGAAACACAGATCACAGAACAGATATAATAATCATCTTTTTTTTTAAAGATTTTATTTATTTAAGAGAGAGAGAGGGTGGGGAGGGGCAGAGGGGAAGGGAGAGGGACAAGCAGACTCCACGCAGAGCCTGGCATGGGGCTGGGTATGGGGCTCAATCCCAGGACCCTAAGATCATGACCTGAATTGAAACCAGGAGTCAGATGTTTAACCACCTGAGCCATCCAGGTGCCCCTATAATGATCATCTTTTCAACAAGATAAAAAAACACAGCAAAGGATCTAGAAGGACACAAAAAGGTTAGCCATGGTTATTTTTGGCTGCTGAGGTTATAGGTGAATTTTCATAGTGTTCCTTTAATTCCATGTGTATTTTCTAGGTTTTGTACTTTAAAAACGAGTTACTTTTGTAACTTGAAAAGAATAAACAATGAATGATATTTACAGCAAGGAAACTATCCCAGGATCATTATAAAAATCTAGAAAAATAATATTTAAGGAAGCAAATAAAAAGCACCTAGCATTCAACTACTTAATGAGAAATACTGTAATTGTTTGGCATGTTTTCTTTCATATGTATTAGTGCTTACACCTGCACTCACTTTGTGTGTGTGTGTGTGAATTAGTAAATTGTATATAGAATATATTAATTACTTCAGTTACTATACATTAATCACTATAAATTAATATTCAATATAAAAGGACTGCATGACCACTGTAAACGTGGATGAAGAGCAACAGTCCTTCTTCCTTTATAAAAGGCTACTGGTCCCACAGTCCTTCCCAAGACCACTTTCAACAAGTAACTACTAATACTGATATCGTTTCAGAAAGTTTTGATCATAAACAAATATCATACACTCACATACATGTATGTGTATATATGTATGTACACTTCGTTTTACTCAAATTGGATCATAATACTTAAAACTGTTCTGAAATGTAGATTATTTAATAATACATCTTAGAGATATTTCCAAATTGTTACATATAAATCTATCTTACTCTCTTTAGTAGTGTCGGGAGTTTCACATAGTATAAATTTACCATAATATATTTAACCAGTCTCCTAATGATGGACATTACATTATTTCCAAGATTTTTCTAGTGCCTATGAGAACAGTGATAAGAGAGCCCATCTGCTCATCTACCTCTGCATGCTTGTCACAGTATTTCTCTAGATGCAAGTGACATTTTTTAGATTTTTTAAAAAGATTTCATTTATTTATTTGACACAGAGAGAGAGAGCACAAGCAGGGGGAGCTGCAGAGGGAGAGGGAGAAGCAGGCTCTCTGCTGAGCAGGGAGCCCGATGTGGGGCTCGATCCCAGGGCCCCGGGATCATGACCTGAGCCAAAGGGAGACGCTTAACCGACTGGGCCACCCAGGCGCCCACATATGACATTTTAAAGGAAGAAATGATAAGGCTTAGTGACAGGTTGGTCAGAAGCTTGATTTGATCAATTCAACCAAGAGTTGCATTGGGCATCAATTCCTACTAACCAAATTTACGAAACCGAATTATAAACCAGGGCCACTACATTAAATTATACAGAGGTGTGTCTGTTTGAAAATAGAAGTTCATTGTCCAGAGCACCCCTTTTCTTGGTTACAAATCATCCAATAACCAGAAAATCGCTTCAAGAATTGGATATTTTTAAATAAGGTTAAATGAACTAAGGGATTTTTTTTTTCCCAAGCTGTGAAGGATTTGAGTCATGCTTCTTCACTGAACTCTCTACCTGTCACACAGATTGCAAGGCTCACACCCTCTGGTTCTCTTAGACAGTGCTGGAGGCATGTTGGTGTATTCTTACTTATCTGTTCCACTTTTTAAAACAACTCTAATGAACTTGCCCTTATTACTTGTGATATCAATTTTCATCTTTTTGAGCTCCATCTTATTTTGCACCCGTAGTCCTGGTCTACTGGTTTGTTTCCTTAGATGAAGTTTTGTGCAGTGTTCATACCAGACTGCTCTTTTCCTTTCCTGAGTTCTTTCAGCTTCCAGAAGGACTGAGGGAGGATGAAGAGCAACAGTTCTTCTTCCTTTTCTCCTTTGTAATTGGTTCTTCATCCACTTCACCCCAAATGGAGAAATCAGTTAAGTAGAACCATCAGGCTTCCCACCCTCTAAGTGGTGACTTGGAGAAGGAAAAGTAGTTTTAGCTTCTAGGGGCTCTCGGCCCAAATTTCTAGAAGAATGGTAGTGAGGGGGGCGGCTATTTCAGTCATGAGTGATTTCTCCAAGGCTAATCCCATAAATATTAAACGCCAATTTTGTCGTGGTAAATGCCACCAAATTGGATTGCTTTTAAAACTACACATAACCCTGGCAAATATAATTTCAGCTCCTTCTCACACTGTGGTATCCTTTTACTTACACCATACTTTGACAGAGAAAGAATGGAACAAGCTTCATTTTGATTCATGAATGTTGTTTTTATTCTAAATGCCCCATGTGAGGGGAATGCAAATGGACACAAGATATATGCAAATTCACTTGCATACCCAGAGAAGGCAAATGAGGCTTCGTTCTTAGATTCCTTGATCAGGCTCCCTGAGTGAGAAGGCTAAGGAAAGAGGTGTCTGTAACTGAATTACAGAGAACGTCATGTTTGAGAAGGGAGAGGAGAGATGTTGGCTGCCATACAGCTCCCAGCATTCCAGAACCTGCATATGAAAGTGAGTGCAGCTGCCAAGCCAAGGGAAGGAGCTCAATGAAAGAACGGCCTTCACTGGCATGAGGGCGCCCAGGGCACAGAATGCACACAGCAGGATAAAATGGACTCTCCCACTTTTCTGCTTTAGGTCTTGACCCCAAATCCCTGCATAAGTTTTTAAACCACTGTCCCTTCCTGCTTCCTCTCTCTCTTTTACAACCCAGGAAGGACTAGGGTGTGGTGAGTGAGGCACAAAATTTAAGGGGAGCCCAAAACCCCCAGCAATCAAAATAAATAATGCTTTAATGTAATGGTCTTTAAAAATTCAAAATCGGTGCAAAAAATCCTCGATGAATAAAATGTCAACATTTCAAGTAAAGACAGAATTCTATCTTGCTGAGTTCTGCCTACCCTGCCTCAGTCACTTCACCCTGAACTGGACCCTGGTTCCAATAAAACTTTATTTGCAAAGCTGGTGGCTGGCTGTAGTTTGCCAACTTGATTTTTTAAACCATTGCATTACAATATTATTTATTGGACCGCTGAGTTTTGGGGGACACCTCTTAAATTTGGTGCCCAAGGGGAGTGTGTCACTCAGCTTATCCTAGCTCTGGCTCTGTTTCAGCCCCTCCTTTTTACTTTTTTAACCTTGTAATGATTCTGTTTGTGAACGAGCTCCCTTCCAAATTTGGCTTAATATGAGAACTGGAAATATGCAGGAGGTACTGGTTTTTGCAAAAAGCTTTTCCCATCCTATCTTCTTTTTTGCCTTCTTTCTCTGAGATCAGTTCTCTGGGAGAACATTCTTAATTGTCCTTTCCTGTCCTCTTGTGGCTTTTCTTTTCTTTTCTTTTCTTTTCCAGGCAGTGGTTCCTAAATTTCTCAATCCCAGCTACATTCTGTCATCATTGTCTCCAAAAGCAACTCAATTCCTGTACTGATTTTAGACAGCTAGAGGAGAGGGTATGTTGCTTTGCTTGTGTTAGAGGTTCTTATGCCTGATTCATGTCCATGCACAGGGTGGGCTAAGGTGGCTAAGGAAATATAGACATGTTTACACCATGACAGAGACACATCCAAATACCCCTGAGGTACTTAACTCCTGTGCTGTGTTTATAAAAAAGAAATTATTAATATTCTTTACTTTGGGTTCCCTTAGCGTTTACGTTCTGTTCTAGGTTTGTAATCAAAGGAGTTCTAGGAGTAATACCACATGTTTTTTAATTTATTTTTTATTTTTATTTTTATTTTTAAAGATTTTTATTTATTTATTGAGAGAGAATGGTAGAGAGCATGAGAGGGAGGAAGGTCAGAGGGAGAAGCAAACTCCCTGCTGAGCAGGGAGCCTGATGAGGGACTCGATCCCGGGACTCCAGGATCATGACCTGAGCCGAAGGCAGTCGCTTAACCAACTGAGCCACCCAGGCGCCCCCACATGTTTTTTTAAACTATGTACATTCAACTTTCCAGAACCGCAGAGAGGGGGGAAAAGAAAGAAAGGGAGGAGAGAGATTCGAAGTTTTGAAGGGAACATTCCCCCGACTGAGGATACATCCCAGAGTAAGCATGAGAAGGAAGACGTGAACCTGTTGTGTCTTTATAAAACTATGTCTGTAGAACTGTACTTTAGGAGCAAGTTTCAGGAATTTTGGAGTAATCTGTCTAGTTTAGTTTTCCCCTCATGTGCTGTTTTAGGAACCACCCCCCATTAGATGATATTCCACCGTGTGATAATGATCGCTTGCTATTGTGTCTTGTAAGGGTGTTTTCCAATTGTTTCATGCATTTGAATTCTCTTCATTCAACCAAACTGACCTTCTTTGAGAGAAAATGTGAGTTCACAGCTATCACACAGTGTTGCACTTAATCTTTTCTCCTCAGCGCTGGCGATAGTTAGGACCACGGGCGCCAGAAGTAAACTGCCAGGGTTCAAACTCTAGTTCTGCCACTTAGTAGCTGAGTGAGCTTGGATGAGCTACTGAGCATCAGCTTTTTTCTCATCCATAAATTGGGGATAATAACACGGACCACACAGGGTTATTAGGGGGATTATGAAGGAGTGTCTGTAATGTGCTTACCCCAGCACCTGGTATTTAGTAGATGTTCAGTAAATATGAACTATGATCACAATAGGTCCACAGTGGCATGGCTGCATGGTGAGGCTGCAGTGTGAGGAGTCGCCACTAAAAATAATGGCTTCTGACTAGGATGGTAAGATCCAGGTAGGCTTCCTTAGTTCCGGTTAGGTATGAGTTTTTTTTCATAATAATGTGTTTGGTAGAGGTGCCTGGGTGGCTCAGTTGGTTGAACGTCTGGCTCTTGATCTCAGCTCAGTCTTGATCTTAGGGTCATGAGTTTGGGCTCCCCGTTGGAGCCTACTTAGAATACTACTACTACTGATGATGTATTTGGTAAATTTACAGATCTGAACAATTCCTGACTTCTAAGGACCATAAAGAGAATATGATATACTTAGAGCATAATGTTAAGAAACAGACTTAAGTAAAGTTTGGGTCCCTTTTTAATTTCCGCCAATAGTTATCAGTCCTTTGTTCTTATTTCTAGGTGTTAATGGGAACTACTCTTCCTCCCACCCTAAATAAGCTTGTTTTGCATGTTTAAAACACCAGTTCTGGCACTGGTGCTCACAGGCTTTAAGAGGTTGACAAAACTCAGGAGAAGAGTTTTTTCCTATTTTCTGGATGGTGCTCAGTCTTCATTCTATCAGATTTCTTAGGGGAAAAGTCCCATCACCTTGCAATTATTTTATCTCTCTAACCTCTATGGCAAAAACTAGCAGGGAAAGATAAAAGAGAATCGTGATGACATTGCGCACATTGCCTTTCCCAATCATGGGTTTCCCTGGTAGTTGGCTTTGCAACCTGAAGCTGAAAATTCCCCCATCTTCTACCACTCTTTTCTAAACACTGCTTAATATCATTAAAATTGCTTTCTTTAAACCAGAGGATGGCAAACTGGCCTATAGGCCTGCCACCTGTTTTTTTGTTTGTTTGTTTGCAGCTTCAATTTATTTTTTTTTATTTTTTATTATTAACATATAATATATTATTTGTTTCAGGTGTACAGGTCTGTGATTCATCAGTCTTACACAATACACAGTGCTCACCACAACACATACCCTCCCCAATGTCCATCACCCAGCCACCCTGTCCCCCCACCCCTCTGCCCTCCAGCAACCCTGTTTGTTTCCTGAGATTAAGAGTCTCTTATGGTTTGTGTCCCTCTCTGGTTTCATCTTGTTTCATTTTTCCCCCTCTTCCCCTATGATCCTCTGCCTTGTTTCTTAAATTCCACATATCATTGAGATCATATGATAATTGTCTTTTTCTGATTGACTTATTTCACTTAGCATGATACCCTCTAGTTCCATCCACGTCATTGCAAATGGCAAGTTCATTTTTTTGATGGCTATGTAATATTCCATTGTACATATATACACCACATCTTCTTTATCCATTCATCTGTTGATGGACATTTGGGCTCTTTCCATAGTTTCCTGCCACCTGTTTTTGTAAATAAAGTTTTATTGGAACACAGCCATGCTCATTTGTGTACCTGTTGTGTGTGGCTGTTTTCCTGCCACAGGGGCAGAGTTGGGTCACTGCAATGAAGATCATATGACCCACAAGCCTAAAACATTCATTGTCTGGCCCTTTAAGAAAAAGTTATGAACCCACTGCTCTAGAGGATCTAAAGTTTTCAGCTTTGTATTGGTTATCTATTGACGAATCACAAATTACCCTCAAATTTAGTAGCTTAAAATAACATATTTAGTGTTTCACAATTTTTGTGGGTCAAGAATTCAGGAGTGGTTGGGGTGCCTGGGTGGCTCAGTTTGTTAAACGTCTGCCTTTGGCTCAGGTCATGATCTTGGGGTCCTGGGATGGAGCCCCACATTGGGCTCCCTACTCAATGGGAAGGCTGCTTCTCCCTCTCTTCCCCACTCATGCTCTCTCTCGTTATCTCTGTCTCTCTCTCTCTCTCTCTCAAATAAATAAAATCTTAAAAAAAAAAAAAGAATTCAGGAGTGGCTTAACTGGGTCATTCTGACTCAGGGTCTCTCATGAGGTTGTAGTCAAGACTTGGTTAGGCCTCCAGTTATTTGAAGGCTTGACCAGAGCTGAGGGATCCACTTCCAAGATGTTTCCCTCATGTGGCTGTTAGTAGAAGGCACTATTTCCTGGCTAGCTGTTGGCAAGAAGTTTCAGTTCCTTGCCACAGGGACCTCTCCACGGGACTACTTGAATGTCCTCACAAACATAGCAACTGGCTTCCTCTCACCAAGTGATCTGGACAAGAGCGAAGAGGAGGCTGTAACATCTTTTATGACCTAATCTCAGAAGTCACACACCTTTATTTATGCCATACTCTATTTTTTAGAAGGAAATCACCAAGTTTTGATCCACACACAAAGAAAGGAGAATTAAGTTTTACCTTTTAAGGAAAAAAATGTATCAAAAAATTTATAGACAGATTTTAAATCCACCAAGCTTAATTCCAAACCATTTTAAAGATTTTTTGTTTTGTTTTTAAGTCCTATGACAGAGGGTGACAAACTTTTTCTGTAAAGGGACAGTTAGTATTTTTGCCTCTGGGCCGTATGGTCTCTGTTTTAAGTATTCAACTCTGTATCAGGAAAGTAGCCATAGACAATGGGTAAATGAATGGCCATGGCTGGGTTCCAGTAAAATTTTATTTACAAAAATAGGAAGGAGTTTGGATTATGTGTCACAAAGTAGAGTTTGCCAATGCTTAGTCCAGAAGATTCTTTTTCTTTTTCTTATTTCTTATTTATTTTTTAAAAAGTAGGCTCCACGGGCGCCTGGGTGGCTCAGTTGGTTGAGCGAGTGCCTTCGGCTCAGGTCATGATCCTGGAGTCCTGGGATCGAGTCCCGCATCAGGCTCCCTGCTTGGCAGGGAGTCTGCTTCTCCCTCTGACCTTCCCCCCTCTTATGTGTTCTCTCTCTCTCTCTCATTCTCTCTCAAATAAATAAATAAAATCTTAAAAAAAAATAAAAAATAAAAAAAAATAAAAAGTAGGCTCCACATCCAACGTGGGGTTTGAACTCACAACCCTGAGATTAAAAGTTGCATGCTCTACAGGCACCCCTGAAGATTATTTTTCAAGAACACAAATCAAAGAGTTGAGTCTCACAGAAGACATAAAAGTTAAAGCCAGAGATACGTGCATCTTTGACCTTTCCCAAATAGGTCACATGCTCCTCCAGGATAAGACATGCTTTATACTTCTTTTTATTCTCCTTTATCATTTAATAAGCTTCTAGGCATGCAGTTGCTATTTAATTATTAATTGTTATTTATTTATTTTAAAAGATTTATTTATTTATGTTAGAGAGAAAGAGAGAGAGAGTAGGGGGAGGGGCAGAGGGAGAGAGTCTTCAAGCAGACTCCCTGCTGAGCACAGAGCCGGATGAGGGGCTTCATCTCACAAGCCATGAGATCATGACCTGAGCTGAAACCAAGAGTCAGATACTTAACTGACTGAGACACCCAAGCACCCCAATTGTTTATTATTTAAATGAGTTGATAACATTTCATCATATGAGTATGCTATAATATTGAACCAATTGTTTCTAGTCTTTGTTAGGACGAATAAGCTGCAGTAAACACATATATAAATATAAATATATATATACATATACATATATACACACACACGTGAGTATATTCTAGGACAGATTCCTAGGAGTGATCACACACACAAAGATCATGTGTGCTCTGTGACAAAAGAGTTTCAAAATAAAGTGAAATTACTTCACATAGTATATGTAACAAAATTTCAGGATAAAAAAGGATATAAAGTGCCTTGAACTTTCTTTACAGACTTGTAGTTGCTGTGTGATTTTTAAAAAAATTTTCTTTCTTTATTTAGAGAGTGAGCGGGGGGAGGGGCAGAGGAAGAGGGAGAGAGAGAATCTCAAGCAGACTCTGTGCTGTGATCATGATCTGAACCGAAATCAAGAATTGGATGCTCAACTGACTGAACCAGCCAGGCACCCAAAGAGTCATTCTTGATTAAAAGAATTATTGTGGGGGGGGGGTGCCTGGGTGGCTCAGTGGGTTGAGCATCCCACTCTTGATTTCAGCTTGGGTCATGGTCTTGGGGTTGGAGATTGAGCCCCTCATCTGGCTCCGTGCTCAGCAAGGAGTTTGCTTGAGATTCTCTGACTCTCCCTCTGCCTTCACCCCACTCATGTGCTCTCTCTCTAAAATAAATAAATAATCTTAAAAAAAAGAAAAAGAATTATTGTGGACACAGAGGAAGAAAGGGACTGAAATGTACTAGGTACTTACTAAGTATCAGATTCTTTCCTCATGCTTCCAGTTCAAATAGATGTTATTTTCTCTTTCACAGATGAGGAAATATGCTCAGAGGATTTATTGACTTTCTGGTCAAAAAGCTAGTAAGCGGTGATCAGAATTGATCTGAACTGGGGTTTTCCTAACTCCAAAGCTCTTTCCCCTATGTGATGCTGCCTCCCAATGTGCTCAGAATGCATCGATATTCTCAAGATAGAAACATAGAAAATTTCAGGGCACTGATTTCCCTAGATTGGCTTTGTGACACTAAGGAATTTCAGGAAAATTGTAGGCATCGCTCTGTTTTGCTCCATCCAAGAAGAAAAGAAGTTAGGAGCTGTCCATCAGAAAACAGACTTCGCAGCAGGTGAAAGAAAGCTAGCAGAAGAGCTAGATGGGATAACAAAAATAATTACTTTGACCTAGAGTTGAGAGAAATGGGGTGATTTAATTTAGCCACATTCTCTGGTCATTATGCTAAATAGAGGAGATAAAAAGGAAAGAGAAGGCAAAAGAAAAGATAGGGTTGATGATTAGGGGGATAACTGAGAAGAATGAAACTAATTGCTATTTATGGTTCCAACAAGGCAGATATCAAAACTGAAATTTCCTTGCTGTGCCCTTTTTATGATTTGACTTTAGAGGGGAAAATCTATTTTACTGTATTTCAGTTTCTCCACCCAATAAATAATAGAAGACAACATTGTGATTCTTTTTTAAAAAGATTTTATTTATTTATTTGAGAGAGAGTGAGAGAATGAGACACAGCATGAGACGGGAGAGGGTCAGAGGGAGAAGCAGACTCCCTGCTGAGATGAGAGCCCGATGTGGGACTCGATCCCACAACTTCAGGATCATGACCTGAGCAGAAGGCTGTCGCTTAACCAACTGAGCCACCCAGGCGCCCCACGACGTTGTGATTCTAATACCTGTCCTAGCAGATAGCCCCTGGATGATATTTCTTCCTAATCCGTGATTCGCAGGTGGATGAACATATATATTATAATGAAAAAACTAGGGTAAAACTTCACTGATTTGGACTCTAATAATTCAAATGTGTAATATAAATCACTACCATAGGTTGTGCTGAAATTTACATCCCTGGAAATATAGATTTTAAAAAAAAGACAATGAAGTCATTGAAAAAAGAAATGGCGCTATTCAGCTCATGTAAGGGAATTAGCTACTTCTGAACAATTTAGCACCTATTTCATATTTATTACTTTAGTTTGAATTCAGAAGAACAAAAAAAGTTGATTTTATTCAGTAAATAAACTCTTGTTGACATGACATTAAATAACAACTGAATTAATCCCTAAGGGAATACTATACAGCCTTCAATCAGTTTTTCGGGAACGTGGAAAGTAAGAGGTTGAAAAGTAATTTTTGGAAGGAAGGATTAGGCCAAAAGGAAGTAGAGAATTAGGGTCTAGAAAATTCTTGGAATTGACACGTAAGAGGTTTTTTGGTGACATCCAGAGGTTAGTTTTGGTAGTGTGGTATGAAAGGATGCAAAATTTCAGAGATCTAGAGATGATGAAGTAGTAAGGAAATGGAGGCTTCCAGAGACTATCCATTCCAAATATGTCAGAGAAATAAAGAGAAAACAGACGGGAACAATGGGGAAGGGCAGGAAGTGCAAGTGAAGATTTTTGCGAAAAAGTGGGAGACTTCCGCATGATTGAATGCAGCGAAAGAAGACCATGTTGGAAAGGGGTAGGAAAGAATAGGATTAAAAGGCTGGGTAGAAAAAGAAAAAATTAATAAATCAGGTTTTGCAAGATAAAAACAAAGTCTGCTCTTTGAAAGACAGTCTGTGAAAAGGAAAAGACACGCCACCCACTGGGAAGAACGACTTAAAAAGCACATATCTCAGGGGCACCTGGCTGGCGCCGTCGGTTAAGTGACCGACTCTTCGTTTGGGCTCAGGTCCTGATCTCGGAGTTGTGAGATCGTGCTCTGCCGTTGTGCTCTGTGCTCAGTGCAGAGGCTGTTTAAGACCCTCTCCTTCTCCCTGTCCGCCTCCCCTCCCCGCACGCTCTCTCTAAAATAAGTAAATAAATCTTAAAAGCAAACACATAACTGATAAAGGACTGTTAACCTGAGTACGTAAAAGATTCTCTAAACTCAATAATAAAACAATCCAAGAAAGAAAAATAGGCAAAACATTGGGACAGACACTTTACTAAAGAAGACAGACAGATGGCAAATAAATACATGAAAAGACGTTTGACATTTTTAATCAAAAGGAAAATGCATATTAAAATAACAATGAGATATCCCTACGCACCTGGAAGAGCAGCTTAAATTAATACCGCAGTAATTGTAACAACCGATGATGTCAAGTGCTGGTGAGGATGTGGAACGGCTGAGCCTCCTACCCATAGCTGGTGGGAATGAAACGTGATACTGCCACTTTGGGGAACAGCGTGGCAATTTCTTATAAAGTTAAACTTGCATTCACTTTATGATCTAACAGTCCGACTCCTAGGTATTTATCCAAGAGAAATGAAGACTTATACCCACACAAAAACCTTGATGGTAATATTTGTAGCGGCTTTGTCTGTATTTTCCAAAAACCGGAAACAAAGCATGGTACACCTATACAATGGAATACTGTTCAGCAATAAAAAGAAACAAACTACTGATACACACCACAACATAAATCACTCTGAAAAGCATTATGTTCTATGAAAGGAGCCAGATTGAAAAGTCTACATACTGTATGATTCCATTTCTGTGTTATTTGGAAAAGGAAAAGCTATAGAGACAGAAATCCAATCAGTAGTTGCCAGGTGTCTGAGGCCAGGAGGGGTAGAAGGAGGTACAAGGGAACTCTGTAAGGTGGTAGAAATACTGTATATCTTGATTGTTGTAATGGTTACATGCCTGTATAAGTTTGTCAAAATTCATAGAGCTATACACATTAAAAGGGTAAACTTCACTACATATAAATTATACATCAATCAACTTAAAAATTTTTTTAAAGGGCTGGGTAGAGAATATATTTCCTTGACAAAAGTAGGAACACTTGAGCATGCAGGTTTTTTCTTGCTTTAAAGTTTTGCATACATCTTTCCTCTACCAAGGCGTCTCCCTTTTCCTTATTTCCCGAAGAACTCCTTATTCTCCTTGGGGTTTCAGGAAAGCATGATTTGCCCCTGGAAAGCCTTCCCTGACTCCACAGGCTCGCTTAATTTTTCCTGCTAGGTGCTCCTAATAGCACTCTTATCTAATCCCCGCGCCAGGGTGGGTCAGACTCTATGGTAACTGTATATTGAATTGTCTTTCTCCCCCTTAACGCTGCAAGCTTCATGAGGGCACGAATAGCATCCTTCTTACTTAACTATAGTATCCTTGCATTGAGCACAGAGCCAGGAAGACTATTTGTTGAATGAATGGGGACAAAGCAGAAGGTTTGGAATGGCTCGATGAGAAATTGAATATTAAATTGAGAAGGGATGACAAAATGTGTAAGTCAGCCCCCCACCTGCATCCGTGGCCCTGACCTCTAATCTACGTCCCACCAGCATCATGCCTGTTGTCCTTGTGACATCCTCACGTGGGTGTCCTACTGGTACTTAGCCCTAATATTTCTAAGCAGGAGTCATTCCCCCCCTTCCTCAATTTCATTCAAATGGCATTACTGTATTTCTGAAAGTAGTATCTCTATTCTTACAGACTTTCAAAGGAGAACCTTAGAATTGCATTTAAGTTTTCCTTCTATTTGCTCTCTTGTCTCATTTGATATAAAAATGTGTGATTCCTTCTTCTAAAATGTTTGTCCTTCTCATTGGCTTCTCATTCCCAGTGATGTTTTTATAGAGCCCAATCTGGGCAGGAAAGGCAGGCACCAAACAAGGAAACACATATTCAAATATTTAATTATGACTTGTGATAAGTACATGGAGGAACAGAGTGCTTTTATAGAATTATGAGATGGGAAGGACCTAATCTCTCTAGGTGGCAAAGGGAAACTTCTTTGAGAATATCATTTAAGATCATTACCATTTCGGCTAAGAAGAAGGAGAGAGAAGCCAGCAATAGGAAGAATAGAAAGAACACCATACTGAATTGAAGGAAAACAATGTGCCTAGGGTTTGAGGTGGGAAAGAAATTGGTGTTCAGTTATAGCCTGTTCCCAGAGCTGAAAGAAGACAATGGTAACTGGAAGGCAGTGAGCAATGGGGAAGGGTGGCATGGGGGAGAATTGAGAAGCGCACGGGGACTAGGTCATGCTGAGATTTGTAGGCTATGGCGGAGGACTTGGATACTAGTCTTTCTACTGTGAACCTACTGAAGGATTTTAATCAAGGGAATAACATAATCCAAAAAGTAATGCTAAGCAAGAAAATCGTTAAACACGACAGCATCTTTAAATAAGCATTGATTATAAACAAGATTAACAGTGATATTAAAGCCTAACTTGAGAAGATGTTGAAACTAAAATACTAGATAACAGCAATGAACAAGATGGGAGGGAGGATGATTGGAGATAAAGTTTCCTAAGACTTTTTTTTTTTAATGTATTTGAGAGAGAGAGAACACGGAGGGAGAAGCAGATTCCCCGCTGAGCAGAGAGCTCCGTGCGGGGCTCCCCCCCAGGACCCTGAGATCAGGACCTGAGACGGAGGGCAGGCACTTAACTGACTGAGTGACCCAGGCGCCTCACCTAAGGCTCTTGATTATTCAAGGAAGAGAATAGATAAATTAACTTTAGACTCTCTAATATATATGTTTAAAATGTAAGGATAATTACCAAAAGGACAAAAATGTAATATGAAGACTCTAAAACAATGAGGTGGGACCCCGATGCGGGGCTTGATCCCAGGACCCTGGGATCATGACCTGAGCCGAAGGCAGATGCTTAACTGACTGAGCCACCCAGGTGCCCCAAGAGTAAAGATTTTTTAAAAAATAAAAGAAATAAAACAATAAAGGAATAATCTACCAAGGAGCTATAGCAATTCTGAATCTGTATGTAACTTACAATACCTTTTCAAAAGATATAAAGCAAAAATGTCATTGACAGCATTGCAAGAGACCAACAAATCTCTCACTGCAATGGCAGATTATTTTTTTAACTACATTTCATACAGAAACAGAAAAAACGGACAAAATATTACTAAGAATATAGGAGATACAAACAACACAATTAACAAGGTTGATTTAATGGAGATAGCCAGAATCCTTCACCTAAAAGAGAGTACATGTTCTTCTTAAGTACACATAGAGAACTTATAAAATTGTACTGCAAAGCCGGTCTCAAGAAATAACAAAAGAGTTGATATCATACACACTTTTTTTTTTTTACCATAATATAACAGAACTAGAGATCAACAACACAAAGCTCCATGCCACAATAGAATGACTTTTAATTTCTGCCATCAGCAGATAGGTGGATGGTAGTGCTGTAGTGTTGTTTACTGAGGTGGGAAGGTCTGAAGGAGGAAAAGGTTTCTAAGCTGGATGGAAATGAATTTGGAGCAATGATGAGTAAGTTCAGGGATGTCTGGCCAATCTAATGAGGTATTGGCACAGATGTACCTCAGCTGATTCACCAGCCATAGATGTAATGTGTCTGCTGTGACCACAGTTCTTTTCAAAGAGCCCTCTTTCTGTTTCGGGATTTTGTAAATTTGAGTTTGAAAATCACCTATTTACGTTAATACTGCCAATTAATTGGATATGCTGCCACCTTGTGGTACACTTTAGGATAGCAGGAGATGTCTTTTCATTAGATGAACTCCTGTACACTTTTTTTTAAATTAAAGAAAGCAAGGATTGGAAAACCACTGGTGTCATTGTTCAGAACACCACCACTCCTATGTCTACATGATGAATTCTTTCCCATATTCCAAATGTTAGCATTGCATTTACATTAAACTGTTAATATTGCAAGATGTTAGATTCCCCTGAACATAAAACCTTAATGCACAAAAATTATACAAATCCAATATCTGTTGCATGCTTACATATGTGGTAGGCACAATCGTAAGTTGTTTACATGCACATCTCATTTAATACAACAACCCTGTGAATACAGTTATGCTTACTTGAAGAAATTGCGGCACAGAAAAATAAGTAATTGACTCAGGCCTACATCGATAGTAAATAACAGTTGAGATTTCAAAATATGCAATAAGATTTTGCAACTCTTAAGCTTAAGTACTGTAAACATTGTTTAAATCAGGAAAAAATTTTAAAGAATCTAAATATTTAACAATAAGGAAATGGCCTGCAAACTCTAGCATGCAATTTTATAGAATGTTCACAGACATTTCTTTTAAAAAAGATTTTACTTATTTATTTGTCAGAGAGAGAGCACGCACAAGCAGGGTGGGGCAGAGGGAGAGGGAGAAGCAGACTCCCCGCTGAGCAAGGAGCCCGATGTGGGACTTGATCTCAGGACCCTGGGATCATGACCTGAGCCAAAGGCAGATGCCCAACCGACTGAGCCACGCAGATGTCCCATTCACAGACATTTTAAGTGATATTCAGAGATTATGTAATAACACGAGAAACTATTTATAATATGAAAAATCCAGCCAATGTTATTCATACCGTATTAGTTATAATCAATATGTGATACTCTAGCATGTTTTTTCATTTTTTAAGTTTTAAAAACTTACCTGGAAATAACTTCAAACTTACAGGAAGTAGCAAAAATAAATGTAGTACAGGAACACATGTATACCCTTCACAAAGATCCACCTATTGTTACCATTAATTCCATTTGCTTTGTCATTTATTCTCTCTCTCTCACCCCCCCCCACACACACAATGGTTTTTACTGAATCATTTGAGGTAAATTACATACATTATAGTATTTTGCCCCTAAATACTTCATAATGGATTTCCGAAGAACAGGGCTTTCCTATACGGTTGTTTACTTCATAAATTAGCATGGGTATAATACTTTTATTCAATTTACTGCCCATATTCCAAATTTTTAAGTTGATCTAGTAATGTTCCTTGTAGGTTTTTCCCCCTCCAGTGTAGGTTCAATTTTAGGGTCAGGTAGAGCATTTAGTTGTCATGTCTCCTAAATCTGGAAGACTTCCCAGCCTTTCTTGGTCTTTTTTTGACATTGACATTTTTGAAGTACATAATTCCTCTGCACCCCCACCTTTTTAGAAAATAGAACACTTTTTGTTTATATTGACTATTAAGGAAATTATTATTATATTGAGTTTATACACTTCTAGCAGGAACACTGTGTAGATGCTGTTCTAACCTCATGGTATTACATCTGGAGGTGCATGGTGTTCATCTGTCCCTCGTAGGGGATTTTTTTTTTTTAAGATTTATTTATTTTGAGAGAGTGAGAAAGAGAGAGCACATGAGAGGGGGGAGGGCCAGAGGGAGAGGCAGGCTCCTCGCTGAGCAGGGAGCCCGATGCGGGACTCGATCCCGGGACTCCAGGATCATGACCTGAGCCGAAGGCAGTCGCTTAACCAACTGAGCCACCCAGGCGCCCCCTTGTAGGGGATATTAATTTTGATCACCCAGTCAAAGTGGTGCTTGAATTCCCCACTATATGATTATCTTTTCTTTTTCTTTCTTTCAACTACCAAGAAGTTGGGGGAAGAGCAGGTGGGATGGTTTAAGATCATGCAAATAACCTATTCTTCATTCTTCACCAAAAATTTCCTCTAGGTTTAACATCTTTTTTTTTTTTTAAGGATTTATCCATTCACGAGAGAAAGAGAGAGAGAGAAAGAGAGCACGTGCATGAGTGAGGGGAGGAGCAGAGGGATAGGGAAAGAAATCCCCAAGCAGAACCCCTGCTGAGCACGGAGCCCAACACGGGGCTTGATCCAGGGCCCTGAGATCATGACGTGAGCCCAAATCAAGAGCTGGAAGCTCAACTGACTGAGCCTCCCAGGCGCCCCTAGATTTAGCATCTTCGATGGCTCTTGCTTCATCCAATCTTTACCATGAAGGTTGAAAATGATGATTTTCCAATTTGCACCCTGTCCACGTATACCAGTCATCCCCCACAGGGCTTCTTTATGATTTTCACGAGCCCTATGCTCTTCTTTGCCTCGTGGGCCCCTTTCTCCATAAAAGTTTGGTTAAATTATATTTCATGACTGTGTTCGTGTAAAGATGATTATGATCCAGCCTGGATTTATTGGTACTACATTTATTTTTCTTTTGATTTCTTTTGTTTGTTTTGTTTTAAGTAGGGTCCACAGCCCAGTGTGGACCCCAACGTGGGGCTTGAACTCATGACTCTGAGATCAAGACCTGAGCTGATATCAAGAGTTGGACGCTTCACCAACAGAGCCACCCAGGTGCCCCAGTCTTCTGATTTTTTTAAAAAGAAATAAAAATTAAAACACTTCTGTGGGCCTTTAAGAGTATCCCAGGCTTTGGGGCGCCTGGCTGGTTCAGTCCGTAGAATACGCGAGTCTTGATCTCTGGGTTTTGAATTCAAACCCCACGATGGGCATGGAGCCAACTTAAAAAAATAAGTAACATGGGCTTTAAAAACTGTGCTAAATGGATAAGTTGGCTCTGGGCTCTCAGCGTTCTGTTCTAAGTAAGAGACCTCCCTTCTCTCTCATGTATCTATCTATCATCTATTAGTGATGTAGCCTCCCAGATTGCTATTTTTAAATAGTTTCTCATTCATTACTATTTTTACTTAGTTTGGTGCTTAAATTGTCCCAGATCTGGCCAGTGGGAGCCTCCTCAAATTAGCTCCCAAGTCCTCGCAACACACTCCTATCATCTTTTCGCACTTGTTTTCTGGCATAATAAGATGTTCTGGGTTCCAATTCTACCTACTTTGCCCCAGCCCTGGAATCAGCCATTTTGAAGGAGTCCAGGTTCTCTTGAGTGGGAAATGGTATTGGAAACCAAGATCTGGGCACTAGGCATGCTCATTGCTATTGGGTTGTACTGCTTCTTGGAACTTTGAACAGCCAGAGCTGGGCGATACAGGCATGTAAATATACATACACATATACAAGGGCACATACATAAACACATATATACCCATACATGTTCATATTTTAGAAATCATGAATTCACACCAATTGCCTTAATTCCAACCCATCTCCACAGGATTCTTTCTTGCCTTCCCCCATTCCATACTTCCATGTCCCTCCTACAGTGAGAAACTTGGCTCCCAAGAGTAGCAACACATTTACTCATTTGCTCAATCCTAGGTTACATCTAAAATAGTTTCAGAATGCTTTGCCCATTCCAGGACAATGAACAGCCCCACTACAAAGAGTTCAGGATTTGTTTCCACTTTTTTTCTCTCCACCCCCTTCAAAACGGAGGATATATTGTGTTCATAAATTCCTTGGATTAGTTCATTTTGTTTAAATTTTTCCCCATTCAGTGGGGTCATGGTAGTCATTTGAAATAAATTACGTTCATTTGTTTCATCTGGCTTTGGTTTTAGTTTTGTCTTCCCTTCTTATTGATTTGATTTTTGAATATGTAAGATATTAACCTGCTTTCCTAAGTCAAAACTATACAAAAAGTTACACTCAGAGTAGGGTGACTCCCTTCTGTGTCCCCTCCATTCATTCCCGCACCCTTACTCCTTGTGGGAAACACACTTCACTGATTTCCAGTTTATCCCTCCTATGTTTCTTTTTGTAATGGTAACGTGTATTTTCTTATCGATCCTTTATCCTTATACAAAAGGTAGCATATTACATATGCTCTTTTGCACGTTGCCTTTTTGGGAAAGATTTTGTTTGTTTGTTTGTTTGTTTGAGAGCAGGGGGAGGAGCAGAGGGAGAGGGACAAGCAGGTTCCACGCCCAGTGCAAAGCCCAATGCAGGGCTAGATCTCACAACCCTGAGATCAAGATCTGAGTGGAAATCAAGAGTTGGATGCTTACCTGACTGAGCCACACAGGTGCCCCTGCATGTTGCTTTTTGCACTTAATATGTCCTGGAAATCATTCCAAATCAATTCATGAAGATTGTCCTTATTATTCTTCATAGCTGCATAGTACTCCGAGGTATGGATGTACTATCATTTTGAAATAACCTCCTTGACTTAGATATTTAGGTCATTTCCAATATTTTGAAATTATAAATAATCCTGCGCTGTTCATGTGCATTTTTATGTTCTTGTTCATGGATATTTTTTTATTATCAGAGTTGTACTTCAGGATAAATTTCTACAAGTGGGATTGCTATTAAAGGGGAAATTCATACGTAGTTTTGCCATATTCCCCCCAGCAATCTATGAGAACATCTGTTTTCCTATATCCATACCAACAGAGTGTCTTGTCAAACTTTTAATTTTTTTGCCAATATAGTGAGAAATGATATCTCAATATGCTTAAATAATTATCTCTTTTTGTCCATGAAGTTGAACATCATTTTATATGCTTAAAAACCATCTTTGTGTGTTTCTTTGTGAATTTTCTGTTCATGACTCATGCCTATTTTTCTATAGTATTTTTGGCCATCTTTTTCTCCATTTTTAGGAGGTTTTTAAGAAGTAAATTTAAAATATTAGCCCTTTATCTGTGATACATATTGTGAATATTATATCCCATTTTTTCATTTGTCTTTTGACTTTGCTTATAGTGTTTTGTCATATAAAACATTTCTATGGGGGTGGCTGGGTGGCTCAGTTGATTAAACATCTGCTTCAGCTCAGGTCATGATCTCAGCGTCCCGGGACTGAGCCCGGCATCAGGCTCCCTGCTCAGCAGGAAGTCTGTTTCTCCCTCTCACTCTCCCTCTGTGCTCCCCCCACCTCTCTCTCTCAAATAAATAAAATCTAAAAAAAAAAATATGTTTATGTGGTCAACTTTATCGATCTTTTATTTTTCTTGCCTCTAGGTTTAAAATTACAGGTATAAAGACTTTCCCTACACAGAAGTTAAAGAGGAATTCACCCAAATTTTCTTCTAGAACTTGTATAGTATTTATTTGTTTGTTTACAGTTAAAGCTCTGATCCATTAGGGTTTATTCTTGTGCGTGGTGTGAAGAATGGGTCTCATTTTACTTTTTTAAAAAATGGTTCTCATTTTTTAAAAAAAGATCTTATTATTTGAGAGAGAGCGAGAGAGCGAGTGCGAGGAGGGAGGGGCAGAGGGAGAGGGAGAGAGAAAATCCCAAGCAGACTCCACGCTGAGCCCCAAACCTGTCAAAGGGCTCAATCCCATGACCCCGAGATCATGATCCGAGCAGAAATCAAGAGCCAGATGCTTAACTGACTGAACCACCCAGGTGCCCCAACAAAAGGTTCTCATATTTAAAACAACAACAACAACACCACTTAGAAGATAATTCTTTGAAACATGAACAATCGAATTTGTTTTTCTTTTCTCTTTTTCTCTATTTTCCAAGTTTTCCTTAATAAAACTTTCCCTTTTTCTGACAGAAGAGGAAAAATTTTTAAAAAGAAATATAAAGTTGTAACAAGGGCATTGGCATTCTGGAGGTCATGAATCCCAGCAACATTGCTTTTGTCTTCAGAACGCGGAGAGTGCCTATAGTTTGTATGGCATAGCTTAGGACTTCATTTACACTTTCTTGTCTTATTTCTATTGTGAATTTTTTGAGGTCAAAACTACTGATTAAAGTTATGGTGGCTGGGTGTCTCATAAGTATGCATATTCTTGCTGGGCAAAATTCTCCAATTTTTACTTGACTGCACATAGTAAATATTTTTACACACCCTTGAACATTTCAGGGTATCTAACAGTGCCAGATAAATAGTGGTATTAGTTGATTCAGATGTTCCAACCTGGACCAGAGAAAGTGGCAGTAGGTTTAATTTTGTTTCTTTTTCTCCTTTGCCTAGGCTCCAAACAATATTTGTACATATGTATATCTTACAGCCTTAATAGAAAGACTGCATATTCATTAACACACTTACACAGATGAGAGAACATAGAGACTTAGAAAGTGGAGGACATAGTTTTTAATGTTTTTTTTTTAATTTGAAAGCAGGAAAGAATGTGCAATGGAAAAAAGATAGTCTCTTCAACAAATGGGGTTGAGAAAATTGAGCAGCCACATGCAGAAGAATGAAATTGGACCATTTCCTTACACCACACACAAAAATAGACTTAAAATGGATGAAAGACCTAAATGTGAGACAGGAATCCACCAAAATCCTTGAGGAGAACACAGGCAGCAACCTCTTCGACCTCAGCCACAGCAACTTTTTCCTAGAAACATCGCCAAAGGCAAGGGAAACAAGGGCAAAATGAACTATTGGGACTTCATCAAGATAAAAAGCTTTTGCACAGCAAAGGAAACAGTTGACAAAACCAAAAGACAACTGACAGAATGGGAGAAGATATTTGCAAATGACATATCAGATAAAGGGCTAAGTATCCAGAATTTATAAACAACTTACCAAACTCAACACCCGAAGAACAAATAATCCAATCAAGAAATGGACAGAAGACATGAACAGACATTTCTGCAAAGAGGCCATCCAAATGGCCAACAGACACATGAAAAAGTACTCAACATCACTCGTCATCAGGGAAATCCAAATCAAAACCTCAGTGAGATACCACCTCACACCCGTCAGAATGGCTAAAATTAACAAGTCAGGAAACAACAGATGTTGATGAGGATGCAGAGATAGGGGAACCCTTCTACACTGTTGGTGGGAATGCAAGCTGGTGCAGCCACTCTGGAAAACAGTATGGAGGGTCCTCAAAAAGTTGAAAATAGAGCTACCCTATAACCCAGCAATTGCACTAGTGCATATTTACCCCAAAGATACAAATGTAGTGATCCGAAGGGGCACTTGCACCCCAATGTTTATAGCAGCAATGTCCACAATAGCCAAACTATGGAAAGAGCCTAGATGTCCATCAACAGAAGAATGGATAAAGAAGATGTGGTATATATATATATATATATATATATATATATATATATATATATATACAATGGAATATTATGCAGCCATCAAAAAATGAAATCTTGCCGTTTGCGACGACGTGGATGGAACTAGAGGGTATTATGTTAAGCAAAATAAGTCAGTCAGAGAAAGACAAGTATTATATGATCTCACTGATATGAGGAATTGGAGAAACAAGACAGAGGATCATAGGGGAAGGGGGGGGAAAATGAAACAAGATGAAACCAGAGAGGGAGACAAACCATAAGAGACTCTTAATCTCAGGGGACAAACTGAAGGTTGCTGGAGTGGAAGGGGGTGGGAGGGATGGGGTGTCTGGGTGATGGACATTGGGGAGGGTAAGTACTATGGTGAGTGCTGTGAATTGTGTAAGACTGATGAATCACAGACCTGTACTCCTGAAACAAATAATACATTATATGTTACTAAAAAAATTTGAGCCCTATCTTGCTCAAAATGAAATTTAAAAGTTTATTATTATAGGGCGCCTGGGTGGCTCAGTTGGTTAAGCGACTGCCTTCGGCTCAGATTATGATCCTGGAGTCCCAGGATCAAGTCCCGCATCGGGCTCCCTGCTCGGCGGGGAGTCTGCTTCTCCCTCTGGCCCTCCCTCCTCTCATGTGCTCTCTCTCTCTCATTCTTGCTCTCTCAAATAAATAAATAAAATCTTTTAAAATCTTTTAAAAAAAAGTTTATTATTATACAATTTTTTATGCAAGAAGGCATTCTATAAAAGTTTTGTATAGGTAATTTTTTAGTTAACTATATCATAATCTCAATGTTGGTCAATTGGTGACAGAGAAGAATATGCTTGTATATGTTATATAGAAGCTCAAACACATACACACAACCCATCACCAAGACTAACTGGATGGCAAAAACTAAAATTTTATGTTTTGTTTATACTTTTTCTCCAAGGTTTTGATGCCATTTCTTCAAAGGTGATATTATCTGTAAAAAATTTGAGGGAAGACGACGCACAGTATGATTTATCCAGGGACCTGCATCCCTTTAGGAATGCCAGTTTGAGGTTGTCTTTGCCTGATATACTTTTCTCCTTGTCCTCCTGATAAGATCCTGTTTATACTTTAGAAACTCTCCTCTTCGTCACCTCCTTTGTGTTTCTTGAGGGAATTAATTCATCTTCTGTACTGGTGCCTGGGGAATGCGAACAATTGGAGTTTGATCAGACGAGGAAGAGCCAGAAAGGAGACTTAAAGTGAAATGGTATGGATAGAAACCCAGCAGGAGCTGGGGCCACAGTAGATGAAAAGCGGAGACAATTCGGCTCAGTCGGTTAAGCATCTGACTCTTGATTTCAGCTCAGGTCATGATCTTGGGGTGATGGGATCAAGTCCCATGTCAGGCTCTATGCTCAGCATGGAGTCCGCTTTAGATTCTCTCTCCCTCTGCCCCTCCCTCTGCTCTCTCTCTCAAATAACTAAACAAATCATTAAAAAGAAGAAAAAAAGAAAAGTGGAGACAACTGATTCAAGAAGTTTTGCTATGAATGGAGACAAGAAAAGGGGACAACGGGTGAAGGGAATATGGATTCAAAGAAGTTTGTTTTTTTTAAATAGGTGATATGAAGGCATGTTTGTCTACTGAGGGGAATGAGTCAAAAGATGGGGAAAAATTGATGATGTAGCCGAAGAAAAAGATAATTGAGTGAGTCCTTGAAAAGACAAGAAAAGAGGGGATCCGGAACACAACTGGCAGCGTTGGCTTTTGACAGGAAGAGGGAACAGTTGTTCAAGTGTGAGAGAGCAAAGGCAGAGAGTGTGAGTCCAGCTATGGAAAGGTTGGTATGCTTCGTAGTGGGAAGAAGGGCGAAGGCCTGTCAGTTTTCTTCTACCACAACATAGCTGAGTTCATCAACACAAAAGATATGCCTACCATTACCTGTAAGGGGCATAAAGGAAGTGAGCTACATAGTCTCTAGATAGTCTTGCCCAAGATACTGTTTCAGTACCTCTTGCCTTTTAACAAACTACTTCCGAACTTAGGGGCTTAAAACCATTATTTCTCACCATTCTCTGAATTGACTAGGTGGTTCTTCTGCTTCATGTGGCGTTGGCCGAGGTGCCGAGGATGGTGGAATATCCCAAATGGCTTCAATCTCATGCCTGGCAGTTGGTGATGGCTACTTGCTGGAAGCTCAGATGGGGCTGTCAGCCAGGGGCCCTGCTTTTCCTGCCTGTGGGCCTTTCCACACAGATGCTTAGGCTTCCTCACAGCACGACGGTCTTAAGGGAGAAGGACTTCTTACATGTCGAACCGCTTAGTTGTTTGGAAGGCATTCAATATTGGGGAAATTTCAGCTTTTGGGGCCACATTCTAAGATTTACCCATAAAATCTATAGCTGGGAAGCCATATCCATATTTTGTCTTGCTAATTAAAACTGTCTGGTAGTAAGTCTTTTCTTTAAAAAAAAGATTTATTTATTTTAGAGAGAGTGAGAGAGAGAGAGTAGGGGGAGGGGCACAGGGAGAGTTTCTCCGAGCAGACACCCCGCTGAGCCTGAAGCACCGGGCTGGATCCCACTACCCATGAAGGGTCGGATGCTTAATGGCCTGAGCCACCCAGGCACCCCACGAATTCTTAAAAAAAAAACAACTGATTTTTCTTAGACCCAGAAAATAAGCAAAGCTTCATTTCTCCTTTGGTGACTTGCATTTCTTTTTCCAGGTAGAAAACTGCCACCTGTCCCCAAGATTCCTCATATCTTTCTGTGCACATGGCAGATTTATCCTGAATGCAAAATTTTTAAAGTCCCATTTTTTCCATACTAGTTACAGCAGTTTTTGGATGACTCGTCATATACAAAAAATAAGGGGAGCATTAAAAGAATGATTGCACACGGGGGAATGAAGAGCTCTTGCTTCTGATTCCATGGATAGAAACACAGTCAATGTGAAATTAGACTCAGAGCTTTTGTGTTCCTGAGAGAATGGTGAAAAGGAAAGGTGAAAAAGTTGTATGTCCATGAGTAAGAAACAGTGGAGTCAGGAAAATATGAACGAGAGCTAACTGATAGATATAAGAAAATGTAGCTTCTGGGAAGAGCCGCGTGGCCCCTATAGTTTTCCATTTCAAAAGAACCCCTGAATTGTAAGCATTATATTCATTTAAAGGGCATTCTGTTTTCCCCTGGATGTATATCACAAAACTGCAAACTAAAAAATACCTGAAACTGAATATAAAGTTCCACTGAAAACATGTCATTTTGGTGAGGAAGTGATGGGTAGGAAAGACAGTCCATGTGATACTGTGGACATTATCCCACACCCTGTACCATTACGTTTACTAGAAATTATGGTTCCGACCTGGAAAACTTTATCTCTGCCACAGTTTCTGTAATGTATAGCACTTTCTCTACTTTTGCCTGCAAAATCCCCTTTCCAGACCATGTGAATTTCTTTCACATTTGAGGTCCTGAAGGGCATGTCCAATAAAACTTTCTACAATGATGGAAATCTTTATTTTCACCGTTTAAAATAGTAGTCTCTAGTCATATATGGTGACTGAGCACTTGAAATGTGGCGAGTGCAAATGAGGAATAGAATTTAACATTTTATTTCGTTTTAATTGCTTATAGTTAATTTTTAAAGAGCCACATGTGGGGAGTGGCTACCATATTGGACAGGAAAGCCTGGTGTCTCACTCGTTGCTCACAAAATTCTGCTCACCTCCTTTTCCTTAGAATCTGAAAAAAACTGAGCTGCAATATCGTAATTCAGTAGCGGACATTGCCCTATCATAGTTTTTATTTGTAGTAATTTGATTAATGTTTCTATTCCTCATTGGATCACAAGCTCTTAGGGGCAAAGGCTAAGTCTGTTTTTTCTTGCTTTTAAGTTACGCTCAGCACCTAGTCCAGTTGCTGGAACATAAGATATATTCAATAAATAAATTAGTACATGAGTGAATTTAAAAGTATCCATATACCTTTGGTATAAATGATGTCTCCACTATCTACTCTGTGTGTGCACGTATGTGTGTGTGTGAGAGAGAGAGACAGAGACAGAGAGGTTTCTAGAGAAGGATCTAAAGCTGTGGACAGGAGACCAAGGCCAGGTTATTACAGAGTTAGATTTGGCTACAGGAGTACTTTGGAATCAGAAAATTGGCTTTATTAATAACAAGACTCTTCTTAAGCATTCACTATATGCCAGACAATATCCAAGTACTTTACATGAAGTATCTTATGTAATCCTCATAAGATGACCCTGCGGAATAAGTACTATTATTATCCCCATTTACAGATGGCACATCAGAAAAGAGGAGTCACTTACCAAGGTAAGCAGCAGAGCAAGCATTCAAATCCAAGCCATTTGACTCCAGAGCCTACCTTCTTAACCACAGTGCTGTATTGCTTTCTGTTTGATTGTGTCCATATGGTGACAGAAGCTTAGTGACCTCAAATGTCTGCATCAAGCTTTTGTCTAAATTTAAGCCTCGGTAAGCCAGTGTCTCCTGGAGGTTTAGGCCTCTTTCCAGTGGTGCAGGTGGAAGGAGGTGGGGGTAGTAGAACCGAGAATAATAGGATAAGAAAATCTGCCCAGGATTTCTTTTCTAAGCAATCAAACAAATATTTTTACTTTTAGGATTTTTTGCCTCTACATAATCAAGGAGAAATAAACCCTTTTCTTCAATAAAAACAAAACACAAAATAATCAACCCCCACCCCTCCAAATCTCTGTTCTTGTAAGAAAGATCAACGAAAACTTGAAACCTCAGAGTTACTACAGCCTGATTGTAAATTCTAGTTTTATTTAGCTTTCCCTCCACCCCTCCCCTCAACTCTATCACATACTTAGTGCTGCATACATTATACTCTGCGTGCCCCCCTCCAACCATTTCCACATACCACCCCACCCTCCACCAGATTCACTCTCCTCCCTGCCCAGCCCTGCTCTGAGCCCTGGAGCACCAACCTCTGTGGGATATCACCTCTGGCTTCCCATGGGCTCAGCAGAAGCTTGGCATAGGGTAGGAAGAAGAGGAAGGAAGAGATGGGGGGTTTCTTCTCTCCCCGTTCCCCCCGCTTTGGTGCCAGGTTCTTGTCTGCCAACAACACCTCCCACATTGGTCCAGCACTCCCTGGGATCCTGTAACCCCTTCCTCACCTAGCCCCTGCATGTCTAGGGAAGGTTTTAACAAACTCTTGCCCGTCCCTGGGTGCCTCGACCTACCTGTTGTTTCTCTTAACTCTGCCCACATCCTTGTAAATAGTCGCCTTAGTAAATTATTTTCAGTAAACTGTTTCAAGTAGAATATTATTTCCTGGTTGGGATCCTGCTTGATCTATTTCCCCCTTGGTAGTCTTTCAAATTCCTTAAAGGCATGGAGGAAGCCTGGACTTCCAAATAGGTGTAAGATTAAATAGGCTTCAGGTAGACTGTCCCACAGATTGGATCATGAGATTTTATCACTCTGTTTCCAACCCCATCCAGGGGAGAGAGACTCTGAATATGACAGCCAGGCGTATCCTGTTGTAGGTATCAGAGATAGCTCATCCGCCTTTTTTACAGCTTGAAAGAGGGAAGGAAAAAAGAATACAGTTTTCCATCTTTCCCTTTCCACACGCCTACTACCTTTTTACTTTCTGGCTTGCATTTCTCAAATATGTATCTTTTGCTGTTGTTGTTCTGTTTTGCTTACGGCTTGAGCTTTATGTTAAAATGAAGATTTCTGCTACCCAAATCTATAAGCTAATCTGGTTCTCTGACACTGTATCTACATTCCTGTCTTCATTCTGGTTATAATAGGAGGATCACTTTTCCTGTCAAAGAACAGCCCCCTCTCTGTGCTCTTATGCTCATTTTCTCTTGTCTTCTGAAGGACCTCCCTCTTCAGTTATGCCCTTTCTCCCACAGCAATTTCTTCCTTCTTATTGGAACATTCCCATCAGTGTACAAGCATCTTCTAGCATCTCCTGTTTTGGTAAAAATATTCCCTTGACTCCACATCCCCCTCCAACTAGTGCTTCATTTCTCTGCTTGTCTGCCCAGCAAAACTTTCTGAAAAACTTGTTTTTACTGGCTGTCACCACTTCCTTACCTTTCATTGACTCCATCCTGGCTTCCTTCCAGGAAGCCATCACTCCACTGAAAAAACTTTAGTCAAGGTCACAAGTGAACTCCATGTTGGTAAATTCTATTGCTCTTTCTCATCCTTAGCCTCTGATAAACATTGGACACAGTTGACCAGTCTGTCTTTAAAATACTTTCTTCTCTTGGCTTCCATGGCACCATTCTCTCAGTCTCCTTTCCTGACTCCTCCTCTTCTATTCAATCTCTAAATGTTGGGTTGCTCCAGGGCTAAGTTTTAGACTTGCACCAACCACATGTGGCTAGTGTGAAATAAGATTTGCTGTAAGCATAACATGCACTCTGAATTTCAAAGACTTAATGTGAAAAAAAAGTACATAAAATCTCTCATTAAAATTTATTATATGAGTATCTACTGAAATAATATTTTGCATATATTTGGGTTCTTTTTTTTTGAGAGAAAGAGAGCAAGGGGAGGGGCAGGGCGAGAGAGAGAGAGAGAGAGAGAGAGAGAGAATCTCAAGCATGCTCCATGCCCAACGCAGAGCCCCATGAGGGGCTCAATCGCATGACCCCAAGGTCATGACCTGAGCCGAAATTAAAAGTCAGAGGCCCCACCGACTTTGCCACCCAGGCACCCCTGGATATATTGGGTTATTAAAATTCATTTCATCTATCTCTTTTTACTTTTTAAATAGGGCTATAAGAAAATTCAAAATTACATAGTGTCTGACAAACGTCTGACATAGTGTCTGACGTTTATTTTGAACGGTAGTTAGAGATCATTTTCCCTACCAGGTTTCTCATTTCATCATTATCCAATTCCATAGCTTTACATAACATCTGTATGTTGACGCCCCAATTCAGACCTTTAACTCTGACCTCTCGTTTGAAGTCCAGACTTACCTGGGCAGCTGGTACTTGAACTTTCATCTGAACGTCTAACAGGTATCTGAGATGTTAGCATGTCAAAACTGGAATTTTCTATTTCCTCCAGCCCCATTATGTTTCATGCTAAGTTTCCCATCCCGATCTGTCCAGTTACTCAAGCCAAAATTTGAGTCATCCTCAATCACTTTATTTTCTGTACTCACTTCACCCAATCTTCTAGCAAGTCTTGTTGGTTCTACCTTCAAATTACATTTTGAATTCCACCCATTTTTCAGCTCCTCTGCCACTACCCCATTCTAAGCCACTGTCACCTCCTACCCACAGTACTGTAACAGCTTCTTTACTGCTCTCTTTGCTTCCACTCTTGCAACAATTACAGTCTCTGCCCCATATCTGAGAGTGATCTCTTTTGTACATACACCAGACCATGTCATTCCCATTACTTATGCCCCCCCCCCAGTGACTTCCCATTGTACTTAGAATAAAATCCCAACCTATCCTAGTGTACAAGGCTCAGCCCAAGTCTGATCCCTACCAATCTCCCTAACCTCGTTCCATGCCATGCTTTCCCCTTGCTGTAACAATTTCCCACCTCGCTGACCTTCCTTCCATACTTTGATCATGTTACCTTGGGCCCTTTGTATGGTGTTCTTCCTTCTGCCTCAAACGCTCTGCTCCCAGAGTCTCGTATGGCAATTCCTCTTTCTCCTTCCAAATCCCAGCTCAAATACTGCTTCCTTAGAGAGAGCATCCCTGCAAGTGGCAGTCTGTCCAAGTCACTTCCAATCTAGTCATACTCACAAACTCTCTCTTCCTCTTTTCTTTCTCTTCCTAAAATGTTTGATGTCATTGTTTCCTGTTTAGCGTCTATCCCCCTTTAAGAGTCTAAGCACTTCAAGAGCAGGGATCTCGGTGTTAATCAAATGGATTTTTTAAAAGAAAGAATGAATGAAACCTCTTTGGGAATAAGGAACTTCATTTTGGAATGAACAACGTAGAATGTTTTAGGAACTAAGGCACAACTTAAGGAGATGATGCCTTAGGCTTTAATGGATATTAACCCCTTAGTGGAGTTGAGCTTGTCATGTTCAGCAAACATTGAGGGCCTAGCATCTGCACGGCAAACTCTTTCTGCCCTCAGAATTGGGAGAGCTGAAAGAATGGTGGGTCACTGAGCCTGAGAGGCAAAGAAGAGGGTGACATTATAGGAGAAAAGTGTGTGTGTTGGCAGGGGGCAGGGAAAGGTCAAGGGCAAGTGCTAGCTCCTGACTTTAATTTTGCCTAAATTTTAGCTCTAGCTAAAAGGAACCATGACAATTATTTCTTTAACATCTAGGTCACTATGCATAGTAGGTTTTCAATAAATGCTTTCTGGTAGAATGGATAAATGAGCTTATGAATTGGAAAGAAAATTCAGGAGAGATAAAGTCTTAACATTCCTGACCAGGGAATTATGAGGTAGAGACAAGGTTGAATTGGGCACTCTAAGGTACACTAGCCTGAGGATTTGGGAATAAGAGAATACTTTCTTCTTCTCGTCCCACTTCACGCCCCCAGAGTTGAATCAACCTCAGAGTTCCTGTTGACCTCAGGAGAGGGTTCCAAATACACAAATCAGGAAAACAGAGGGAGGCAAATCTCTGAATGCTAACCAGTAAGAACATCTAGCCTGAAGACATCTCATTTCCCCCCCAGTCCCGATTAGATATGCTCGAACATGTAAAAGAAAACCACTGAGGGTGTGAAGTGCGAATGTATTATCCAATTGTGAGAATACAAACCCAATAGTCTGTGTCCAGATGATACCTCTGCTGTGGTCTATTTTAGGGAGCTTCTGGGTTTGAATCTAAAAGTGATTTCTGGAAAAGAGATAATAATTTGGGCTCACATAGCGCTTTTCATGTAAAGGTCTCCAAGCACTTTACAAAGAAATAAGTATTATTATCCCAGATGGAAGAACTCAGACAGAGGGGTTGCTGCCCTTTTCAGCAAATTGGACAGTGGAAACCCTTGGACTTCTGACATAGCCCTAGGTTAGAAATGATTGCATCATGCCCTCTCTTCATTAGGAGCTGGGTCTATCAATGATGTGACTTTTTATAAATGCATACATGCATACATATATACATACATATGTAAAGTACAACAACAGGCTCTACTCTTAAGAATTTTAGCATGTGTTCAAAACATCTGAAAATGGGTGGTTTTAAAACTGCTGAGTTGGGGGTTAAGTCTAGCTACTTAAAATAAGAAAAATGGTCAGTCTAAGTGGACTAATAATAGCTAACATGAGCCAGGCATTATTTTAAGTAGGCTACATATATTATTATATTTAAGAATCACTACAGTTGTAATGAGGTAGAACCTATGATCACTCTACCCATTTTACAGTGGAGGCAACTGAGACACAGAGAAGTGAAGTAACTGGACCAAAGTGTCAGTCAAGCAAGTGGAAGAGCTGGAATTCAGACATAGACAATGTGAGCCCATCGCCCACATGCTTGGCCAGGGACTCTGTGCTGGATACTGTAAAGCGTGTTGCATGAATTGTCTCACTGAATCCTCACAAAACCCCTAAGAGGTAGATACACCGTTGCCCCAGTATCACTGGGGGGAGGAATCCAAGGCTAAGAAAGGTGAAGCGAACTGCTTGAGCTCCCATTCTAGAAGGGGAGGAGCCAGGATTTTGAACCATGGACAGAGCAGCACCAGGCAAGGAGTTGGGCCGTTAGAGCTGTTTCTGGCGCTAATGAGGCTGTGTGACCTTGAGCAAATCAAATCATCTCTATGGCCTCTGTCTACCTCTTGAAAGGAGGACTTCAGACGACATTGATGCCAAAGTCCTTCCCAGTGCTAATATTCTCAGAGTCTCAGTATCTGTTTTCTATTTAGTCCCTTGTTTGAAAATCCTTGGAGGAAAAGCAATTAACCACACAGAACCTGAGAGTGACTCTGGAAGCCAAATTTAGAAAACAGATCTCAAAAGGAGAAAAAAAGAAGTTTACAAAAATGTCTTTATTTAGAAAACGAGACTGTCCTGTCGTGTTGAGCTTGATGGGTGAGACTCGGTGACCACATAAAGGCCATACACATCTCCTCCACAAGCCAGTTCTCCTGGTCATAGCGACTCATGTAACCTGGTCCAGTGGCCATTTCTGGCCAATGAATCGACTAAAGCTGGAAGAAGCCCATCTTATGTAGGAGGGATCTGGAAGAAGAAGCCAAGCTTTTCATGTGGGTGTTCTATCTTGAATTCAGAATGTCTATACCATTCTGTCTACTTCTGTTTTTATTCTCAGTAATTATTATATAGTGACACAGCCTACTGCTACCATGAACCAGTTTCTTTCACAACCTGGTGGGGAGCCGTGCTGTAGTCAACAGGTCCGTCTTTCCATTTCTCCATGTTATTCTGTTCAAAAGTGTGAGCTTGATCCAAAGGAAACACATGTATTATCTTAAAGACATATCTCATACTCCCACGTTCATTGTAGGATTGTTCACAATAGCTACGGAATAGAAACAACCCAAGTGTCCATCAGTGAATGAATAGATAAAGATGGGATATATCTCTCTCTACAAAATTATTATTCAGCCTTAAAAAAGAAGAAAATGCTGCCATTTGCAACACCATGGGTGAACCTGGAGGGCATTACATTAAGTGGAATGAGCCAAAGACAAATACTGCATGGTGTCCTTTATGTGTGGAATCTTAAAACAAAACAAATCAAGACAAAATAAAACAATGAAATAAAATGAAATGCAAGTCAGACTCATAGAAACAGAATAGAATAGTGGCTGCCAGGGGCTGGGGAGTGGGGGAAGGGGTAGAGATTGGTAAACGGGTACAGACTTTCAGTTATAAAATGAATAAGCTCTTAGGATCTAATGTATACATGGCGACTATAGTTGATTACACTGTATTGTATAATTAAAATCTGTTAATAGAATAGAATTTAAATGTTCGTACCAAAAAAAGTAAATATATGAGGTGATGGATGTGTCAATTAACTTGATTACAGGAATTCTTTTACAATGTATATGTGTATCAAATTACTGCCTTGTACACTTTATTTTATTTATTTGACACAGAGAGAGATAGTGAGAGCAGGAACACCAGCAGGGAGAGTGGGAGAGGGAGAAGCAGGCTTCCCGCCGAGCAGGGAGCCCGATGCAGGGCTCGGTCCGACCTGAGCTGAAGGCAGACGCTTAACGACTGAGCCACCCAGGCACCCCTGCCTTGTACACTTTGAATATCTTACAGTTTTGTCAATTATACCTCCATAAAGCTGAAAAAATAAAAAGAAATAAAAGAGAAAAGAAATAAACCAAAAAACCTCCCGAAAGTATGAGCTTGAGTTTGGGATAAACCTTGGCCCTATCCATGGCTTCGTGATCTTGGGAAAGTCACTTAAATTCTCTCAGTGTCTCAATTTTCCTCATCTTTTTGTAGAGTGATGCCTACACCCCTTGCTCTCCAGTGGTATAAATTTCAAATAGTCTGCCCCTGGCAGAAGAGGTTGGGAGAGATTAGAGACCTCTCACGTGACCATGTGGTGAGGCGGAGGGCCGGCGCGGTGGTGTGCACAAAGCAGGTGTTTTGGCCATGGACAAGCCTGCATGGCAATCCCAACTCTGCCTGTCATTTGAGCAAGTTATTAAATCTCTAGAAGTCTCTTCAATCTGTAAAATGCAATGTTGTTGAGGTACGGATAAACATAAGCTCCTGACAGACACTAGGCCCTTAATAAATGGTGACTGTTATTATTTTTATTATCAATTACTGAATTACGATGAATAGTTAGCAGGTTCAAAATATCAAGATTTATTTTCTAAAACCATGCCTACTCATTCACTTTGATCCCCAGGAAAGAGCCAATACAGAATTGGGCTGTCCTTCTAGGAAACTGAATCCCGTGTTTTTCTATACTAAATGCTTGGGGCTAATTCTGGAAGCTTATCCTCATACACATCACACCTTGAGAAAACCTGGACAGGTACTTCTCTTCCCTTTAGAAGCCTCTGCCTGAGTCCCCACTTCTTTGACCACAGGAATTCTGGTAGTCTGTTGGGATCTCAAAACTCACCTTGCGTTCTGAAGAGGGTAAAATTATAATGCAGTAATTCCCAATGCTTTTTAGCATGAGAATCTCATTTTAAGGCAAAAATAATTTCAAGGAATCCCATAAAATAACAGTTCTATTTTAAGTAGCTTTTGATTGAGAACATACGTGAAAAAATTTAGCAATGGTGAAAAGTTAGAGGATCCTCTCAAACATTTTTTTCACGGAGGTAATATATGAGCCTGATAGAAAATTCACAAGGTACCAAAGGGAACAGTACTTGCAGTCTACTCCTGTCACTCAGTGTCCTTCCCAGAGCCAATTGTTGTTTCGATTTCTGCTCTGTCTTTCAAAGGTAGTCTATATTTTACAAATACTTTCATACCTATCCTTTTAAAAAAGTCAAAATGATAGCATATCTTTCCACTGTTCTTCATACTTGACAATGTCTTGTTATACTTTAAATGAGAAATGTGAAAAAAAAAAGAATCTGTATTTTTATTCCTCACAGTGGCATCTACTATTGAAAAGTTAGATTGTCTTTATTAATATACAGAAAGTCCAAGAGTACATCAACTATACACCACCTAGAGATTCTTAGCTCTGAGATTAGGAACCACTGGTGTAAGTAAGTTATCAATGATATTCAACATTAATTTTGGCCCTACTCTGTATCAGGCATTGTTCTAAGCACTTTACACTTGTTATCTCACATAATCCTTCAAATCCTTCTGGTCTCAGCTTAAATGTTATCTCCTTAGAGAAGCTCTCTATGATCCAACTATACCTGCCCTTTCCCCTTTCCATTATTCCCTAGCATTTAATCCTGTTTATTTCCTTCAGGAGATGAATCGTTCTATATAATTAGTTACCTATTTGTCTGCTTGTTTACTGTTGTCTTCCCAACAGTACGTGTCTTACGAGCAAGGACAGAATCAGTTTGGCTCCCTGCAGTATATCCAGTGGCCAGTACCGTGTCTTAGTGCTTGGTGCAGAGGAGGCATTCATTGGATATTTATTAAGTATATCATGAGCAAAAACCAACTTTATGAGGTAGACCCTATTATTATCTGTCATACAAATGAGGAAACCAAGGCCTAGAGAGAAAAACAGGCTCATTCCAAAGGTAGTAAATTACAAAATTGGTTTGAAACCCAGCTCTGTGGGCGCCTGGGTGGCTCAGTCGTGAAGTGTCTCTCTTCGGCTCAGGTCATGATCCCAGGGTCCTGGGATCGAGCCCCACATCGGGCTCCCTGCTCCTCGGGAAGCCTGCTTCTCCCTCTCCCACTCCCCCTGCTTGTGTTCCCTCTCTCGCTGTGTCTCTCCCTAAATAAATAAATAAATAAAATCTTTAAAAAAAAAAAAAAGGAAGAAAGAAACCCAGCTCTGCCTGACCCCAGAGCACAAGCTCTTTACCACTACTCTGTTGTCAGAAATGGAAGACTGGCACTCGCTTCAGCCGCACATATACTAAAACTGGAACGATACAGAGAAGATTAGCATGGCCCCTGCACAAGGATGACATGCAAATTTGTGAAGCGTTCCATATTTTTGCCCCACATCGGGCTCCCTGCTCGGCGGGAAGCCTGCTTCTCCCCCCACCTCTGCTTGTGTTCCCTCTCCCGCTCTCTCTCTGTCAAATAAATAAATAAAATCTTAAAAAAAAAAAAAGAAATGGAAGACTGAGTACAGTCCTGGCCATGTGTGATCTTGAGTAAGTCCCTTTTCCTCCCTAGGACTGTTTGCTCCATGGGAAAATGTGAGGGTGAAGTTAGCAATATTCCTCATAGTGGTGTTCTGTGATGTAGGAGATCGTGATCTATGAAAACATAAAGGGGGACATTGAAGGGGCCAACAAGGTTGGCCTGATGCCTTTAAGAGAGATGACTTTTGATTCTTTTCTTCCTTCCCTCCTTTCCTCATGGAAGATTTGCTGCTCTTTATTCTATGCCAGGCACTGTGTCAGACATCCCTTTGGATAGGGCTCCAAAGACTAATAGGACATAGTCCCTGCCATTAAGGTGCCTGGTCCGATGGGTCTAATGCAGACCCACTAACAGCTGCATTTAGTATAGGTCAGTGCCGTAATAGGAATATGTACGAGGCACATGGTTACACGGAAGAGGAAGGGATTGATTCCATCATGTTATATGTGTGGTGCTTGGGATGGAGGTGGATGTAAGGAAGGGAGGGATGAGGTATAATGCTGAGCTGGGCCTTGGGGAAAGAAGAGCCTTCCAGATGGACAAGAATGAGGTGAGGCTTCTGGACACAAGAGACATTGTAGGCAGAAGCACAGCAAGAGACGACCATTGCGCTGGATTCCTAGGGTAGGGGGCTGGCTCCCACAGTATGGAGCTGGTTAGGTAGAGGGAGCCCAGGAAGAGTCAGGCTGAAGAGTTTGGACTTGACTCCTGAGAGCTGTGGCATGGCCAACTGATATTTATGTTTTCTTTCTTTTTTTTTTTTTTAAGATTTTATTTATTTGACAGAGAGAGAGACACAGCGAGAGAGGGAACACAAGCAGGGGGAGTGGGAGAGGGAGAAGCAGACTTCCTGCTGAGCAGCCCCCCTGATGCGGGGCTGGATCCCAGGACCCTGCGATCATGACCTGAGCCCAAGGCAGACGCTTAACGACTGAGCCACCCAGGCGCCCCTTACGTTTTATTTTTCGAAGGATGACTCTGACAGGGGTAGGACTGGAGGAGGCTGATGAGGCAAACAGTGGGGAAACTAGTTAGGAGGCTTTGCAGTAGTCCAGGTGAGAGATGATGAGCACTCAGACCTAAGGCAGGGTTCCTTCACAGCAGGGTTGGAGAGGAGCTGGATACATTGGAGATTTTTTAAAAGGTAGAGCAGAAGGACCTGGTGATTGACTCGATGAGGGAGAATAAGAAGAGACTAAGGGACTTACTGGAATGGATCAGGAGGCCAAGTATGAAATGCTGCCATTAACAATTATAGGGAATTTGGAGTGGGTGGGAGAAATAATGTTATTGGCCTTGGATATGTTAAGTTTGAGGTGGCTCTTAGACAGCCAGCAGGAAAGGTCTAGCTGTGTCCTTCCTTTCCAGAATAGCAGTCCAAGCCTGAGCCAGACATCCCTGGGCCCATTTCCTGCGAGGCCCAGGCAGGGATAAAATTCTCCAAGACCTGAGTGGAATTCCTGAGTTCCACATCCTTCAAGGATATAAGCTGGGAATTGAAAACTCCGTAGATCCTTATTGATAGGAGGCGAACGGATCGTGGATTTGCTTTTTAAACTCAGACGTTGGCTCCAGTGGATCAAACTCTCCTGTCCCTTGCAAGGACCAGACTTTTAAAAAAGACACCATTTCCTATGGAGCAGCCTCTGGCCCTGACAGGCTCTGGATCTCAAGAAGCCCCCACTTCCCTTAGGGAACAGCTTTTTTAAAGGAAGATGAGGTCGCACAGCGTGTAGCCTGGTCCAGCCTGGCCGCTGCAGAAAGCCCAGAGTCTTGGGGACTGGACCCTCTCCCAGCCACCAACCTTAGTTAGGTGTCCTCAATGCCGAGACAAGACTGTACGTAGCCCTAACTCTTTCCAAAATGACGGGACCGGAACCCTTCCCCACCTCAGTTCGAATCCCTAGAGCTCACTAGGCGGTGGCTGGGCCGAACACGTGGGCTCCATTAGGGGCCGGCCTCTAGGGTCCTCCGGGGGAAGGGGACAACCTAGGAGGAGGAAGGCTGGTCCGCCACACCGAGCGTGGTAATCTCCCTGGCGGCTCCAGTCCACCGCCGAAGGCAGGGGCACGCCCTGTGACCCACTCCCACGTTCATAGGACCGTGCCAGGATCCCTTTTCTCTACTCCGCCCTCTCCTCCCGCACCGTCCCACTGTCCTGCCCATAAATCGGACGAGCAAAGGTAGCAAGATTTCCTCCCGCGCCCCTGCGGGCCGCGAAATCGGGCGCTAAAGCAGTGCAGTCCCGAGCTTCCCCTGCAGAAGCCGCGCTCCTCGCTCGGTCCTGGGGTTGAGGGGGCGCGAGAGAGCAAGTGGGCGGGCGTCCTATTCTCCGCATCCTCCTCCAGGTCCTGGCGCGCAGGGTGGGAGCGCCGCGCCGCTCCGCGCTGCGCATCGCGGCCCGCTTGCCGCCTGCCCCCTGCCCTCGCTGGGCCGCCTCCCCCGGCTGCCGGTGGAGGGCTCCGAGGCGCTAACGTTACGCTGTTTCCGGTTTTCTAGCGGGCTCTGTTTCCCCTCCCAAGGCGGCGGCGGCGGAGCGGCGGAGCCCCCCAAATGGCCTGGCCAGATGCGGCAGGTTTGCTGCTCAGCGCTGCCGCCGCCGCCACTGGAGAAGGCTCGGTGCAGCAGCTACAGCGACAGCAGCAGCAGCGGCGGCAGCAGCGAGAGGAGCAGCAGCGGCAGCAGCGGCAGCAGGAGCAGCAGCGGCAGCAGCGGCGGCAGCATCTCCCGTCCCGCTGCGCCCCCAGAGCCGCGGCCGCCGCAACAGCCGCAGCCCCGCAGCCCCGCAGCCCGGAGAGCCGCCGCCCGCTCTCGAGCCGCAGCCGCCGGCGGCATGAGGCGCGACCCGGCCCCCGGCTTCTCCATGCTGCTCTTCGGTGTGTCGCTCGCCTGCTACTCGCCTAGCCTCAAGTCGGTGCAGGACCAGGCGTACAAGGCACCGGTGGTGGTGGAGGGCAAGGTACAGGGGCTGGCCCCAGCCGGCGGCTCCAGCTCCAACAGCACCCGCGAGCCGCCCGCCTCGGGTCGGGTGGCGCTGGTGAAGGTGCTGGACAAGTGGCCGCTCCGGAGCGGGGGGCTGCAGCGCGAGCAGGTGATCAGCGTGGGCTCCTGTGCACCGCTCGAAAGGAACCAGCGCTACATCTTTTTCCTGGAGCCCACGGAGCAGCCCTTAGTCTTTAAGACGGCCTTTGCCCCCATCGACACCAACGGCAAAAACCTCAAGAAAGAGGTGGGCAAGATCCTGTGCACTGACTGCGGTGAGTCGCCCCCTCCCTCTGCTAGAGAAAGGGGGGAGGGGCGAGGTGGTGGAGAATGGGGGTGGGGCGGGGAGGTGCTGCAGGTGCCCAGGCCTGGCAGCGCCCGGCTGCGGGGGAGGAGGGGAAGGGGCTGGGGGGGTGGGGCCGCCCCTGGGCCGGGCACCTGGCACGGGTGGGTGAGGGGGTTGGGGTTGGGGAGAAGGAGGATCAGGCTCAAAGTGTGCCAGGGGTGGGGGGCGGGGGAAGGCGCTGGCCTGTGCCAGCAGCGATCTGCGGCTGATGTATGGCATGTGGAGCTGGAAAGCTGCCATCATAGCCCAGGAGCGGCAGGAAAAACGGAGAAGTCCGGGTGGTGCTGGCCCGAGGCTCGGTGAGTCAGGAGGGACACTCGGAGGCCTTGCGCGCTCTGCTCCGAGGGGCCTGCCTCACGCAGGCTGGCCGGGGTCTGCAGGAGCAGCTGGGCAGACTCCCAGGTGGTGAGGGCCTCCGCTGACAAGTTCTCCTAGGGAATGATGGCCCCCCGCCCCCTCCTTCCTCTCCTGGGCTCCGGGTTCTGCTCATCCACACCGCTGGCGCAGGCAGAGTTGGACTTTTCTGCTACTGTTTTCCGTCCTCCATGTGGCGCGGGGTGTTTTCTCCATCGTGATTGCCTGTCTTTGCTAAGCGGTTAGCCCAGCCTTCTCTTACCCTCCAGGAACCGGGGAGCAGACACCCCTTTTGGCCGTCTCTGAGAGATTTGACTAGGTCTGTTGGTTGTGATGACAATGAAATAGAGTAACTTACTTCTGCTGAATGCCGTTTAAGTTCAGGCTCTGACATCTTACTGGCAGGATGTGTTTGACTGCATCTCTCCTCTTCATGATGTTGGGCGCTGCACAGGAATGCAGGTGATCAGAAACAGAGCACTGAAGTCTGTAGATCTCTGTAGCAGGGAGTGGAGGTCTCCCACGTCCGGAGTAAAAGAAATAGCAGTTTGAGAGCTTTTGTTACTCCTCCCTGAACCCAGAACTTACTTCTCAGGGAGATATTTCAAACCCAGTTGTCCCCATACTGGAGTATTTGGTGCTGGCTGGTCTTGTGCTTATTCCTGTTGGGGTTTCTTTCCTTTTGTCCCGGCTAAGGCTGAATGTGGTGCTTGCTGTGTGACTCTGGGCTGGGTAATGACTGAATTATGATAGATGTCCTGGACGTCACTGAAGTTGGCATGTTTACCAGTTTACCAATCGGTTCTAGATAGGCTTTGGGAAGCAAAGAATGTGGAACAGTTCAGAGGAAGTTTTGCTGCCCTCACCTTTTTAGATCAATACCTTTGACTTTTGGAAACTTTCCTCCTCTTTCCCCCTCCCCCACCCCTGTCTTTCAAGAGACAATTTTTAATTTAGTAGTGGTAGTGTATCCAGGCATTATGTTAAACTGTGGCCACTTTAATCAGAAGAATCTTGAGGTATCTTAATGAGGAGGGAAAAACTTTGGTGGTAAGGGTGATTTATCTCTCTGACATTGTTCTGAGGAGTATTGTTGACTGCTCTTTAATGTTGGTTTTATGTTCTTCACTGTTTTATGATGACAAGTCGAGACCAGTTAAGAATTTCTAATTTTTTATTCTGTTAAGTATTTTATCTGAGATCGCGTAGGGAGCTGTGGAACTGTATTGTGCTGTGGGAAATAGATAGTAAAAACATTTATTGAACCTTGTCCAAGGACAGCTTCTGTTTTGGTTTTCGGTGAGCTGCTCCTGAATATGCACAGTGCACATCACCACATAATCCCCTAGTCTGGTCCACTGAGACCCAATGGTCTTCGTCAAATAATCTCCTGTCTTCCTCCTCCTCCTTTCCCCCTTCCCTCCTTCGCAATTATACCTTGTTTTGGTGAGAGTTTAAGAGTTGAATAGTTGAATGTGGAGATCATGAGAGATGTGGAGGTCAGAACTCTTGTCTACTTTCAGGTTACGATCACCTCATTTTATTGAAGTAACATGTGTGGGACTAGTTCTCAGAGAGTACCACAATCCCTGCTAAAGAGAAGGCCCTCACACACTGCAAATTGTCAAGAAGCAGGAACAAGTATGGAAGTAAACACTTCAGAATGCAATTTGGCTTTCCGCTGATAGCATCTAGATCTCTGTCAGTTTGGGAGGGGGAGACTTTATATAAGCGGATTAGAAATTAAAGGACATATTTGTGAGAGGAAACTTGTGGAACTGGTGGTTATATGCCGGAAGAGCATAAACTGCATTTTCTTATTTTCTACTATGGGATTAAGGAAAACATACACTGGTGATGGTATATTAAATAAGGAAACAAAATCATCCTAACTAACCACAACACCTTCCTTGTGCTCAGCAGGAAATAACTAACAAATTAATTTTCTGTTTTCTATCTCTAAAGAAAGCCTTCTGGGCCACCAGGTCATTGGGAACATTTTCTCCTTGGAGCAGATTTACCCATTGCAAAATAGGGAAACTGGCACTCAGAAACTGTCATCATGCCCGTTACATTGAGCAACTGTGGTTGAATTGTTACTTTGTTTAGCCAGTTTCAGCTCCCAATGGTGTCTGGATTCAGAGAGTCCTGGTTCTTAGGGAGATCATCTAGAAAGGTGTGTTAGCGGGTTAGGATTTTGGGACAATGTATCATATGGAGGGATGTTGAGATTAAAAGCTAGCACATGCCTCAGTAGCATCAATGAGGGGTCCTACTGGACCCTTTCTAGAAGGCCCTCATGAATGGCTAATTTCACTGCAACTGTAAAATATTGATTTGAAGCCTGTGAAGTCTGGCTGAATATCTGAGGGGTATTTTTATAGATCACATGTGTATCATTCATCCAAAATTACTACCTCTGGTGGTAAAGAGTTGAGTAAAATCTTTGCATTTCTAAGAAGCTTGCGTACAGGGAGGTGTTTTCTGTGCCTTCTGTGGAAAGGAGAGGAAAAAGAGAAAGGAGTCTTAGGGATTAGCAACCCTGTACAATGCTATAAAAGCATCCTGTTCTGCAAATAGTCCTGCATTTTTAATGATGGTTGCATATATTTTGGTATAATCACACCCTATCTTGTTGCTTTCCTATATATATGGTTTTAAGCTGTTTCCTTGTAACAGAGACACAGCAAATAGTGTAAAAAAAAATCATTCTTCCTTTGGGACTTTCTGATTTGCAGTTTTCTTCCAATGTATACTGTTCTTTGTTGTTAAAGATGGAAAAGGTGTATCCCTGGAGTGGGGGGGGGGGCTTTACATCCTTTAGGATAGTTTTTTAATTAATTTGACAACCAGATTCACATATTAGAGGAAGGTGGTTCACAAAATTCAGCATAGCAAAAGCGACTGCATATTTTTAAAATGCTGTTTATTTAAAGACTCTTTTCTTCCCCAGCCAGCTGGAAACCCAGCTGTGCTGCAGCTTGAAGATGGGAAAGTGAAACTAGTCTAGAAACTGACCATTCCTAGTGATGAGGACAAGGCTTGGTTATAGAGTTAAGGGGCATAATTACCATTATAACGTCATGAGTTCTTTTGGTGGCTGCTTTCCTCAGCAGATTGCAGTTCTTGGGGGCGGGAACCATGTCTTATCTTTGAGGTCTTTTTCCTACCTCTCCAGGCCCCCCGATGTTGGTACTGTGCCTGGTGTATACAGGGACTCTCCTAAGTGTCTTTTAAACGGATGAAGCCAAGTGAAGTTAAAAAAGCAAACCTCCAGATTAATACTAAAACAATCTTAACTCTCTGATCTGTGACACCAAGTCTTGTTCTGAAAAGCTCAGTTTGATGATAGCCTTTACCTGTCGCTATGGGAACCTTTTTTCCAAAGGAGTCGTTATCAACTAGAGTACTTAACCACAATGTGCTTAATCATTGTGCTGATTAGTGTTAATGGGATTTGAGCAGCGGAGAATAAAGGTCTTGCTGGAGAGGACCCTCTTTTTTTTTTTTTTTTTTTGGAGAGTAGATTACCACTCCCTCACCCTCAAAACAAAAATAAACAAAAATAGAACAATTATCCGTTTGAATTAAACAAATATTTTGGGAGCTAGAGAGGGTGGTATATTAACTAACTAGGTGACTAACTTCTTGGTCCCAATCCTTTTCCATTTTTTATCATCTAGGACATTTTCATTTTATTTCCTAATAGCAAATGCATCGTTAGGTTTTTTTCTTTATAAAATTGTATTTACTTTTTTGAATGTGTAATATATGCCTCAATCCAGAAAGTGCATATGAATATATGGTCAAAAGTCTCCCTCTTACCCCTGTCATCAGCTACCTATCCCTAAGGCAATTGAAAAATAACATACTCTTGGGCGCCTGGGTGGCTCAGTTGGTTAAGCGACTGCCTTCGGCTCAGGTCATGATCCTGGAGTCCTGGGATCGAGTCCCGCATCGGGCTCCCTGCTGAGCGGGGAGTCTGCTTCTCCCTCTGAACCTCTTCCCTCTCATGCTCTCTATCTCATTCTCTCTCTCTCAAATACATAAATAAAATCTTAAAAAAGAAAAGAAAAAAGAAAAATAGCATATTCTTGAAATGTGTATTTCTCTAAGAGCAAAAGGTTTGTCAAAGTAGTCTTATGTTTTTCTCTTAACAGATGGACAATGTTAATTTTGCCATTAAGTCAATTTTATAGTAAATTCTTCCCAAGTAATATATATATATATATATATATATATATATATATATATATATATTTGACCTAACCCAAGTTCTTAATCACTACCCTACCTCACAAATATAACCCTAGGGTCAGGAATGAAAATACCAAGTTGTTTTTCAGATACTTTGCCATTAAGAAGTTTTCTGTGACAGCGAATTTTGTGAGGAGTCTTCACTGGGATGCTCAAAGGAGAGAGGCAAGGATTGGTCCCTGAGCTTTAGGGCAGCAGATCTGCCGGTACCACAATCCCTACTGTTTCACCCTCTCGATAGCCTCACAACAGAATCCATGTGGAAAATCACGTGATTCCATATGTGCAAAGAGAAAACCCCACAGTGCGTGATTGCTTTGATTTTCATTTAGAAGTCGAGCCAAAGACTCCAGTTGCTGATGAAGAGTTTGATTTTGACCGTATTCCTATACAGCTGGTACAATTCTAGGGGGAATTATCCACTTGAATACTACTTTGAAGTACGTTTAAGGTAACCGATTTGAACACAGTGTTAAAATTTCAGAGTGTCAGGGAATTGCCACTTGAACACTGAGGAAAAAAAGCAAACATGGAAATCCAACAGTGGAAAGTTTTAACCCTCTAAATCCTGGTGGCTTAGTGGCATCTGGCAATTTTGCACATTGATTTGGAAGAGGAATGACAGTATCAGTGAAGTTTCCCCTGTGTTGTCTTCAACAACCGGTTCTGGGGTCTTTATTTTGAAGGTCTGAAGTGGTGGTAGTATAAATTGAACCAAAAGTAAAAGAAATTTCCCTCCAGATTTTGAGTTTGGATGGATGCGTATGAAATGTGGATGTTTGTCTTTCTTGTTTCTAGTAATTAACCCTCCTTTCCCACTCACTTATTGGAATTAGCATATAGAAATAAAGTCAGTTTATGAATTTCAAGAGATCGTATAGGGAATTTTAGAAAGCTTTAGAAAACTGGGCAAGGTAGGTGAATTGGCTGGTGAAGTGCTGAATTATGACAAGTTTGTGAAATTAGACTCCTTTATTTTATTTTTTAAAGATTTTATTTATTTATTTATTTATTTATTTATTTATTTATTTATTTATTTATTTGACAAAAGTGGGGGAGAAGAGAGAGAGAGAAAAAAAACAAGCAGGGGGAGGGGCAGAGGGAGAGGGAGAAGCACAAGCAGGTTCCCTGCTGAGCAGGGAGCCGGATGTGGGGCTTGATGTGGGGCTCAATCCCAGGACCCTGGGATCATGACCTGAGCCGAAGGCAGACCCTTAACCGACTGAGCCACCCAGGCACGCCCCTAGACACCTTTAAAAACAACAGTGCACACAGGTGAATCTTGCTGAACTAGAGCTCCACGGAAGGCTATAGGAACCATAGCAAACCTGGAGGTTGATTAAAAGGCGTTAGGATGACCTGCAAGAGGACATCCTGTACTCAAGCAAAGAGCTGGGAAGCTTTTGCCAATCTGGGGTCAAAAGACAGAGATTTACATTGACGGAGAGCATTTGCTGTTAATCAGCTGTGATATTTTTTGATAATTATGAAATTAGGTTAAGTTAAGGAGCCTTCTTTCTCTGGCTAGTTGCGTCCGGCCAAGTGAGGCATATGAACTCCATTCTACAGCAACATTCCCTTCCCACTCTGTGCTTGGAGTGAGATCCAAGTAGCCTCTCCAGGGACCTTCTCTGGGACAGAGCCAGTTAGCTCCTCCCTGTGCCTCTGCTCAGGACCTGATTGTGCCGCTTGCCTCCTGGGCTTGGCTGGAGGTGGTTAATCCTCCATTTACCCTTGCAGATGTTTCCAGTGTGGCAGAGTATCCTAGAGGTTTCCGTCTTTTACTAGCAACACGGACCCCCAAGATGTGATGTTCAGGTTGCTTTTTATTCTGTCTTCAGAAACAGAATCTTTAATGCTTCTGTCTTGCTCTCATAGATTTCCTGCCTTGTGCTGATGACATTGGCTTCCCCCTTCTTTCCCTCCCTGATCTGTTTATTCAGACTGAGGATCTGTCTTTGTCCTTTAGGCTAGGATGCTTTACTTCATCTTGATCTTGATACTGGTCCAACTAACAGAAGCCAAACTGAACTAACATGCCTCAGAACTGAGTGAAAGGAAAGTCACCACATGGCTAAATACCTGGTCCAGCCCCTGGGAGAGTCAGGACATCATTAATTCGATTATGACAATGATGCCTTTTGGTATCCTGAAGTTGTATTCGTAAAAGAGCTTTGCTTCAATTCCATCTTTCAAATGTTTGCTCCAACAAATATTTAATATAGGTGGTCTGTTTAAAGAACTAAGTATTTCAGGGTAGTTGTATCAGACACAGTCCCTCTCATCAAGCAATTTACAATCTACAAGTACAAAGGTAGAGTGGCACTTCAATTCAGAATGCGATAAGTGCCGTAAGATATACCAGTATAGTGCTTTGGGGAGCAGGGGAAGCATCTTAGAGGAAAAGAAGATCATATTTAGAGAAAGCTTCTTGGAGAAGTAGTTTGAGATGGGATTCTAACATTCAGAGATAGTTGAGGTAGAGGTGGTTTAGGGATAGAGAGAGATGAAAAGATTGATTAAATTGCTTGCATGCGGAGAAAGCAGTATTCTCTTCAGCAGAGGAGTATACTTAAAGTATACAAAGTAACCAGAATGAAAGGGAGAACTGGATAAGGAGTCTGGAGAGGTAGTGAGGGTGAGATTCTTTCAACTGTCTTAAATGCCAGGCTGATTACTTTATTTGTAATTATGTAAGTAGTGTTTGAAGGCTTATGTTAAAAGCAATTCAGTAATGTTTTGTAGTTATTGGTGGATGGGTCTTACACTTATTTCGTTAAATTTATCCCTAAGTATTTCACATTTTCTGGATGCTACTGTAAAGGGTATTTTTTTTTATTTTTTATTGTTATGTTAATCACCATATATTACATCATTTGTTTTGGTGTACTGTTCCATGATTCATTGTTTGTTCATAACACCCAGTGCTCCATGCAGAATGTGCCCTCCTCAATACCCATCACCAGGCTAACCCATCCCCCCACCCTCCTCCCCTCCAGAAACCTCAGTTTGTTTTTTGTAAAGGGTATTTTTGTTTAATTTTGTTTTCCAGTTATTAATTGCTAGCATATAGAAAGATAACTTATAAAATATTGACTTTGTATCCTGTGACCTTAAGAAATTCATTTGTTAGTTCCAGTAACTGTTTTTGGTAGGTTTCTTAGGATTTTTTTCTATGGCTAAGTTGTCAGTGAAAAAAAGACAGTTTTACTTTTTCCTTTCTAATCTGTTTGCCTTTATTTCTTTTTCTTTCCTTATTGCACTGGCTAGGACTGCCAAGGACAGTGTTTAATAGAGTAGTGAGGACAAACATCCTTGTTCTAGTCATGGTGGAAAGCATTCAGACTTTCACTATTAAGTACGACGTTAGCTGAAGGTTTTTCATAGATGTCCTTCCTTAAAAAAAAAAAAAAAGTCTACTAAGTGTGTGTAATGACTAAGAATTTGGGCTCTACAGCCAAATGGACCTGGATTTGGAAACCATCTTCTGCATTTTCTACCTGGGTGATGTGTAAATTACTTTCTGTGTCTTAGTTTCCTATAAAATGGGGATAATGATAGAGCACTTAACAGGATAGCTGTTCATATTAAATGAGATAATACATGTAGAATGATTAACACAGCACCCAATAATAAATGTTTAAAATAGTTAATTATTAACAAACTCTTACTAGACCAATGTGAGCAGGAAGACTAGTAAGTGAAAATTTTAGGTTCTAGAAGTGGACTGCAGGCAGGCAAGGGGAAAATTTTCACCAACCACTCTTATTTTCAACTCAGATATTCCTATTTATCTCAACTTGAGAGTCCCTGGGCTGGACTGGTGGAGGTGGTGATGAGAAAGGAGTGGGTTATGTGCGTGGTTTCAGTGTAGGGAAGTTCATGTGAGTTCAGGGTCTGAACGCTGGTCCTGTGGAAGTCCTAAGTAGGCTATCAGTCTTCCTGTATCCATGGGTCTCTGTTGGTCAATATTCTGAGAAGCCCAGAGATAGATACTGCTTTTCTCTGTTTCACAAAGGGGATGACTAAGATCCATTCTCCAGATGTTCTTAGGAGGAGCTGCTCAAAGTCCTGGAAAATGGCTGAAAGTGTCCATCCCTTCCTTCCTTCCTTCCTTCCTTCCTTCCTTCCTTCCTTCCTTCCTTCCTTCCTTCCTTCCTTCCTTCCTTTCTTTCTTTCTTTCTTCCTTCCTTCCTTTCTTTCCTTTCTTCCTTCTTTCTTTCTCTCTCTCTTCCTTCCTTCCTTCCTCTTTCTCTCTTTCTTTTTTTTTTTCCCCCAAAGAAAGCAGGTCCCTGATTCATCCTGCTTTGATCTGGGGGTTTCCAGCACTGGAGAGAGGTTCACACTGCATCATTCATATTCTCTCTTTCCTTGTTTCTATACTGGGTTCGTGTGGATCTCATGGCTGACCAGGGTCAGAGGGGTAGAGGTGTGGGCATATAAGAGGTGGCATTTTTGGAGTTTGTGGGGCTGAATTTTAATTTTACTTAATTGATTGATGTGTGGAACCTGATGAAAAGTATGAATCTTTGCTTCTTAAATGTTTATAGGACAGAAACTCCTTGCTTTGGCTTCTTCCTCTAAATATTTGTTGGGTCGGGCGCCTGGGTGGCTCAGTTGGTTAAGCGACTGCCTTCGGCTCAGGTCATGATCCTGGAGTCCCGGGATCGAGTCCCACATCGGGCTCCCTGCTGAGCAGGGAGTCTGCTTCTCCCTCTGACCCTCTTCCCTCTCGTGCTCTCTATCTCTCATTCTCTCTCTCTCAAATAAATAAATAAAATCTTAAAAAAAAATAAATAAATATTTGTTGGGTCTTATTCTGGGCTGGCCACACAACCCCAAGCTCAAGTTCTCCCCATTCTTTTCTTATTCTTAGAGTCTTAGTATTTATGGCCTGTATCATGTATATGACACTTATCATTTAATGCCATGCATTGTTAATTACCTTTTGATGGGTCAGTATCTTATCTGTTTCACCTGATTGTAAGATCTCTGGGGGCAGTAACTTAACGTATGATAAAGTAAATATTTGATTAATGGCCATTACCAAGAAAAAAGGGAGTAAATGGGTCTTTTTGCTTTCTCTACTGCCCACTTTTGCCCTAGATAAATTTCAAGGTTCCTCAGATGACAGCCCAGACTAAGGGACTAGAGCAATCATAGTAACCTCAGACGTTTTGATAAAGGGCAGAATTTGGTTTCTCTGTTATGTTTCTGTTCAGTTTTTTCCCCTTGATAGTTCATAGCATTTTGCGGGTAATTCTTCTCTTTTCTCGAGCTTTAGAATAATGACTAGGTGGTTTCCCTCACACGTTAATATTTTGGCTTGCGTTTCCTTCTGTCTTTTGGTTAGTTGGCATTCTGCAAAAAATCCTCCAGTTTCACTTTGCCATAGGAGCTTTTGGGATGTTCCCCATTCGGGTTTCTCACTGGAGTGTCCAGTTGGACTCGGTTACTTTAACCTGCTCATGCTGCAGGCTGAATACCTTGAAAGGTAAGATGTATGACCACGTGTGATCTGTAGTAAGCAGAGACCACAAATTAGGTGTTGTTGTACCTCTTTGCCTAGTAGGCAGCTTGGGGGATTCTGGAGGCCAGGACTGGTTCTTACATCATCATTGTTTCCTCAGAGGGTGGGGAGGGGGATCCTAGTGTTTCTTCATGTCTCTCATTGGCATGTTCATCCTTTCCCATATCCTTGTAATGAGGCATTTTCGTCTGTCTGCTTGGCTAATGTATTGGGTGAGGGTTGGGGGTGGCTCTCAAGGGGACTTTCTCTTCTAGCTCAGAGTGCCTAAGGACCACTCATCGCCACTTTGCACAAGGCTGTGGCACGCAGCTTCCTCGATTCAGTCCCTTCCACTGGTGCCTGTGGCCATAAGTATAATCTCAGTACAGTGCCTCACTACAGTTCCTTAGACCAGTGATGAACTTTACAAACACTGCCCAATTGAGGACTCTCTTTTGGAGGAACTTTGTATGGTTTCAAAGAGGAGAGTTTATTTACCAGTCAGGATGGAACAGGTAGGTTAAGGAGATCTGTCATGCCTGACTTCCTGTCTCTGAATGAGAAAAAGAACAGCAGGACTATATCCAGTGCAACTTTCCCAGTATTGTCATTGGTTGATTGGATTTCAGGGAACGAAATAATAAAAAGAAGAATTTTTTTAAAAGGAAGAAATGAATCTTGGACCACAACATGATCCAACTGTCCCAGAGTGAAGCTAAGGCCTACAAGTGAAGAGTTTCTTTCAAAGGACACTGGGGCTTCCAAAGGCAGCTTGTCAGACTGCTTACTCTTAGTTGGTTTCTTTTTCATAGTCTATTCATTTGGATTTACTTCTGAACCTCTGGGGTTCCAACTCTCCTACCTTACCCCTCTGTGCTCCCTACTTAGGTCTACTGTCATACTTGCTTTTGTCTTCATCGTAATAGCCGGTCCTCAGCCCCTAATCCCAAGAACCAGAGAAGTTTCCAGAAATTTCTAGTGCAAACTTTCCAACACTTCCTTGGACTTTAGGTCTGATGGACCTAGTGGAAAGATAATGAACAAAGCCTGGGAAAGGGACCTATGAGGCTAGAACCACATATGACAGATCTGGTTGAGTTCCTCTCAGGCCCAGTTCTTTTGGATAAAACATGGTTGGTTGGTTTGTTTTTTTTCCTCAAGCAAGCCTCTCCCATACTTCCAGGTGTCATTTGCGAAAGGGAATGCTTTCTCCAAAAAGGTTAGTAACATTCACAGGGCCCCCTAGTGACATGCATGTTAAATTGTCTTGACCAAGTACTGGTAGTAATCCTTTGGGATGGCCCCTCCCAGGGCTTGGCCCAAGTGATTCAGTCCATTACTGAGAAGATCCTAGGATGTGGAGCCAGGTAGAATCATACTCTGGGCCAAGCAAAACATTACCACCTCTGAGAGAAACTTCTTGCTACTGGGAAGGAATCTAACATGTAAGTTGAAGAGAGGTACATGGATGGCCCCCAGATTCGGAGGGAACTTCCTGTCTTTGTTTCTCATTATGCAAATTATTTGAGTAGATTTCTGCTGTGCGGGGTGTGCGCTCATCTAACTGAGAGGGCAAATGGGAGCTGGAGCCGAGAAGACAAGTTCCCTTGGGAATATTGTTTTCACCTCTCCCAGTTTCCGCCTCAGCTTCTACTTTGCCCACACTGGATGTGGGCTCCTTGCTTCTTCTGTGTGGGGTCACAGCCTAGGCCCTCTGGTGAATGAACCTTAGGCCTAGAGCTTGTTGTACAGAGTAAGGATTAAAGGCGTTGGTTTTAGATTTGTCTGTGAAGGGATGACATCAAGTAGTTAAAAGATCCCAGGGGTTTGATGGTCTTAACTGGGCCAAGCTCACAAACCATATTTTTTTAAAGTAAGGACCCAAGTTTACTTTTCTCATCTCTGAAGTTAAATAATAGCCTAGCCATTCCAGAGGAGGAGTGCATGTTGTCATTGTTGTTGTTGTTGTTTTTAATTTTATTTATTTATTTGAGAGAGCGCGAGAGCATGAGTGGGGGGAGGGGCAGAAGGACAGGGAGAAGCAGACTCCCTGCTGAGCAGGGACCACACTCCCCACCCCTGCCCCAGCTCGGGACTCGATCCCAGGACCCGGAGATCATGACCTGAGCCGAAGTCAGACATGGAACCAACTGAGCCACCCAGGCCCTCTGGTGCATGTTGTCATCGGAAGAGGAAAGTAGAAACGTGCACTACTGCTGCCCTGGCCGCATGTCTCAGAGGGTAATCCCTCTGTGGGTGCTACTCTTTATTCTATGGGTCAGAGATTCCTTTCTTCAGGAGGGTTTGTGACTGACGACTGTGAGTTTGGGGAAGGGTTCATGCCTGGATTGCTATTGACCCGTTCACCCTTTAAGGCCAAAGCCGCTCTGTGGCTCCTGCCAGGGGTCCCTCCAGTGACATTGGGCTGGTTGTGTTTGGTTTCTTCCCCTCCCCCTTCCTTCTGTCGTCCCATCACTGGCTCTTCTTTTGACCGCCTTGGGAAGGGTACAGTTCCTACCATCCTTGGTTCTCTTCTCAACGTAAGGAGTCTGTGCTGAAGTTTCAACTATGGACGGCACCGTGGTTACGGCGCCGGCGCCATGCTCCAGGCTCAACTCTGAAGGGTGGATCTCGGCCCTCTGACTTCCTAGCTATATAACTTTGAGCAAATTAATTAACCTCTTTTTGCCTCATACTAATGGGGCTAACACTAATGGGGGTAATACTAATGGGGCTAATACTAATACCTACCTCATGACATCGGGGGAAGATTTCAGTGAGCTCTTCATGTAAAGTGCTCTGAAAAGTGGCCACGTGGAGAAAGACATTGCAGGCAGGCTAGCGGCAAAATCACTGTTAGAGATGTGCTGCTGGTGTGGAAGGAAAATGGCTTTGGATTCAGCCTGATACTTATTAAAATCCTGGCTCCGCTCCTCATTAGCTCTGGGAACTTGGGAGAGTCGCTTGATTTTTCTGAGTCCCCATTTCCCGCTACCTGTGGTACATTGTTTCAGGCATCTGTTGCCACGTAACAAACCCCCCCAAAATGCAGTGGCTTCAGACTGCAACCATTCTTTGTCATTATCTCTCACAGTCCCAGGGACTGACTGGGCTCAGCTAGGAGGTTAGTCTCCTTCATGTCCTTTGTGGTCACAGGGTGGCTGAGCAGTCCGACAGACAGTAGCTGAGACTGGGTCACTTCAGAGTTTCCTCTTGACGTGTCTAGAAGTTGTTGCTGGCTGTTCTCATCTGTGAGCTTAGCTGGGGTTAAGGGCCAGGGACCTCACCTGGGAGTACCCCAAGAGAGGGCCAGGCAAAAGCTGAGTTGTCTTTTTTTTTTTTAAATGTTTTTTTTTAATTTTTATTTATTCATGAGAGTCAGAGAGAGAGAGAGAGAGAGAGAGAGAGAGAAGCAGAGGGAGAAGCAGGCTCACCACAGAGCAGGGAGCCCAATGCGGGACTCGATCCCAGGACCCCGGGATCATGACCTGAGCCGAAGGCAGACGCTTAACCATCTGAGCCACCCAGGCGCCCAAAAGCTGAGTTGTCTTTTATGATCTAGCTTCAGAAGTCACTTCTAGCACATTCTGTTTGTTAGAAGAGAGTTAGTTACTAAGCCCCGACCAGGTTCAAGGGGAGCAGAATTAGACTACTTCTTGGTGGAGGGATTGTCAAAGACTTTGTGGGTATGTTTTGAAACCATTACAGTCGGCTTTCTTTTTTTCCTTTCTTTTTAAAATTTATTTGAGAGACGGACAGAGATGGAGTGACAGAGGGAGAGGGAGAGGGAAGAGAGAATCCCAAGCAGATTCTGCACTGAGCGTGGAGCCCGAAGTGAGGCTCGATCTCATGACCCTGAGGCCACGACCTGAGCCGAAACCAAGAGCTGGAGGCTTAACCGACTGCACCACCCAGGATCCCCTACAGTGTGCTTTCTGGTCACAAACTATTGATATGAAAAATATGCTCAACCTCACCCAAAATCTTCCTTCTTCAGAAAAGTCTCATCTATTAAGGCACCAGGCACAGGCTCAGGGGCCGGGGTCTCACTCTCTAAATCAGGTGTAGGTGCAGATGAGGCTTCTCTAAGTCATTTCCATGGGTACAGCAACTTGAGCCTTGCTCCTCTTGACTCGAAGAAGTGAACTATAGAAACAAGTTATCCGAACCCCCCCCCCCCCGCAACCCTCCACTGCCACACAATGCTGGAAGAGACATAGGGGAACTGATATAGAGGCCCCTTTTTTAAAAAAATTGGTAATACATAAACATTTTGGAGTGACTTAAATTTTGAGATAATTTTAAACTTACAAGAAAGTTGCAAAAATAGTACAAAGACACTTCTTTGCCCAGCTTCCCCAAATTATACAACCTTGTGAACTTATCAAAACCAGGAAATGAATAGTACTATCTATGTAATACTATTAACTAATTTATAGACCTTATTCAGATTTTGCCAGTTGTCTTACCAATGGCCTTTTCCTAGTCCTGATCCAATCTACAATCTCCTATCACAATTAGCTGTCATTTCTCCTTGGCCTTCTATCTGAAGTAGATATTCTCCCTTAGAAAGGGGGAAAATGCAGCCCCTGGTGCGTTAGCAGTTCTGAAATCCCACCGGGCATGTGGATAGGCTCACATCTGGGAATGATTCTCCACTATTCTAGGTTCTACACCCTATGGGCTCCTCATTTTGCCCTCTAAATTATCCTTCCTTTTCCATAAAATACAGCCTGTGTCTGCAGCTAAGGACTTGTCTCAGTGTTCTGTGTTCTCTCAGATGATGGTCAGTCAGATGCAGCCCCCAAGGGGGGGGGGGGCAAAAAACCCACAAAGCTTAGTATAGTCACCGGTCCTAGAGAAGGGGTCACTGCATTACACTCAGGGTCAAGAGGAAGTGCCACGTTTTGGTCAGATGGCTCAAGACAGAAAAAGTGCAGACAGCATTAGGCCAGAGGCCTTTTGGGATTTCCTTGGGAATAGAGAGCCAGGGCAGGGTGAATTTTTTAGGATTGGCTAGTTTGAAGAATTCTGTTGGACTCTAAGCTATAGGGGTGGTTGGTGCCTGCTTGCCTGGTCCCTGGTCCTGGGATGGTTAAGGGGCAGATAGAAGAGGTAGGGCTCTGAGTTGGTTAGTTTGCATATCAAAGGCTTGCTCCTGATTGAGTGCTTCCCTGTCTCTAGGAAGTGGCCAGCCCTGATGGTGCAGTCTCTCCAGACAGAAAGGGTTTTTAAGATGTCAAAACATCCTATTATATAAAAAACAAAAACTCTTAGAGAGTACACTCAGCCAGCTCCTTACTTATAGATGTTTGGGGGCCCAAAGACTTTTCATTTTGTAGTGCTTGGTCCCTTTGAGACCATGTTCCTACTAGTACACTTCTTTGTAAAAATGTGCGGTTTGCCTATGAATCTTATCGGGGTTCCCTACATTAGACAAAAGCCACACTCTCAAATCTTACCAAGACAAGCTCTCTACTTTGAGCTCCCTGGGGACTGCTATTAGACATCACCCTTCAGATTAGTGGAATCCCTGTTCTTGAATGGAAAGGACCTCTCCTTAAGATCCTTAGAGGGCCTTTTGTCTATCTCAAAGGTTGAGAGGTTGCTTCTTAATTTTTCTGAGGTCTTAACAAATGATACAATGCAAAGAGCCTCAAACTGAGTTCATTATCCCCTTACCATATCCTGTGCTATATAGGACGCCCCCATCTTAGGTAGTGACATTGATCTAGTCTTCCAAACCATTGGGAACCTCAAAATCCGTCGTCTTTGGTTCCTTTCTCACCTTCAACCCCTGTGTCCAGTACGTTGTCAAGTTCACGACAGTTTTTACTACTGCAAAGTTTCTTCAATCCAATTCTTACCATTCGTGTTGCTCTAGTTGGGTACTTGTATGTCACCTAGACTGTCACAGTAGCTGCTAAATGGAATTCCCCATTTTCAGAGTTTCTGCTCTCTTCTATCACCTTTCCTGGAATTAGCTTTCTAAAACAAAGTAATTATGTCTGCCCAACCCGGAAGTCTTTATTAGCTTCTTATTGCTTATAGAATAAAGTGAAAATGCCTTCACATGACATGCAAGGACTTCCACGGTGTCATCCCACCTGCCTTTAAACCTGCAGCCCACTCTGGTATCCTTAGTCTTTGCTGCAGCAAGGATGGACTGTTTTGAAAATTTGGGGAGACATTTTACATTTGTCTTCCTTAATGCTTTTGTGCATTCGGTTTCCTTGGTTTGGTGTGCTTTTCCTTTCTTTCTCAGTCAGTTGCTAGCCTGCTCATCCTTCACCGTTCAGCTCAGATCCCACTTCTCAAAGCTTTTTCTGATCCCCTCAGTCTGAATGAATCATGGCATCCTTTATGATTCCGTAGTGGTTCATAGCTCTTCTGTAATCATAACGGTCTATTCTATCATTTAACGTAGTCAAATCGGGAAGCAGGAGATGTGTGTGTGGTCCCTAGACTATGAGCTTCTTGAGTGTGAGATGGAACTGCAGCAAAGGATGTATCTGACTTATTTTTTCGTGCCTTAGTTAGATTAGATGGCTAACAACTGCCTGATGACTTGAAGAGAGAATGAATTTTACTTTAGGATTAGAACTGGCCATTAGAATAAGCATCTGGTTCATGGAAGGAGATTGGCCTAGGTATATTATGCGTTGGCAGAGATACACGAAAGAGGTAAATTGAGGCAGCTACTTTAGATGAAAATAGGGGGTTGGTTTAGTTACAGAGCTCTATGCTGGACTCTTCACTAGTATTGTTGCTGCTGTTTATAACAATAAAAACCAAATCTCTGATGTGTGGTCTAGACGCTGTGTTTTATTAGCCTCTGTGGGAAACAACTTGATTATCGGGGGTGCTAATTCCTAAGGACCCAAGATTATTCAGGGATAGGAGAATTTGGCTGTTTTGTATGCCAGTGTATGCCATGGTACTTGGGATATTACAGGATCTCAACAAATATAGTTGAGGGGAGAGTGAGTGAAGAAGTGATTTCTCCTCCTCTGTGACTCTAGGGTACCTACATGTGCCATTCGCAAGGATCCTAGCTTGGAGAGCCAGTTCAAAATCAGCCAAAGTTAAGAGAAGTCTCATTCCTCACGAGTAATTTATTCAGGGTCCTCTTGATACTCAGAGCTTTCTGCATTGCCACAGAGGCGTGGGACACTGGGGCGTTCGGATGTAGACATAAGTGATCAGTGGCAAGGGAATGGCAGAATTGCAATTGAAATCAGGCCATCGGAAGTGACAGGAGGTTCTTTTAGGTGGCCAGGAGGAGAGTCTGGGCTGTGTCCCTAGTCCAGGAAGAGGAAACTATTCAGACATTGTCAGGTGTTTGGTTGTTGTGCTTTTACATTATGAGAGCCCTTCCTGGAAATCAGTCTTCCCGGGCCCAGTCTCAGCCCACTGCTTTCTGTATGACCTTGTGCAGCCTGTGCTCACACCCTGGGCTTTGTTTTGAGCTAACAAATGCTGGTTTCTCCTTCAGCTGTGAGAACTGGGGAGGAGAGAGTGTTACAAGCCAACTAGGTAAGTGGCATGGCATCAAAATAGAGCCTGCATGGGTTTCTAGCTTTTCTTTAGAAATTTTAGCAAAATCCCAGACTGAGGGACAATCTGGACGTCTAGAGTACTGAATTTCTCTCTTGAACCCGGACTTCCCTGTCTTCCATTCTGAGGATCAAATCCGAGCAGCCTCCCTAAGTCTGTGATTGTGATAATTGGATGGGAAGGATTGGGGCAATTTAGGAAGATGATGGGGGCCTGACCTCCTCCTGCCTTTGAAATCCACAGAGGAAGGAAAATGGGGAAAATGATAAATAGTTGATCAGAAAATGGGGAGTGCCCCTCCTAAATGAGGACAGCTGGCTCGGTGATAAAAATGTTTTGCTGTTAATGGCCCTCAGGACCAGATGCTGTGAAAACAGAAGTTAAACTTTGACTTTGGGCAGCTCTCTCCACGCAGGGAGGGCAGTCTAACCTCTTCTCTGCCTTTGCCGGGCCGTGGGCTCCTCTGAGGAAGTCTCAGGAGTCTTGAGAGAGGGGACTCATTGGGTCCAGGTTACTGGATTCCAGGGGAGGGGTAGTTTCAGTTGACAGGGGCCTCAGGGCATGTGGGTTTTGCATCTGCTTGACCTTTGGCTTGTCTTGGAGACTCTGCCTGCCTGCCTGTTTTCTGTAGGGCTAGCTCAAGGTGACCTCTCTCCGTTCCGTAGATAGGAGAGTTGGCCTGCGTGGTCTCTTCCTATCCCCGAGAAACCGATTTTGCTACAGGACTGGGTGAACCATATGGCAGCCTAGATTACAGTGCTTGTTGGCGTTTGTCAACAGAGAGAGCAGGCTTTTTGGCTATAGCAGATCCCCCAGGTAGGGTTGCCACACCATCTGTGAACACAGCATATAGGATCAGCTAGATGGGTATACGGTCCCATTCTCATTCACTCCCTGCCTCCTAAGCAGAGGGAGAGGTAAGTTTGCCATCAAATATTGGCCAATAGATATATACTTTCGCTCCTTTATTGTTATTTTCTTTGAAGGAAGCTAGAGAGGTCTGGTAGTCATGTTATCTTACACTTGAGAGATTTACAGTCTAGTTGAGGATATCAGATTAACATGAATCAATAGCACGTGACATAAAGCAAAAGATATATAATAATTGCAAATAAGGAAAACAGACTATAGAATTCAGAAATGGGGAGGATCCGTTGGGGCTGAAATTTTCCAGAACAGGGTTAGGACTGGAGGTTAGTCTTGAAGAATGAATAGGTTTTTGGGATTTAGGAGGATAAGGGAAAGGCTTCTAGGCCCAAAGAACAATATGAACAGAGGTAGAGACAAGCAAGATGTCTTTACAGGACCATCAGGAGATAAGTGTGGTTGGGGTAGAGATACAGGGGAGATAAGATTAGGAAAGCAGGGCAGGACCAGATTAAAGACGGTCTCCAGAGACAGGCTAAGGAGCATGGACTTGGTTCTGGAGGTGATATGGCCCCATTGTAGGTACTGGAGCAGAGATATGATATGAAGGGAGGAATGTTTGCAAATACATTATATACACAATTCAGAGTGGACTGGAGTTGGGGAGAGATATATGTTCCAGAGATCAAGGAGGGAGTTATAAAGTCCTTGAAGCCCTGGCAACTGGGGGAAGAGGCAGGTAACTATGCTGTTCCTTTTCAGAATCTGTAAGATTTGATCAGGAGCTGGGTAGCAGCTGGGAAAGGGGTCATGAAACTGAGAAAGGGGTCAAGGTTTAATCTTGGAAAGCCGGGAAAAATAACAGTGCCATTGGCAGAAATGGAGAACTTGTGAACAAAAGGAATTTTAAGGAGGAAAATGATGAATTGGCAATGATTTTATTTACTTAACAATGCTTCTGTGACACTTATTATGAACTTGGCACTAATCACTTCATCTTAACTCATTTGGCTCTCATCATAACCATATAAAATAAATACTTTGCTATTTTCTTTATTGCAAAGGGGAAAACTCAAGCATGGAAAGGTTAAATAATTTGCCCAGTGTCATGAAGCTATCAGTAAATATTCTGAACCCATGCCATTACTCTGGGCTCCCCTTTGTTAATGGGAGACCCAAGCAGAAACTGTAACAGACAGTAGGACATCAAATACTTGTTAAATGCTTCCTCTGTGCAGAATTCTTTGCAGGAAATGTAAAAATGGGCATGACATGGATATAGCATTAAGGAGCTGGTACAGTTCTAGGGAGGGAAGGGCTCTTGTCCAGTGGTTGTTAAAGGGCACTAAGTTTTGTACTACAAGAAGGTAGCACATCAAGAAGCAGGGGGCAAATGCATATGTGGTTAGAGATATCAGAAAAGACTTGAACAAGAAGGAGATGGGATTGTAGATATACCTTGAAAGATGGGTCAGGTTGGACTTTGATAGTTGGGAGTAGGGGAAGACCATTCCAGATAGAGAGCAAAGCTTGAATAACATCATGGAAGAAAGAAAGTTCAGAACATATTCTGGGACCAGCACAGGGCACAGTAGCTAGCTCAGTCAATGTTTGCCCTGGGATGGGAAGTTGCGACTGCAACATAGAGTTGGACAGCAGGGAGGGAAGGCTGGCTCCCTGGAGAGAGGCCTGGAGCCCATGGGAGAGGAGCGTTGGAAACATCAAATTGCAAGTCCACAGCATACAAATGAGGAGGTGGGGTAGCTGATGCCCTGAGGGCAGAGAACTTCTGGAGGGAAGCTGAGAGCTGAGGATGGAGCCTTTTTGTTTTATGCATGCAGATATGTAAGCTATTCTTCCTTTGGGATGAGCCCGTGGTTGTTTATCTCCTAGATGGGGAGACCATTTCTAGCTCTCTGCCTCTGCTCTTCAGGGGTCTCCGAGCCACCTGGAGTAAGTGCATTTCTGATTGTCCCTGTTCCCTGAGTAGATGTAGCCTGGGATCCTAGGCCCCTTCTGCCTGAACTGAGGAAGGAATGAATATATGACACCATAGGCAGGTTATGGGTGCAGAGGTGATAGTTCAGGGACTCGTGGGTTCCCTGTGTGGTGTGAAACTTACGTGGTTGAGATTGCTTTCTCTGACATCATGGGCAGTGACTTCTAGTATTCCATAGCCCCTTAGGCCTTGAAGGATCATTCTAAGGAAAGCTGTTGAGTAGGGACAGAACTTGAAAATACAGAGGTCAGGCACTACTTGTGGACTTCTTCAGTGGACATGCTGGGGTGATCGAACCTCACACTTCATCTCATGAAACAGAGAGCACAGTCCTAGGAGTGAGATGTCACTTTGAACACCCCAATTTGCCACTTACTAGCTCTGTGACCTTGGGACGACTGACCTTTATGAGCCCGTCTCCTTAACCGGAAAATAGGGTTGATGGTATTTGCTTTTCTTTCCTAACAAGGGTATAAATCATGTCTGTGAAAGCGCTTTGAGATTGCAAAGTGCTGTATCAGAATGTGCTGTTATTATTACAACTACTAGCTGTTTGCTCAGTCTTCCAGATTAATGTCCTGAGAGTGCCTTTTGCATAACCTCTTCATAGTCCCCCTGCCAAGGACTGAAAGGGTAGGGCCAGAGAGCAGGGGTCTGAGGCACGGCATGGAGTGTCTCCTCGGGCAGACGTATCCCATTCCATTGGCCCTGGGAGGCACTTCCCCTACCCTGAACATGCAACATCTCGGAAACTGGGCCGTGGCCGACAGCTGATGCCATGGTGGATGTGATGAAATCAGCTAACTCTTGTCTTGGAGCCAGGCGAGCCACATACACAAACTCTTCTTTTTTTCCTACATGAAAAGCTATTTTATCTCAACGTTTGCTAGAGAAGATCTCACTGAAATGCAGGGGGCATTGTGCTGCCTCAGCATTGCAGAGCTCCCGCTGCCCTTGGGGATCTTGCCTGGTGTCATGGTCAATCCTTTCTCATGGTCCAGAGCTCTGCAGGCAGAAGTTCGGCTGGAACGTATCTCTCTTGATCTTGGCATGTCTCCTGCTTCTTGACTGGTGGTGGGGGGATCTCTCTTGACAATTTTGTCATCACTTCCTGCTTCCTCAAAAAGTGGAAGGCAAAATGCGTTTTGGTTAATGGGACGGTTTATATTAATTGGGGTTGGACTGTGTTGGGCTCTGGTGTGTTAGAAGGTGAGGAGCTGGGTCTCCTATCTCTGTCCTGCAGACCCCTAACCTAAACGCTTCCTGCACCAGGACAACCACTATACCCTCCGTGGAGCTTCTCTTCAGGGTGAATTCTGTTCCTGTTTTCCTGTACCTTTTGAAAGATCTTCAGATTCAACTGCAAAGTCAGCGCTCCTTTCTTAGTACTGACTCTTGTGGTTTCAGTCTTTTATTGACGGTGTGGGTGCAGACTTTCCACCTTTCCGTCGAATGGGAAGGAGACGCCCAAGCCACCGCCAGCTCTGGCCAGCTGCTGCAGGCTCCGGGAAAGTGTGGCGAACTTGCAGTTACGAATGCAAACGCTCAGGTAAAGGTGGCTAAGAAAGAGGCGCTGACCTTTGCTGAGCATGTACTTTCACAGACATGACTTCACTGGATTCTCCCAACAACCTAGGAAGGTGGCCTTCTCTTCCAGATGTTACATCCAAGAACCTGAGGCCCAGAACCATCGGCCACGCTAGTTAGAGGAGATGGAGCTAATCTGAAACCAGGCTCTCCAGGCAGAGCCAGTCTGAAAACAAAGATCAGTGATAAGGGGATTACTTGCACTTACTGATTACCTAGACATTCTCCCGCCCCCTCTCCCCGGCCCCCAGCTAACGCGGAGAGGCCAGAGATGACTGGACAGGGTTCTTTGAAGAGTTCTGGGGGTTTTTCCCTGCCCGATTCTGGGCATGGGCTGGTGACCATGGCCCCTGGTTGGAGCTGTCCTGGGTCGCTCAGCCTCTGATTGGCCCTCCGGCCTCCGCTTCCAGAGCCTCCCGATTCAGGTCAGATGCTGCGTGGTGCCCTAGAAATAACGGGGTTTCTAGCCCAGCGTGCCTCCCTGGAGCCCCTGGTCCTGCTAGGCCGGCGCTTGCAGCACCTCTCCCCCTGCCCCAAGCTGTGTTTATTTCTCTTATGTCATTTGCTTGTTATAGGCAGTCTGCTAAGTGTCAGCTGTCATTTCCCCGTGGTTCCCCTGCCTTTTCTCCTCCCTGTCTTCCCCAGTGTTTTGGGGACTGTGGGCGACAGGGACCCAGGAGGCAGCACTCTAAATAGGTTCCTTGTACAGTTCTTCATTAGGAATTAAGCTTTTCTGTTGATTTTCCCTTGGGGACGAGCTTTTGTTAGAAGCACTGGTGCTGTCAATGAGGATCCTCTCTGTGGTCCAGGGAAGGAGTGCCTCAAAGGACTGAAAAGAGAGCAAACTGCAGGGGGGAGGGGCCTGGAGGGGGAGGGGGTTGGTTTGGATCTGCGGGGGGGTGGGGTGCGTCAAGTGCTGACCTGGGATTTGGCAGCTTCTGTGTTTTGGTCTTCAGCTTCCTGTGACCTTGGCAAGCACTTGTCCTTTTAAATGTCTGCGTCCTTGTGCTGTTTGTGCACTTTGCACTAAGAGATGCTTACTGCATTCTGGTCCCAGAGTCATAGCCATAGTTACAAGACAGCAAACTGGAGAAGCTGCCCCAGAATCCAGACTTGGGGGAAGCTGGGAGGTCAGGTGCTTGGGCAGTGACAGGGGAGGCATCGCACTCTGGACTGTGTGTGTGAAACAAGAGCTTGGCCTGTTAGGCCACAGGGCAGCCTCTGCCCCCTTCCAAAATTACCACAGGAAGAAGTGGGGCTCGTTTTCCCTCCTAACATGCCCATCTGACCCCTCCGTCTGTATGCTGGTGCTTTATGACTTCTGTTCTACCCCACTGCCGTTTTCAGTCATTTCCCCGGATTGGACCTGGTTACACGGGGGCCATCTCCCAGAGATCCCTTGGCATCTCGTGCAGACGGCTTGGCTGGAAGCAGCTCCCGTTTGGCCTTGTTCTGACTCAAGCCCAGGGCAGAGGAGGGCGTGTGTTTTGGACTAGGTATCAAAATGGGGCCCGCAGAGGTGGTTTGCTTCCTGGCGTCTCCGTTGCTCACTAGGCACGCATGGGCCTCTAGCTTTGGGCATTTTCTCTGGAAAGCGGTAGCAGGGCTGCCCTGATGGCTGCGTGTTTGGAGGGATGAACAAAAGCTGACTTGCATACTCATCCTCACCTCCTCCCCGCTGATGCACAGAGGAGCTGCCCTTGGTGCCCGAAGCCTGTGCTGCCCTGAGTCCATCTCTCCCGCCTTCTCAGGATCCACACACTGTGCACTTTTCTTTCTTTCCACACCTCTGCTGAATGCTTTCTCTCCACTTTTCAACATATTGACGTCTCTCGCATCTGCAGCTCCTGCCCAGCTTTCTGCTCTCTCTTCTGCCAGACTTCTTGGAAGAACAGTTTCTATACCTTGTGTCTGTTGCACGAGCTCCCCTGTCCCCCTGTTTGGCATCCTCCCTGGTCCCCGCTCCATCAGAACTGCAAGTCCCTGAACCTCATGTCCACGGTCCTTCCCCATCTGATCTCCTCTCTCAGGCACTTTGACCCCACTAACTGACCCTGGCTTCTGCTGCCATCCTGTCACCCATAGTTGCCCTCCTGCAGCTCTGCCCATCCCTTCACGTTCTCCGGTTTTCAGCGCTTTCCTTTCTACCCCATTTTTGAATGTGGGAGTTTTCCAAGTCTCCATCCTAGGTGCTCTTTGTTGCCCCTGCTGTCTCCCTGTATGCAGCTTTCCTGCTTCCGGTAATGTGTCTGCGAGGACCCTCAAATTCATGTGTTTAGCTGGAGCCCTTTGAGCTCCAGATTCTCTTTGTCTTCATACTCATCTTCTCTACTTGACATCTCACAACCATCTCAAACTCCACCTGTCCCAGACCGCACTCACAGCATCACCTCCTTCCCAAACCTCTAAGTGTCTCTTCGCTTAACCACTTGGACTTTCTTCTTTCTTACTGGAACACAGTCCAGCTTCTTGTTACTTTTCCCTCCTAAATCTTTCTTGAATCTGTCTCTTCACTGACATCACCCATATCAAATAATGATTGTCTTTCACCTGTTTTACTGGAGTTACTTCATTACAGGCCTTTTAATTAGTGATTTGTGCCCCTTAGAGTCATTCTTCACATGCTGGGTTTTTATTTTTCTTTTAATTCTTTTAAAAATTAAAAAAAAATTCTTTTTCACATAGTGGGCTTTTTTTAAATAAAGATTTTATTTATTTATTTGAGAGAGGGAGAAACAGCATGAGAGGGGAGAGGGTCAGAGGGAGAAGCAGATGCGGGACTCGATCCCGGGACTCCAGGATCATGACCTGAGCCGAATGCAGTCGCTTAACCAACTGAGCCACCCAGGCGCCCCACATAGTGGGCTTTTAAAAACACACGTCCAGTCAGATTTCACTCTGCCACCCCCCCGTCCTCCAGTCCCCTTCTCTAACCTTCACATATATGACGACCACATCCCTCTCATGCCCTACAGGCCCTGTGTGGTCTTGCCTGTGTCGACATCACCAACGTCATCTCTGCCCCCTTCTCTTCATTCTGCACTTGGGTCACCCTGGCCTTGACGAGACATGGACTCCTGCCTCAGGGCATTTGTATGTGTTCTTTCCTGTCTCGGAATCGCCCTTCCTTCTGTCCTTCTGCACTCTGCTGAGATGTTACTTCCTTCAGGAAGGCTTTCGGAAGCCCCAGACTAGGCGACAGGTAGGCCACATTTGCTCACAGATGCCACTATCATTTCCTTATCCTTCTAGTGCTTATTCTTGAATCACCAAGACATCCTTCCACATCGGATACCTGTCTCCCTGCTAGACCATCAGCTCCAGAGAGCAGAGACTGTGTGTGTCACACTCAGACAGTCTTAGCACAGTGCCTGGCACAGGGGTGGCCCCAGGATTGGTTCTTCCTATGAATGAATGACAGTGAGCTGGGGACAAGGGAATTAAGATGAATTTGCAGGGAGGTGTATGCAGACAATGTTGTTCTCCCGAACTCTCAAGCTAGAGAAGTCACTAATAGTTCAGTTTGCTAAGAATCACATAGTTAGCTTACCTAGTTCCGAATTTTGGTTTTAAATATGAGGAGATGAAGGCCCAGAGACTGAAGTCACTTGCTCAGGGTCAGAGAATGAGATAGGAAGAGTTCAAACTCCTCCTGCCCGACTTCCAGTTTGGCCCTCACTCTCTTCTGCACCACCCCCTTCCTCCCTCTCACACAGGGGACAGCCTGTATGTTCCCCAGTTGCAAGCAGGGCTCTGGAGTCAGGAAGGCCGATTGCTTCCTCCCTGCTGCAAGTGAGGGTGGCAGGTGGGAGCGGCCCGGGCACTCCCCCCGCCCCCAGGGTTAGCGTTGAGTGATGGGCTGCAAAGGCATCTGAGCCAACGCCAGGCTTACCTGTTGAGATGGGGAGCCCTGAAAGGAGAAACACAAGGGATGTGTTTGTTGAAGTAACTTGATTTTCCAGTTTCTGGGTTATCAGAATTTGGGGACTAGAAACCTGACAGTGGAGCTAAAGCTTCTGGGAACCTGGTTTGCGTCTGTGACTTGTGGGCTCACTGTGCGCCTGCCTGGGAACCCCCGCTGTGTAGTCTGAGGCCGAAGCCTTCATGAAGGCACGGGGGGCACCATGTCTGCAGTGAGGCATCCCTTCCTCCATCGTGTTTACCTGACCCTGCCCTGCTAGTCACTGAGAAGTCCATCCTGCAGTATCTAGAGATGGAGAGCTCCCGGCTTGGGAGCATCTCTGCAGGGAACAGGATACTTAGAATATAAACCACAGGATGCTGGCCCCTCACATTTCCAGTCTCCCCTCACTCATTTTCAGGGCTTTTTTTTCCTTTTATTTAACTATTAAATCTCCATGACTGTCCTGGGTATGGAGGACATGGAGATGAGTAAGTCACCTGCCTGCCGATGGGAAGCTCACAGCTTAGGGATGGGCCATTCATTTATTCATTCACTCATTCATAAAATATTTGGTAGGCATTTATCACGGGCTACCTGTTATGCTGGGCTTATTCACTCATTCAGCAATGTTTGAGTTCTTCCTGTATATCAGGACTCCTTTCAGGTGTTTGGAATATTGAACAACAAAAATCTCTGCCGTCATGGAATTTACTCTCTAATGGGGAAAGACCTATCATATAGACTATAATTAATAAATAAGTAAATTAAATAGTGTTCAGAAGGGGTAAATACTATAAAAAGAAAAAATGAATGGAAAGGGGTGAAGGGAGTGCACGGCATGGGTTGCAGTTTTGAGTAGGGTCGTTATGATAACTTACAAAAGTGACATAGAACGGAGACGTGAAGGAGGCAAGGGAGTCAGACATATGGCTCTCTTGGTGAAAGGAATTTCAGGCAGAGGGACTTCCACCTAAGGTGGAAACATGCCTGGCATGTTCAGGGAACAGCAAAAAAATCCACATGTCTATGTCTGGAGTGGAATGAGTTGAGGTTAGACAGGCAATTTGGGTGCCAGATCACATAGGGCCTTATAGGGCCTTGTAGGCCATTGTAAAGATTTGGGGTTTTCTTTTAGTGAAATCCAGATCCACCGGAGGTTTTTGAGTAGCGGAGCTATTTGATCTAACGCATATTTGAAAGGGATCACAGAGTCTCCCATATTGAGAATAGACTTTTGGGAGCAAGGGTGAAAACAGAGAAACCAGTTAGGAGGTCACTGCAAACATCTGCGAAAGAGATGGTGGTGGCTCTGTGTATTGTGGTAGCAAAGGAGGGGATGAGATGAGGTTGGAAGCTGATAGAGCAAGTGGAATCAGGAGGGTTTTAATTTTATTATTTTTTTATTAAGGTAAAATATACGTAAAATTTACTATTTTAACCATTAATAAGCATATAGTTCAGTGGCACTAAGTACATTCACACATTTGGGCAACTATCACTACCATCCATTTCCAGAACTTCTTCGTCTTCCCAAACTGAAAATCTGTTACTTTTTTTAAGATGAGAGAATTAACGTCATGTTTCTGGGCTGGTGGGAATGATTCAGTTGAGAGGGGGAAGTTAATGATGTAGGAAGGTGAGGGAGGGGAGGTTGTTGGAATGATTTCCTAGAGTAGGGAAGTGGTGAGATCTGGAGTACAAGCAGAGGGGTTGGCTGGGAGACCGCGGATAGTTCATCTTAGTAACAGAAAGGAAAGCAGATGCTGAAAGTGGCATAAATGCTGTGGTGAGAGTCTATAAAAATTCTCCTCTGGTTGTTCCCATTTTCTCAGTGAAGGAGGAAACAGTCATTGGCTGAGAGTTTTGGGGAGGAGTATTAGAGGTTTGAGGAGAAAGAAGTTGTAAAATAGTCATCTAGGTGAGTGTATAAACTAGGGAGTTATAGTAAAATTGTAGGGCCCACTGTAAGGGCCCATCTTTGGATCATGGTCATGAATTTACAGTGAGGCCAGCCTACCTGGGTGTGGGCTCGTCTGCAGCTGCATTCAATTGCATGGATGCAAATACTGGGTTGGATTTAACTAGGATTGTGGTTTAACAAAGTGAAGAAAGGGAATTATTATAAAGCTTGATCATGAATGTAAGCTGGGAAAGAAGGGAAGAGGGGGCACCATATCACTCTGAGAACCGGTGGAAAGATGGTAGCATCAATGGACTGGAGACTCTGTTAAGATAAAAGAATTGTTGGGGTCCCAATCCTAGAGGGACTGAGCTGGAAAGTGGTTGGAGAGTGGAATGTGTACATTCAAGATCATGGTTGCAATTTCTGGTGATGACAAGGACTACAGTTGCTAGAGAAGAGAGGAGCACAAGATCACTGGAGAAGAAGAATTCAAGGAACCGAGAAGCCAAGATACTGGCAGGACCACTTGGTCAGGGTAATTACATTTCTAAAAGTTAAGATAGGACCAGTATACATACACATATGACTAACAGACTTGTGTCCTGCCCTCAAAGGCCTTGCAGTCGAGCCCAGGAGATAAGCAAGTCAAATGCATTGGCAGCATAATGTGAAAAATGCTGTGACTGGAAACGTGCAGGGAAGGGCAGCACAATTGGAGGACACATAAGCCCAGCCTTGAGGGCTGGAAAATCTTCCTGGAGGAAAGAGATTGTGTGGGGACTTTGAAGAACAAATGGAAGTTAACTAGGGAAAGGGAGAGGAAGAAGTACTCCAGAAAGGGGGAACAGCGTGTGCAAAGGGATAAACATGAAGCCGGGGCATGCTGGAGCAATGGAAAGAAGATCTACTACTGCAGGTGCATGTGCAGTGGTGCTAGAGGAGGTTAAGAAGGTGAGGTGAGGGGCGCCTGCGTGGCTCAGTCGTTAAGCGTCTGCCTTGGGCTCAGGTCGTGATCCCAGGGTCCTGGGATCGAGCCCCGCATCGGGCTCCCTGCTCCGCGGGGGAGCCTGCTTCTCCCTCTGCCACTCCCCTTGCTTGTGTTCCCTCTCTCGCTATGTCTCTCTCTGTCAAATAAATAAATAAAATCTTAAAAAAAGATAAAGAAGCTGAGGTGAGTGGAATCATCATGTCAGGCCTGGGGGGCTATAGTAAGGAGTTTGGCTCTATTCCATGAGCAGTGGAAGAGGTGTAGAGGGACCAGGGGGTAGAAGAATGAGGAAGGAATGCTTAACAGATGAGTGACACTTGAGCTGGGCCCTCATATGAGCTGTCTATGGCTGCATAACAAATTACCCTGAAACTCAGTGGCTTAAAACAACAAAACATCTATTTTCTCACAGTTTCTGTGGGTCGGGAATCCAGAGGTAGCTCAGCTGAGTCCTCAGACCTAGGAATTTTACAAGACTACATTTAAGGTGGCAGCCAGGGCTACAGTGACCTCAAGACACAACAGGAGGCTTTCATGCCTTTCACTCGCACCGCCAGCGGCGGGCTTCAGGTCCTCACTGGCTGTTGGTCACAGACATCAGTTCCTTGCCACATGGGTGTCATCACAGGGTGGTTCCCGACATGGCACCTGACTTCCTTTAGAGCAGGCAAGGGAGAGAGCTCAAGAGCACAAGAGAGCAGGCAAGTTTCAAGTTGCAGTCTTTTTATAACCCAACTACGAAAGTTCACATGTCGTCCCTTTTGCAATATTCCATTTAGTAGAAGTGAGTCACTAGGTGCAGCCCACACTCAAGGGGAGATGTTGCATACAGGCAGCAATATTAGGAGCAGGAGCATTCGGGGCCATCCAGGGGCTGCTGTCACAGGCCTGAAGGAGGGCTAAGGAGTTGCCAGAGAGAGATGAGGAACAACTAGGAGAAGATGGCACAGAAGAATTTTAAGGAAGCGGGAGTAACAAGGGCAATGACACGTAGACGCGCAACGCACTAAGTGTCCAAAGTGGTGGAAGATACCTCTGTTAATGCCCATTGGAAAGGGTCTTGTGTGCTATGCCGTGAAGTTTGGCCTTTGCTCTTTGTACCAGGAGAAAGTCCCCTGAAAGCTTTTATGTAGGAGAGTGACCTAATTAGTTTTTGGTCTCCAGCTGTGTGGGGGACGTTTGGGAGCGGGTGACAGAGAGCGCCCTCCTGTGGGCGAGGAAGGCCCGAATCAAGGCAATGGCGGGGGTCGGGGGGGGGGCTTGAGAAGGGGAGCCCGACTCAAAGGATATTTAGACAATAATGAACAGGTCTTGGAGAATCTCCTGGGAGAGCAAGGATGTATCAGATGCTTTTGAAGTTCTCCACCTGGATCACAGAACGTCCTGGCCAGAAGTGAAGGTGCGTCAGGCGGTGTTCTTTGCGGATGGGACAGGGAATGAGTCCTGGCTTCCCTGCTTTCACCTTTGAACCCAGGCACACATTCCTAGTTCTGTTTGCTGACAGTAAAGAAATATTTAGTTTAAAGTCTTTTTTTTTTTTTTTTTAAGCACCTCCTGTGTGTAGGATGTCAGGGTGTTATGGGGAATATAGAGTCCAAGGCTCTACTCCCGAAGAGCCTTCAGCCTTGTTCCAGGAAGAAGAGATCAGGTTGGGATTTAGGACACTGTCACGGTGAGGCAGGGCAGGTGAGAGCCTCCACGTGCCCCATGCTGCAGCAGCAGCAACACCCGGAGACGCTGCTGGTTTCTCCAGGGGTCTTCGACGACGGGTGAACCCCCAGAGTATCGGAGGACTACTGAGCTTCCACTTCTGTTGGTGTGGTAAGGGCTTTCACCCCCAGCTTACCACCTTCCAGATCAGCCTCCCAGGACTCCCGGGTCAGGGAGTGTCAGCCCAAGAGAGCCCTGGGCTCCAAGTTAGCATTTGACCCCAGCAGGGTTCCTTGTGCCTGAGAGGGTGGAGCGACACAGCGGTGTTAATGCACGCGGCAGTGAACTCTGCCGCGTGGAGAAGTTTGTGGGCCCTTTTGCCAGGTTCTTCTGGGGAAAGAGTAGGAGCCAAAGGGAGAGTGAGCTCTAAGTGGCTCCAAAGTGCCACGGAGAATTGCTACTGAGAGGTGCCAGGGCTATGTAATTGTTTGGCACACATTATCTCATTCAGTCCTCACCACAATCCTAGGAAGTTGGTACTACTGTTATTATCCTATAAGCATATCCTCTATTTCCCCTACATGGGGAAGTGAGACTCAGAGATGTTAAGTGACCTGCTCAAAGCCACAAAGCGAGTTAGAAGTACAGGCAGGCCTGTCTGACTGCAGAGCCCACATTCTAACCGTATTACCATACTGCTCCTGTCTTCATGCTTTTATTTTTTTGAGCCCATCAGTCTTGTCTGTGATCCTATCATTTGTCAGAAGATTATTTTCCCTCTGCTGCCGGGGTAAATAGGCTATTCTTCTTCTTTGTAAGTTTTAATTTGGCATTGAGTGCTGACCCGTCTGGGATTGATTGCAGTATATATAAATTTCATTTGGTTGTGCTCCCTTGGTCACAAGCCAAAGTTAGATTCTCCTAAGCTAGCTCAGGTAAAGATGAGCTCACCAGGGCGCCTGGGTGGCTCAGTCGGTTAAGCGTCTGCCTTCGGCTCAGGTCATGGTCCCGGGGTCCTGGGATGGAGACCATCAGGCTCCCTGCTCGGTGGGGAGCCTGCTTCTCCCTCTTCCTCTGCCTGCAGCTCCCCCTTGTGCTCTCTCTCCCTCTCTCTCTCCGTCAAATAAATGAATAAAATCTTAAAAAAAAAAGAAAAAAAGATGAGCTTACTGGAGGGAACTGTGGAGTGCTGAGCAGTAAGGGATCTCAAAGCAATCTATGAATAAGGCCGACCTATCACAGGGCTGGACCTTGCAGAGACTAGATCAGACCCAAATAGCATGTGCCCAGCTCAGTTTCTGGCATAGACTAGCTGCTCAATAAATACTTATTGACGTGTGGCAAACCGTTGAGTGGCCCACTATCCAGTGAAAGGAGCCTGTTGCAACCCCAGGGGGACCAGAGCCCTTTTGTTTCCGCTGAAATCGGGTTTGCTAGGCTCCTCCAAGGATATAGCAGTAGCAACACTAGAGACTCATACTTGTTGGGGGACACATCTCTGATTTCCTCACACATCTTCTGCCTAGACCCTGAGCTTGTCCTCCGTGGCTGCAGCCAAGTAGGAGACACAGATGACCGTCCGCCCATTGTGTCCACATTCCTGCGTGGGTCCCTCTACACCTGTTCTCATGTGAAATGTCACTAGAGAGTAACAGCGTCCTCTGACAGGGCTGTGGTCCCCCAGCACTGGACTTCCTGGTAACTAGAAAAAAGGAAGGACTAGATAGATGGAAGATCTGGGTTCAGGTATTGGCTCTGTCAGAGCTATGCAACTTGGGCCTGATACATAGTTTCTCTGGGACTTGGTTTCCTGATCTGTAAAGGGCAGGGTCTGGTTGAGGTTCCTCCCGGCTCTTGAGTCCTATGAGTTGCTAGGTTGGGCCCAAGGTCATAGGGAAGGAAATGCTGACATCACATTCGTCTCCCCTGGAAACCCATGGATAAGTCCAAGCAGACAAGATCACAGACAAGACTGATGGGCTCAAAAAAATAAAAGCATGAAGCTCACTCTCCCTTTGGCTCCTACTCTTTCCCCAGAAGAACCTGGCAAAAGGGCCACAAGCAGGTGGCCCCTTCGATGGAGGACAGTTTCCAAGAGGGGGAAGAATCTTTCTCAGGCTTTGGGTGGGACTCGCTCCTTTTCGACTACTCTGAAGATACTTGGAAGCTAAGTCTGGCATGGTCAGCTGGGACTCTTAAGGTGCGGGAAGTGAAGGCGCAGAGGACCGACATGCAGACGGGCCTCCACTGCTCAATCGTGCAGCCTCATGCTCTCCGGATGCCACCTCTGCCCCCGCTTTCCCTTGGCTCATTTCGTCTGTTTTGAGTTCTTGATCCTGAGCTGTGTCCCATTGGTGTCCGTTATGGCTCTGGAATAAAATGCAATTTATTTTTCTCCAGCTGGAAGTGGAAGGTTGGTTAATATGAGTAATAACGTCCTTGGTGTGCTGCACTCCTGGGCGCGTTAACTGCCAAGCAGATCCCGTTTGAAGCAGAAGGCCCTACCACTCGCACAGGATGTGCGGCAGCTTGGAGGTTCCTGATGTATTTTTGAGCCACCTGAACTTTTTCAAAGTGCATTGGTGAGGGAATAAATTTGTGGCCCCTTTCTCCCTAGAGCAGGGTTTTTAACCGTGGCGCTGGCGTTTTGAGCTGAGTGATTCTTCGTTGAGGGGGTGCAGTGTTGTGCACCGTAAGATGTTGAGCTGCAGTAACGCCGCCCCCCCCCCACCCCCCGCAGTTAGTGCAACCAGAAATGTCTCTAGACATGCCAACTGGCCCCGGGGGGCAAAATCGCCCCAGTTAAGAACCACTCTCCTCAAGCTACTACTGCACACATGCTGGGACCCTGTGACACAAGCGAGGCTTTTGAGAGTCCTGGTCTTGTTTTTGGTTTCACTTCTGACTCAGCAAAAATCCTAGGGCGATGAGACTCCATAACTCTGTTTATTCACCTATAAAATGGGGCCATCCATTTTCCTTTTTAGGATAGTAATAGATGTTTGTTGAAAACAATTTAGAAGCAGCATTAAAGTATAAAGAAGACAATCTAAAAAGATTTGTCAGCATCTCAACTACCTACAGGTAACTCCTATTAAGAGGTGTTTTCTTCCTACATTTTTTTTTTTTTAAGATTTTATTTATTTGTCAGAGAGAGAGCACAAGCAGGGGGAGCGACAGGGAGAGGGAGAAGCAGGCTCCCCGCGGAGCAGGGAGCCCAGTGTGGGCTTGATCCCAGGACCCTGGGATCATGACCTGAGCCGAAGGCAGCAGTTTAACCGACTGAGCCACCCAGGTGCCCTCTTCCTACATTTTTAATTTGCATACCTCTCCCCTCCCATGCCACATAGAGACCAAATCAGGATTATATCAGAATATAAGGCAAACCATTCTTGGGAAATGTGATTCTTAACAGACACGTAGAAGCCATTTTATGTATGCCATGTATTTTATTTCATCAATTTTTGGTTCATGACATTTATCGTATCAATTTCTTACGCCAAGAGCTAATACTGGGATAGCAACTTTGTGCATGAGTCTTCGTGTGCAACTCTTGATTTCCTTAGGATAATTCCTAGAAGCGGAATTGCTGGGTCAAAGGGTGGGAACATTTTTAAGGCTTTGGGTGTATATTATCCTGTTGCCTTCCAGAATGGCCGTGCCATTTCATATCAGCAGTGTATGAGAGAGCCGAAGTGGGGCAATCTGTACTTAAACAAAGCTTTCTTCAACACCCCAGGCTTCTGCTGAAGTTGAACAATCCCCATTTTGTTTGTGATATTGCACAAGAGCCCTAAAAGCACAGTGGCGGTCTGCTTTCAGGGTACAGCTGGGCAGAATGTGTACTGACCAGGATGGGTACAGATGGCATATTTTAGAATCATCGATGGAACTAAGACCCAAGACTAGAGGGCCCACAGCCATATGAGAATCCTGTCTTTTCGGCCTGGCCCCAGGAATGGGGTGTTGTGCGCCAATGACCCTGTGCTACCAGTCTTCTGAAGGGGCCACGGATTTTCAGAGCCTCTGACCTAGACATGGTTTTCTAGAGTAGGAATCCAGTGGCCTACGTGGAAGGCTTAGAGGGTCAGATCTGAGGTGGAGCTGGCTAGAGGGAATTTCACTAGTGTCAGCATTCCCTCCCTGCCCCTCACCTGCACCCTACCTTCTCCCATTCCTCCCCCCAGCCGCCTGGACACATTCTGGGCGCTCTTAGTAAAAGAACATGCAGAAGGTGTAATTTCTCATCTTGACGTGCGCCTGAGATGTTTGAGGTGCTGGGGATAGACTGGGCAATGGGCTGGGCATGTGGCGCCTGAGATACTGGGTCCATGCAGTTGTGGGCATGACCTCGATGGCCCTTCTGGTCTCGGCGACCCAAAGCACTCCTGCCATGGCTGTCTCTGTCTAAGAATGTAGTCACTGTGGGACTGGAAGGTAAACAGAGGCAGGCATGATGCAGTCAGAGAGAGAGAGACAGGCTTTGAGACCTAGGGCTTGCTCCTTTGTTATAGGGGCAGATGCCTGAAGGAAGATCAGTGCTGGCTCTGCCACAGCGCTGGGGTGACCGCATATGGGAGAGCACCAGCTTCTAGTCCCTGACCACCTTTCTCAGGCTAGTTGAAGAGAAGGTGAAGATCTCTGGTGAACTGCTAACTGGTGCTCTTTAACGGTGATTACACCTCCATCATCGGGTCCTTTGATATTCACGGGAGGAGCTCTCCTGTGTGGGAAGAGGGATATTTAAAGCTTGGGGATCTTTCCTTTCAAATTCTTACTTCCCGCCCCTAGGGAGCTCAAGGTGTAATAGACATTTCTCGGGGGAGACCCACCCAATGCCAGATTTCCTGAGACGGTATCAGATTCACCCTGTTCTGCAGTAAAACCGAGGGAAAGGTGCCTGAAGTTGTGGGGTGGTGTTTAATCAATGGTAAATCTAGAGACATAATCTATCTTTTAAAATTTTGTATTTTGAACTAATTTTAGACTCATGGAAAAGTTGCAAAAATAGTACAAGAGAGATCCTGTACACCCCTCACCCAACTTCCCCTGTTATTCACAATCTTACGTAACCGTAGTAAAATGATCAAAACTAGGAAATTAACACCGGTACGATACTGTACACTGCAAGAGATGCCTTATTTAGATGTCCTCAGTTTTCCATTCATGTCCTTTTCCTGCTCCACGAGCCTCCCTAGGATCCCACCACGTTGCATTTAGTTCTTATCTCTCTGTCTTCTCTAATTTTTTTTTAAACAGTTTTTCAATCTCTCCTGGTTTTTTATGATGTTGAGACTTTTGAAGAGTTTTGCTCAGTTATTTTGAAGAATGTACCTCAGTTTGGATCGTCTTTTTTCTCATTGCTGAAGTGACAAGATTACCACAGAGATGAGGTTGTGCCCTCAAGTGCGTCATACAGGTGATGGTAACCTGGATCACTTGGTTGGGTGGTGTCTGCCAAATTTCTCCACTATGAAGTTACTATCTTTCCCTTTGTAGTCAATAAAAATCTTGGAGGTATCCTTCAAAATGATGCATATTCTTTTGCTCTTCCAACTTGTGACTGCTAATTTCGGCATCCATTGGTGGATCCTGTTGGCAAGAGTTGTTTGTGGTGTTTGCCTATGGTACTTTTCTATTTCTGCACGTATGAACTGTAGAATACTATCTACTACAAAGTAGAGCTAAAGACATCGTCTTGATGGGATCTGTTATTCCTTGATTAAGTCTTCATTCAAGAGCAGGAGCTCTTTCCAAAATGTGATCTATTTATCTTTATACCTCTGTATATTAGTTTCCTATTGGTACTCTCAGAAAGTTTGCAAAAACAGTACAGAGGGTTCCTGTACACCCCTCACTGACTCCCCCTAATGTGAACGTGTTACATAACCATAGTAGAATTAGCAAAAGTAGGAAATCACCTACTTTATAGGAAGGCTATTACAACAACTAAGCAAGAAATGCTGGTGGCTTGGACCAAGTGGGTAACTGGGAAGGTGCTGAGAAGTGGCTGGAGTCTGAACATATGTCGAGGTAGAACATACAGGCTTTGTGAAAGGACTGGATGTGGAGTGAGAGGAGAGACGAGGAGTGCACTTCGGCGCCAAGATGTTTGACCTGAATGACTGCTCCTGCCATTTCTTGAATTGGGGAAGGTTACAAGAGCCAGCCAGGCAACCGTGCCCATCAACTGACAAACTCCCCTTTTCTCATCACCTCCCCAATTATCCACTTGATCCAAGCTGCCATTATTTCTTGCCTTGTTGTTTTAATAGCCTCCAAATTGGTCTCCCTCTTTCCGCCCTTACCCCCTCTGCAGTCAGTTCTGCACACAACCACAAGATTGACCAAAACCTGAAAAATCAGCCAGCTCATACGATTCTTCCGCTCGGAGCCTCATCTGGCTCTCTTTGTCACTCAGAGCAAGGTGACTAAAGGCCCACGTGCATGTTCTGGTCCGTTATCTCTGACCCCCCCTCCCCCCCCGCTCTGCCTTCTCCCTTCATTTCTCCCTCTTCACTACTCACGGTCCTCCTCGTTGTTTTCTGAACCTGCCAGGCTTCTTCCAGCCTCTGCACTTTTGTATTTGGTGTCGGCTCTGCTCTGTGGTTGCGCTCGCCCTGTGCTTCACCTAGAAATCTGTGTGCCTGTTCCCTTACTTCCTTCACCGTCCAAATGTTACCTCCTCAACGAGCACCTCTCAGGCCGTCCTATCTGCAGTTGCATCTCCTGTGTCACCTCCTGTCCCTCCTTCTGTTTTATTTTTCACCTTAGCTCCTATCATTATCTAACATTCCTGGATATTTTACTGCTTCACCCTCTGAATGTCTGTCACCTTCCCCCAAAATTACGGACTCCAGGAGGACAAGGATTTTCGTCTTTTTTGTTCTCTGCCACACCTCTCCCATGTAGAATAGTGCCTGGCAAATAGGAGGTGCTCCATAAATACTCGTGGAATGAATGAATATCTGCTTTTAGAGTTGGGCTGTATATTTATCAATTGCTGTCTGAGTATGCAAGGCATTACGCTATATAGTTAAGTGGACAAAAAGCATTTTAAGACATGCTCTTTGTCCTTACGTTGCTTAGAATTTGGTTCGGGTAATAAGATACCCATGTGTGAAAAGATGACTCATGGTATCATCCTCATGAGCTATAAATGTACATTAAATACTATATAGGGCCCAGGAGTGGGTACAAGGGCAAACAAATATGTAAGACAGTTTCTTCTTTCAAGCTCTTCTAGCCTAATGGTGCTGACCCAAAGGAAAACAAGCTCTACCCAACTGGATGAGCCAAGTGCCTGCTATATGGTATGGATGTTCTGGGGGTGGGGGCTTTCATCAGCAAGACCAGCAGCCACGGGCTGCATGGAAAGTCTCACCGTAACACCTTGGCTCTAGAAAAATCCAGGGAATCCGAGAGGTCTCATGCAGCCAGGACACAGGGTATGAGGGTGGGGAAAAGGCAGAAGATGAGGCTAGCAAAGTAGGTCACGGAGAGGTGGCGAAGGCCCCTGAGTGCTGTGTTCGAGTTTGAGCTTCATTCTGTAGGGGGTGAGCAGCCCCTAAAAAGCACCGGAAGAGGGCATTGGCGTGGTACCCTGTGGTATGGGAGCTCATCCGATGACAGAGAGGACTGAAGGTAGGGAGGGCAGTTCGGAAGTGCCTGCAGTAACACAGGAAAGATGACGAAGCCCAAAGCACAACAGAAGGTGTAAAAAAGAAGAGAATGGATTGGAGAGCCAGTTTGAAGGGAGAGTCGGTACATGTAGGTGAAGATTTACCTGCGGGGTAAGGGAGGATTTATTGCAGGCAATGCTGAGGTTTCTGACTTGAATGACTGCATGGTTCTCAGAACACGGAAGGGTAGGGCTGGAGGTTGGGAGTGCAGGAGTGGGGAGGGTGGAGGCGATGGGAGAGAGAAGGAGGTCCAAGCTGTCATCCTGGGAGGTCTGCTCTGACCTCACTGAGTTCCTTGATGTGCTACAGAATTCGGAATTCGTATGGTTGCTGAACCAAGGGGATGTGAGTCTGTCCGCCAGCTGACTCCGAGAGCCCTGGGTCAGAGCCGCCGTTCTCCCCACTGCCTCCAAGTTCAAGGGGCAGCATGGACAAAGCTAATCCCGGCAGCAGGCTGGAGGAGGTGTGGCGCCTGGGGAGAATCTCTGGGGCCTCCAAAGGGAGCCGACAAGGAGCAGGAAGGAGGCTTGCAGAGCCTGGGAGCCAAGTTCAGCTCAGCTCTATTTTGGGTGACAACATTTACAATGTTCCTTCACCCAGAATCATTCCGCCTGCCTGCCCGCCTTCGGTGTTTCCAGCTGATGGGTTCTCACGCCTACTGAACAACTGGCTTGGTTCAGGGGCTCCCTAGTTCCCTAGCTGCTGCCCTCCAGGCCCCTCACCATTCAGCAGGATGCCCGAGGCCCTGGGGTGACCAGAATACCAAGCTTGGTCACCCCAGGCTCTTCAGCAGGGGAACTGAAAGAGAGATGCAGAAGCTGGAAGCAAAGATGGGTGGGGAGGGCGAACGGCAGAGTTCAGGCACAGAGGTGTGTAGGCAATTGACTTTTCACTTCCTCTGAGACACCAAGTTACAGAGAGAGGAAATGCTTGATAAACGAGAATATTTTGTGTTTCCACATCTCTTGTCTGAGAGCCTCCGGCACAAGATCTGGAGTCTGCTTCTGTCCCAGATTATCCCCTTATCAAATCCGTGGACATTTATAGGTCATGCTTAGGGCTTTGCAAATAGAGTGTGCAAGGGACAAGCATCATTCTTTTATAATTAAAAACTTAAGGGTGTTACACGTTCATTATAGGAATAGGTGAGAGTAGTATAAAGAGTCAGAGTGACCCATAATCCCATTACTCTGAGGGAACTATGGCTAATGGTGTTGATAACCCGTCTTTTCCCACACACCCATGTGTGTATTTTCCTGGGTGTGTGTGGGGGGGGGGCACACGTACATGTCGTCTTTCCCCAGGCTTCTTTGAATGGGTACAGAACGGGACACAGGCTCTCAGCCCCAAAGTGTTCTCACCCAGAATGTATTTCCCATGTCGTCTGGGAGATTTCCCTCCTACGACTCTCCTTCTTTTTCCATAATGAAATCATGCTCCTTGTAAAAGACTGTTGGTTCTTCCAGGAAGGGGTGATATTTGGCAGAGCTCAGCATGGGACGGTGTGCAGTGGGGAAGATGAAATTGAGGTTGTATCATAATCTTGCCTCCTGAATAATGATTCCAAGGAGCCACAGAGCACCAGCAAACTTTGGGTCCCTTCCCTCTGTGAGCCTTGCTTGGGAGGGCAGCGGCGAGCTAGATTTGCCATCCAGTTGAGGAACCAGAACTGGGTGCGCAGAGAGCCAAGAATTACAAGAAAGCTTTTCAGAGTAATGTGTCATCCCTTGAATAAAAGATGCCAAGTCACCCCAGAACTCTCTAGCCAGCTGGTAAGCACCAGATTCTCTGCTGATGTTTTTGGTGTGGGTTCACCTGAAAGCAGAATCTGAGGTGAGGACTTGGACACAGATAGTTTATTTGAGAGGAAATGCCACGAAGCAGGAATGAGACAGCATGAGTGGGGGGCAGGGCAGGGGAGCAGGGAAGGCCAACATGAGGGTGTAGTAGTTAGGGATCCTACTATGGCGAATGGGGACGCAGTTCTTCCAGCACTTTCCGGACATCACAGAGTGCCTCATGGAATCGTGTGCTGGCAGGACGCACGGCTGGAGCATTTACCCACTAGCTCCCATTCCCCACTGACTGGGCATTGTCCTTATGTGTCAAAAAAGGCCCCAAGGAGCTATGTGCTTGAGGTGGGACCCTGTCAGCAGGAGGTAGGTCTGAGCTCACACAGAACAGGAGGGCGGAAATCGGAGGTGGGCCAAGGAGGTGTGGTGTGGAGCTTGAATGCCTTCTGCTACAACCTAGAAATCTAGAATCCTTCTTGGTTTCACTGATTTGAGCAAGTTCCCTCAACTTTCCCCTGTCTTACCTCCTCTTCCTGTCTTTCCCAGTCCTGCCCATCTCTGTTCTTACCCCATATTCCAAGTGACAGTATATTTCTTTGACTCTGGATGGCAGATGCTGTTTGTTATTTTTTAGTAACTCCCAAATTATGAAATCCTTATCTGTAATTCTTATTGAGCCTTGTCAAGAGCAAGGGTTGGGCCTCCCGAGAATTTCCCCTACCTTAGGCGGGGGCGGTGGGGGGGGGAGGGCGGGGGCCCCCTGATTTTCCCCACTAGTGACTGAGTTCTGCTCTTCCTGCCGCATCACCGCTAGAGACCAGAACTGGAGGAAAACAGGGATGGGCAGAGTAGAAGGAGGAGACAAGTTATCTTGAGCTGCTCTCCTCGGCTGGGGGGGTGGGGGCCTCCAGTTTGGCTATGGAGCAGTTCCTGTGAGACTCTGCTGTGGGACTGGTCTGCCAGGAAACCCTACCAACATCTGAGTGTACCTGAGATGGAGGGATGGCTGGCCTTCCAGGGCTTTCTTGGCTTCTGGTGTGGTTTAAATATGTAAGTATTGACCACAGTGAGGACATTTCTGCAGCCCTCTGAGGCTTTTTTAGAACCATGTTCTGACCTGTTGGCTTTTTTGTGGGCAACTGGGATTAGTGTGTCAATCTTTGAGTATAGAAACTAGAGGCCCAAAGGGGTTGAGTGATTTACCAGAAGCTGTGTCATTTTTCCCTGGTGGCGGAGCGCTCTAGAACCTGGGCCTCCTGACTTCCTCCTTGCGTTGTTGACTCTCCACTCCCCACCTCCCCCCTGACCCCTGTCCACCAACACAGAAACACAGCGTTTTATTCCTGGTTCTGTCTCTAACTTCAGACCTCTAGCCAGATTGTAGCTCTGTGGGGACAGGGCCTGTGCTTTATTTCTCACACAACTCACTGCTCTTAGCCCCGGTCTAGGGCAGCTCAGGCATTTAACAAAAACTCCCTCATGTCACTGGATGTAGAATGCTCTGAGTAACTGAGCACCAAAAACGAGGATTAACTTTGGCCCCTCACCAGGCCGGATCTAGCCCACCACACTCCATAGGCCCATTTATCGGGAGCCCTTGCTTGGAAGTTCTGCCTTCTCACTAAATAGGATTCACCTGCTACCTTTCTCTGGGCATTTGCTTCATTCCAGCGTCTGTCACGGGCGAAGGGAGGGCATCCTCATGGACCACCGAGCCCTTGCTCCGGGGGGCTGACTTCTATCTATTTCTGCTGTTTGGCACATGATGCCCCACATAGCAGATTGGCCCTGCTGCTTCTGTCCTTCGCCCAGGATTAGGCAGTGCTGTTGTCCCTGAGTCTTTGGGGGCAGATCTGCTTTGTTAACCTCTGTTCTCCTCCGTCCTTCACTAAAGAGCATGGAAAATGCTGACTGGGGACGGAGGCGACTCGCTGCTTAGACAGACACCCTTAGAGCAGTGCTGGCAAACCATGTGTCAGATGGTCTTTGTAAGAATATTCCATGTATTCCTGTTCGTCTTTGAGTTGTCAGAGCTTTGAGTGGTTAGGGCCAAGGGGGTGAGGTGGGGTGCTGAGCTCCAGCAGTGCCTTTGGATGGGCAAAGGAATCGTGGGCTCTTTATCCTGTTCCTCATTCCCAGGCTCTACCCACAACCCCTGATTAAAATTAAAAGAGATCCCGCCACCCCCCCAACGCCATTTCCCATCAGACTTTTAAATGAAATAATTTAACAGAGATTATTGAGTGCTAATCACAGGTGCCATCACTTGGGGACTACAGATAAGTATTCAGTGGGTTCTCTGCCTTCGAGCAGCTTCTGGTATAATTGGAGAGACAAGGACACACGATGAAGACCAGGCCAGGTAGGTTTGGAGTGCCAAATGAAGGGCACGACCGCTGAGGAGGAGATCAGAGTCTTGGAAGGGAGAGGAAGCACTTAGATTGGTAGGGACAAGAGAAGCCTTCCTGGCAGAAATGAGATTTCAGTCAGATCCCTGAAGTCACACACTTTTCTTTCTTTTTTTTTTTTTTTAAGATTTTATTTATTTATTTGACAGAGAGAGAGAGAGTGAGAGCAGGAACACAAGCAGGGGGAGTGGGAGAGGGAGAAGCAGGCTCCCCGCCGAGCAGGGAGCCCGAGGCGGGGCTCGATCCCAGGACCCTGGGATCATGACCCGAGCTGAAGGCAGACGCTTAACAGCTAAGCCACCCAGGCGCCCCACACACTTTTCTTAAAGTAAGTGTTACAGGTATATCCTTTTGTAGGATTTTATTGCACATTTTTAACACATTCACCACCACCAACAACGTTAGGATCCTAGGGATGAGCTTATCGAGATCCTGGGTATTCACCGTAGTATTGTTTATAATAACCAAAGATTGGGACCAACCTAAATATCAAACAAGGGGACATTGGTTAATTAGACTGTGGTCTCTAATAGCCCCCATGTTGTGGAAAACCAGGCAACCATCAGGCATCATTTATGCAGAATTTTACTTATTTACATAACAAAATGTTCACAGTGAATTGCTCAGTGAAAAAAAAAATTAGGTTCTAGAATAGTATGTCCAGTATGAGTCTATTTATATTTGTTAATATAATAATGTGCTAAAACATGACCGTTTCATTCATCTTCTTTTTGCTTATCCCGTTTCTGATTTTTGCTACATATGCATTAACTAGTAAATAAACTAACTTCTGGGGGCACCTGGGTGGCTCAGTCGGTTAGGCGTCTGCCTTCGGCTCAGGTCATGATCCTGGGGTCCTGGGATCGAGCCCTGCATTAGGCTCCCTGCTCAGCGGGGAGCCTGCTTCTCCCTCTCCCTCCGCCTGCCTGCCTGCCTGCCTATTTGTGATCTCTCTGTCAAATAAATAAATAAAATCTTTAAAAATAAAAAATAAAATAAAATAATTTCTGATGTTTTCCCTTTTTCCAGGTACCAGAGTTGGAACGTCCTAGAGCCATTGTGGGGGGACAGGTCCAGTGGGGTCACATGTCCCTTATTCTGTGGGGACAGGCCCTTGGCTCATTCTGGTCCTCAGTTCCTGAAAAGACAAGTTAGCTGGCCAGGGATGGGGGGCACTGGGCAGCCGGCTTCTTTCTGGTTCAGAGAGCCATGTCTGGGAGGAAGCACTAAGTGTTCGCTCTAGTTCTGGAAGCCTGCGTACTTCCTAGGCACGCGGCAGCTGAGGCTGAGTTGCCCTGTCGGCGTATGTGGGAGCCATATTTTTTAAGTCCAGCCTTCTTCGTGCTTTGTATTTTAGTCAGGGAATCACTGCTGCCCACTGTCTAGCTAATTACAGTGCTGGGAAGATTCTGAGCCTCTCTGGGAAAAGGTTACGAGACAAGAGTGACAGAATCCATCTCTTCGCAGTAGTGGTGGGGGACAGGGTCTCTGTTCCCTGAAAAGCTCCTTCAGATGACCTCTTTGGTCTAGACTCTGTCTGTCTCAGTAATAGCTGTCATCTGAATGTCACATTAGGAGATTGGGTGCTTCCTTTTCCTTTCCCGTCAGCAGGTTTGAGATTAATGTGTACTATATTCTAATTTGAATGCTAATTAGTGTTTTTAAAATCCCCTTTTTATCACCTCATTTCCCAAAACTAAAACCTTCCCTCTCTTCTCATTGCCTCTAGGCTCAAGTCCAGACTCCTCCGCCTGGCATCCAAAGGCCTCTCATATTCCGACCCAACCCCCCTTCATACGCCTTATTCCAACTACCGACCTTCTTAAACCCTCTGTGGTTCGTCAGAGCCAAACCATTTATTCGCGGACCCCCAGTACATTTGCATGCTGGCTCCCCTATGCCTCCTCTCTGAACTGTCCTTCTGCATTTTGTGGGAGCCAGTTCTCCTCTTCTTTCCCAGTCCAGCTCCAGTCCTCCCTCCCCAGGTCTTCCCAGACCCCTGGTGTGCACAGGGATCCCTCCTCGGCCAAACACACTTTCAGCACGAGGGTCTGTACTGCTTTCTTTGGCGTATTTTTTTTTCCTTTGGCATATTTTTAAAAAATTGTGGTAAAAACCAAATAACAAAATTTACCCTCATAACCATTTCTAAGTGTGGTTCAGTAGTGTGAAGTCGGCTCGCGTTGTTACGCAACCGATCTCCAGAACTTTTTCGTCTTGCAAAATTAAAAACTCTATACCCATTACACACCAAGTCCTCATTTCATTTTGCTTGGCATCTTATCAAGGACCGTGTTGCGATTTCATAGATGCCGAACTATATCTTTCAACCAGCATTCAATGGGCGCCAGTGTTCCAGGCAAATCCTTAGTAGGTTCTAGGGAAATATGAACTGGAGGAGACACAGCCACCAAACGTGAAGAGTTCACTTTATCATTTGTCTATGTCTCCTCCCTCCCTCAACAGGTGTTAAGAGAGGGACCTTCCTATGAGCCACAACAGTTCCTTTTTTTGGAACAAGGCAGAATATTGTGACTAAATACATGCAGGCGTAGTCCTTGGGCTCCTATGATACCCAGGATAGGGCTGCGTGTACACTGACTACGTGTTATCTGCTAATTGCATATGCTGATGCTGATTCTTGAGGATTCGAGCGGTCTTTATGTGCTTTTAACTAGACTGTGACTTTTTTTTAAAAGGAAGAATTTTAGTATTCTCTCATCATAAGGTTACTTTTATTGTTTTGTCTTATAATAAACACAATATGCGCCTGTCAAAGAAATTTTAAGAAACAGAAAATACAGACAAGCTAAGAACATCAATACCAGTAATGGAGTCTCACTGTCCCAGAGATGACGGCTGCTAATTCTGTGCTTCTGTCCTTCCAAATATTTGACTCTTCAGATTCAGACACACATACAGATGTATTTTTTAACAAAAATAAAATCCTATCATGGATCCGTACTCCTTTGATCAGCTTAATATGGCTTGAATACCTTTGCCTGTCAATAAATTCCTTTAATATGCCAGGCACCAGTTGAGATCACTAGGAATAAAGCAATGAACAAAACTTGCTTAAAGCTTACATTGTAGGTTGAGAAGAGGGGTTGGGGGGGATGACAGTAAAATGAACCAAAGGACAGAATAATTCCAGATACTGATAAGGGTTATTAAAACCACGTGAGAGTGACAGGGGAGCTTCTTATGTAGAGATAGGGGGAAGAACATTCCAGAAAGAGAGAACAGCTAATACAAGGACCAAAGTTTGGGAATAAACTTGGCACGTTTGAAGAACCATAAGAAAGCTAGGGTGGCTAAAACAGTGAGGAAGAGGGAAATTTGTGCATTGAGTCAGAGAGGTAGATGTAGATGGAACTTTTTATAGGGCCCATGTTGGGCGTTGTAGACTATGGTCAAAAGTTTGGATTTTATTCTAAGGTCAGTGAAAAGCTGTTGGAGGGAAGGGGCATGATCTGATCTGTTTTAGAAATGTTGCTCTCCATAAATGTAATTTTTCTCATTAACAGATTAAAAGAGACAAAAACCCCACATAATCATTTCAGTAGATTCACAGAAAACTTTTGATAAAAATCAACACCCAGCAGAGGAAAACAACACACAACAAGCGATCTGGTGTCTTCACGGAGTAGATTGTGAGGAGGTGGAGGGAAAGGATTCAAAAGACATATTTCAACATTAGGTAAATGCATGTTACTAAGTGAAAGAACCCCAATCTGAAAAGGGTGCATACTGCATGTTCCAACTATGTGATATTCTGGAAAAGGCAAAACCATGGAGGCCATAAAAAGATCAGTGGTTGCTAGGGGTTGGGTGGGGAAAGGAATGAATATGCAGAGCGCAAAGGATTTTTAGGGCAGTGAAAATACTGTGTACGATACCATCATGATGGATACATATTATCAACCATTTGTCCAAACTCATAGGATATACACCACCAAGAGCGAGCCATAATGTAAACCACAGACTGTGAGTGATAATGATATGTCAGTGTAGGTTTACGCGCTGGCGGAGGATGGTGATCATGGGGAGGGCTGTGCATGTGTGGGGGCTGGGGGCAGATGGGAACCCTCTGTACCTTCCCCTCCATTTTGCTATGATTCGAAAAAACGGCTTGAAAAAAGTAAAGTCTTAATAAAACAATAAAAACTGAAAAGATTGAAAAAAAATTAGGCAAAACTAGGGGTGCGTGGGTGGCTCAGTTGGTCGAACGGCCAGCTTTTGGTTTTGCCTCAGGTCACGATCTTGGGGTCCTGGGATTGAGCCCCACTAATGGGCTCTGTGCTCAGTGGGGCGTTTGCTCGTGGATTCTCTCCCTCTCCCTCCCCCTGTGCCCCCTCCCACTGCTCGTGCTCCCTCTCTCTCTCAAATAAATAAATCAATCTTAAAAAAAAAAATTGGGCAAAACCAAACCATAGTGTTTAGAGATTCATGTTTTGGTGATAAAACTACCCCTCAGAAAGTAAGGAGGTGATTACCAAAAAGTCAGGAGAACAGTTACTCTTAGGTAGGAAGAGAGAAGGGCCTACAAATTGAGGAGAGACATGTGGCAGGCTTTTGGGGTGGTTGGTTTTGTCTCCTTTCATGAATGGTGGTTACAACGGTGTTAGTCTTATAATAATTAAGCTGTATATTTGTTTTGTGCTCTTTTCTCTATTTGTGTTATTTTAGCTATAAAAAAAAGTTTTAAAAAACTCAACAGCCACTCATGATAAAACGGGATGAAAGGGAACTTTTTTCCACCAGATAAGAGTGACTATAAAAATACTAGAGTAAACATTTTCCTAAATGGGGGAAATGTTGCAAGTTTTCACTTTAAGACCAGGATTGAAGCAAATATGCTCGTTATCACCAGTGCAAAAATTCAAGAAAAAGAAATGAGAGGCATAACAATTAGAAGAGAGGAAATAAAAGTCATTATTTGCATAGAAAACTCCGAACAATATACAGATTATTAGAAATAGAATTTAGCCAGTTAACTTGATATAAGATTAATATGTAAAAGTAATTTGCATTCTGTATGCCAACAACAAGCTAGAAAACATCAAGAGAAGATGCATTAAAAATACTGTCAGAGAACATCGAATACTTAAACATAAATCTAACAAAAAGTGTGTAAGTCGTCCACAGGGGAAAAAAGTATGTAATTTCATTAAGAGGTATTAAAAAGAGAACTAAATAAATGGAGGGAGATACTACACTCCTAGGCTGGAAAACGTAATACACATAAAGATGGCAGTTCTTCATTTCTCCTCTATTTGACCTACAGATTCTAATGAAAGCCCCAAAAGGGTTTTTCCTATTATTTGATAGGGATTCTGAAATTTTGAAGACAAAGTAGAAAGAAAAGACTTGCTCTGCCAGCCACCAGGACTCAGTATGAAACTAAGGTGTTCAAGACGGTGTGGTCTTTGCACGAGAATAAACAAAACCACCAATACAGTAGATTATAGGGTTCAGAACCAGATTCACACAGATAGAGAACTTCGGCATATGACAGAAGTGGAATGTTAAATCGGTAGGGAAATAAACTATATAATAAATGGAACTTGAAAAAAATTCATATGCAAAAAGGTGAAATTGGACGCCTGCCTTACACCATATGCAAAACATCAACTCCAGATGGTTTAAGTATTGAAATATAAAAAAAACCCCACAACTCTAAACCTTTTAGTAGGTAACGTAGGTGATTATCGTTTAGAATTTGAGTAAGGAAGGATTCTTAAATAAGACACAGGAACTATTGACTACAAAATAAAAATAGACAAGTTTGGCCATAGTAATATTAAGAATTTTTATATATCAAAAGGCACCTTAAAGAAAGTAAAAAAGCAATTTATAGACTGGGAAAAGATCTTTGCTGCACATGTAACCAGCCAAGGATTAGTGTCAGGGATGCACACAAACCATATCAAGAAAGTAATAAGAAAAGGCCAAAATTGGGGCACCTGGGTGGCTCAGTCAGTTAAGCGTCTGACTCTTGATCTCAGCTCAGGTCTTGATCTCAGGGTCGTGAGTTCAAGCCTGTGTTGGGCTCCACGCTGGGTGTGAAGCCTACTTAAAAAAAAAAAAAAAAAGCCCAAATGACCCAGTTTTTAAAAATGGACAAATGACATAACAAGCATTTCACAGATCAGGAAACGCTTAAGATCAACAGGAGGAGATGTTCAACATCATTAATGACCGGGGAGGTACAAATTAAGACGACAACTAGAAAATTTCTAGCACCCATTTAAACGGCAAAAATTGAAAAGTTTTATAATACCAGGTGTCAGAAAGGAATTGCAGCCATGGGATCTTCAAAATTCCTGGTAGAAGTGTAAATTGTTGAACAGGTAAAGTTTAACAGCCACATACCCTGTAATGCAGACATTCCATTCCTAGGACTATATCCAAGAGAAACTCTTGCACATGTACAATAAAGGACACGGACCAGAACTGCATCATTTACAATAATAAAAACCTAGAAAGTCTCACATGCCTGTCGATGAGAGATTGGATAAACTAGGTCTATAAACACAATGGAATATTAGACAGCAATGTAAATGAGTGAACTATAGTGATATGCGACAATAAGCATGAATCTTAGCAGAATACTGTAAGTGCAAAAAATACTGCATACCACATGATGTTCTTTTTTATTAAATTAGAAATAGCTCTAATAACAACATGCATATTTAGGCATTCTTATAGATGCAACAATACTACATAAAAAGGAAAGCAAAGGAATGAGGATTCAGGATGAGGGCTGCCTGGCATGGGAGGAGGTAAGGAGATAGGGTTGCCCGGGGAGCCCGATGCCTGGTTAGATGCAGGTGATTGTCAGGTTCCTAGCTTTCACTTTAGGTGGTCAATTTATGAGTGCTTATTGTGTTAAAATAGTTACCTAGGTAGCCAGTCGGCAAGCTAGCCATCTCTGGCGGCTATGTGGAGAATGGGTTGAAGGGGGTAAAAGTAGAATGCAGGGTGACCAACTAGGAGGCTGGTTAGTAGTCCAGGGGAAGGGTGGTGCTTTGTACCCGGATGGTGGCAGTTGAGATAGAGAGTAATGGACAGAGTCAGAATATATTTGGGAGGTGATAGAAGACTTGCTCTGATGGCTTAGAGGTGGGAGGTAAGGAATATTCTATCCTATGAAGCTAACATAATTTATTTAACAATCAGTTCTTGTCATCTCGGTTGTTCACAATATTTTTTGCTCCATAAAAAGGTCTAAAATGAATATCCTTATAGCTTAGTCTTCATTTTTCTAAATTAATTTCCTAAGTGCAGCTTCCAGAAGTGAAATGGTTATACCGAAGGTTATGTGCATTTAACAAGGCTTGTGATACATATTCCCAAATGACCTTCCTGAAGGGTTGCAGTGCTTTACCTACCACTAGCAGAATGAGGCCATACCCATCCTTCCTTTTTTTCCTCTGTCCAGAGCTCTGTATTCAGAGTGGTCTCACTGGCAGTCGGGGGAATGTGCATCTTTCTAGCAATTTCCCCTGGAATGATTTTTGTGGCCAGGATCCTAACCATCCAGAGAACATTTCTCTGCTTCCTTCAGTGGGCAGCCTTAGGGCTTTGGATTCCTGCATTTGGTCCTTCTACGGAGCACATAGTCTAGGATATGAGATGGCATAATCTCTTCCTTGGGAAAGGCTCCTTACCACGTGGATCAAAGAGAACTTCCACTCAGACTCTGCCTACCCCCAGCCCTCAAAGAGCACTGGGGATTTCTAACAAACCTGGCAGTTTTTCTGAGTCATTTGGGTAAAGGTTAAGCAGGCATATAAAAGAATTAATCAATTAATTACTCAAGTTCATGTCCCCTCAGAGCATCTGGAGCCGCACTATCCAAATATAGTAGCCACTAGCCACAGGAGGCAATTTAAATTAATTAAAAATAACTTTAATTTCAGTTCCTCAGTTACACTAAACATTTCAAGTGCTCAATAGCCACATGTGGCTAATGGCTACCATATTGAACAACACGGATCTGGAACAGTTCCATCATCATAGAAAGTTCTGTCAGACAGCACTGCAGAAGTTGGGTTACTCAGGACATGTTCTTAGGAGTCCTTTTATTTTTTATTTATTTTATTTATTTGTGGGGGGAGAGAGAGAATGATCGTGTGCGTGCACAAGAGTCGGGGGGAGGGTCAGAGGGAGAGGGAGGATCCCAGGACCCGGAGATCATGACCTACGCTGAAGGCAGACATTTAACCAACTGAGCCATCTAGGTGCTCCCACAGGGGTCCTTTTAGATGTAGGATTGGAATGCTCAGTGAGGGTAGGTGGAAGTTATTGGTAGGCAGCTATGCTCACCGCTATACCACCAACGCTGCACAGCGGTGGAAGCTATTGGTATCAGCATGACTTGCTAGATAGATAGTTCCTTGCTGATCTGGAAATCAGTTCTTATTATATCTAGGTTCTTTTTACCTGTTCCTCTCTGTCCTTGAGCAGGGGACTCTAGTTCTGTGACAGTTATGTATTAAGAACTGTGTGTATGTATATTTTATAAGAGAAATCTGATTTCTAGTTCATGACATTGACCGACCTAGGCCAAAGCCATTTTCCTCTAGCGCAAGGGCCTGGAAAGGAAATCCCAGGGGCAGCGCCTGACGCGCAGGCAGGCTGTGGTTCTGCCTGGGTTTGTTTGGCTGGAGGAAAGAACGTTACAGCGGAGCCAGGGACTCAGAGTTCTTCATTCCTTCCTGTCACCTCAGTTTCTTCTTGCACAGCATGAGGATGACACTGCTCCCAAGCATTCTAGAGTTGCAAGAAAGGGGTGCTTAAGGGTGATGAAGCTCCAGATTCTGTCTTCTTTCTACCATCCGGGGGCTGTAGTTCTATAGGGACATAGCGTCTGCCTATGTCCCTTCCCTGCGTATGTCCAGACCCTGCTGTGAGAAGCCCTCTTCCCAGTGACCTAAATATAGCCCTGGGAGCCCCAAATGCCATATTCTAGTCTTGACTTGTGCACTGACTCATGGTATGAGTCTATGTAAGTCACTTCCCCTCTCCTCCCAATGGGTCATCAGGGGTGGAGGAAGGATAATGGCCCTGAGTCACCTCCCAGAGAGGAGCTAATTAGGGCTCATTGAGGCAAAGAAGTGGCAAGTTGAAAGAGCAATGGAAGGAGTGGGACTAGAGTGGGGCTCTGAGGAGGGGCCTGGCTTTCTCGCTGCCCAGGCACTCTGCCTGCTTAGGCCCAGAAGCAGGGATCTATGGTTAGCTTCAGAAGGGCTGTAAACCTCCCTGAATTATGTACAAGAGTATGTGGGTACCAGCCTGCATGCATTTGTCCGCAAGCGGTCCATAACTTCCATCAGATTCTCGGAGAGTTAAATAACCCCCCAAGGTTCTGAATCACTGCCTTAGGAGGCCTTAGGAGGCCCCACTCCTTGGCCTTCTTGGGTTCTGAAGAGAAGAGATGCATTCTTGCCCGGGGAGGGGCAGTGAAGTCCTGGCGGTCAGATTGCAGCCCCTCTGAGAACAACCTGTGCAGAAGGGCCCGTCGGCCAAGTACACACAGAGCCCCTACCGACTGCCTCGCACTAGGGCAGGCCCTTGAGGTGAAATCGAAATGCGTTTTGGCTCCCATCCCCTACCCCTGAGGTCTGATTGTCCCAGATTTTTGGCCCGGAGTGAGGTTGGTGTCTGTGTGGGCACATCCCTGAAGACAAAGGTGGAGTGCCTGTGCCCGAGTAATGTAAGCTGAGCAAGTCTCCAGGCTGAAGGTAAAAGCCCAAGTTATAGGAAAATGGTCACCTAGGGAGGCCATAGAGTGCAGCAGAAGGGTCATAAGCTAGATCTGAGGACACCTGGGTCCGGATCCTGATGTTGACCTTCAACTGCTTTGTGACACTGATTGTTGCTTAGCTTCTCTGCGTTTATTATGCCATCTGTAAAATGGGTTAACTTCCCCTGTCCTAAATACTGACAGTGGCTGTTATGGAAAATAAAAAAGAATTTAATAAAAATTAGCATTTGTTATGTTTTCCTTTTTTTAAAAAGTATAAATGCCCATTGTCGGAAATATTGAAAACCCAGAAACACATCATGAAAAAAAGAAAAACGACTCACAATTTTACCACGCCAAAATACATCCTCTTGTAAGTCTTGGTAATTTTCCTTCCAAATTATTTTTCCATGCATATATTTTTTTCTCCTTACTAGATCTTAATGTTATAATTTTATATACTACTTTTTTCTCACCTATTATTATATGGTGATTATTTACCCATGCCATTAATTGTTCTTCAGAAACCTGAATTTTAGGGGCACCTGAGTGGCTCAGTTGGTTAAGCGTCTTCGGCTCAGGTCATAATCTCCAGGTCCTGGGATCAAGCCCCACGTTGGGCTCCCTGAGCAGCAGGGAATCTGCTTCTCCCTCTCCCTCTGCCTCCCCCCCACCCCCGACCATGTGTGCTCTCTCTCTCTTTCTCTTTCTCTCGCTCTTAAATAAATAAAATCTTAAGGAAAAAAACCCCCGAATCTTAATGGCTGATGTTCTATCATCTGAAAGAACCAAACTTTAAGAAATTACCCAAGTGTAGGCCATTCCAAATATTTCCTTATTATAAATAAATGCTTTGTTGAACACCTTTGTATATAAATCTTAGTATTCATTTCTTTCTTTATAATAAATTCTTAGCATTGAGGTTTTAGGGCCAAAGTGTAAAGCTGATACAGTTATACACACACATATACACACACAACCCAGGCAAGGCGTTGATGGGAATGCTGATGACTTCATGTGGACTTAATATCCTTATATACCTATTGCAATTGAGGCATTTTTGAGTGTCTGAGGTAGATGTCTTCATGACCCTGGTGGGGCTCTAGGCGTGGGGAGAGAATTTTACAATAGAATTAGTGCCTACATCTCTCTCGTAGAATTGTCTAGTGCCAGGAAAACAAATCATTTATGGTAAGAAAGTTTTCAGTATGAGAGGGCGGGGAGTATAGGCCACATATTATTAAAAAAAAAAAAAAAAACAGCAAGCAAACCTAAGTGTTTGAAACTCTGGGGTCCAGTCAATACCCAAATAACTTGTTGATAGCATGAGCAAGTCACATTATTTCTCGGGCTGGGGGAGACGAATCCTTAACCTCTCTGACACGAAGGAATGCTGGGGACATGTAATGAAATTGGGTACGTGTGAACTCATTGAACATATCACAGCGTGGTAAAGGTTGTTCTTTGGCGTTTCTCATCACGAGGTGGAGGGCTGACAGGAGAAACAGAGGTGATGAAGGCAAGTTGTCTGAGGGACAGAGAGGGCCGTGAGGCTAGGAGACCTCACGAGGAGTGTCCTAGAGGCTCCGCATGGAAAAGCCTTCAAGAGGAGCAGCCCCAGGATGGGCCAGGCCTTTCGGCTGGGCCTTGCGCGGGATCCACTCTGTCCTGGGGACCATTCCCGGACTGAGACACTGATGCCTCCCATGAAGCTGAGACCTTGTCATGTGACACTGGGTACCTTGGGATTCAGCTCTCTGGAAGGCAGTTTTAGTGGCTTTTCTGGTCAAACTCACAGCCACCTTCTTTTTCAAATCTTAAAGATAGGCTGGCTGCTGCCCTGTGGGAATGGGGGAGAGGAAAGCAGGAGGCCACTCTGACCCATCTGCTTACCTTCAGCACAGAGCCTGTGAGAATCATGACAGAACATCTTGCATGAAATGGATCCTCCCTGTCCACAGGAATGTGCAACCCTCCCCAGCCTGCAGCAGCCAGAGACCTAGTGTCATAAACAGAGGCTGTGGTACTGAGCAGTCGGGCCAAGTTAATCCCCCAGACGTCAGAGCTTGGCCTGGTAGCGATGGGAGCGGGGCTGATAACGCCTGATGAAGGGGAGCGCGAGAGCAGAGGCGTGGCAGACAGGGTGGTGTGCACTGCTGGTAAGGCAGTTTCTGACTGAGGCAGATGATAAAAGCCCACCCACGGACAAGACCCCTTCTCAGCCTGTTTAGAGTACCACGCCAAGGGGCTGGTCTTCAGAGCCTGTGTCCCAGCTCGCTACACCGGGGGAAAGCAAGGCACCTTGCAGGGGATAGGGGTAGGATAGTACCTGAAACCCAAAGAGAAATGATTGTTGGCATTTATTGAGCCCACCCTGAACCAGGAGACACGTAGAACAATCCCAATAGGTCCCAACTCCCAGAGAACTTGAACCTGGCTGTGCGGTCCTGATGGGCACTCTGCTGGTCCTCGTGCCCCTCTCCTGTTCTAGTTGACTATGACGAGAAGAAAAGCAACTAATGAGAAATGTGAGCTGCTATAAACGGGCTCGGTCATGTGGTGCAGGCTAGGAGTGCTGTAGGAGTTCAGAAGAGGCAGAGATTGGTGTGGGCTGAAGCGATCAGAACAGGCTGCCCAGAGAACGGGGCCAGGACCCAGGGCTCACAGGTTTGGATCCACTGTGGAGAGGGAGGGAGGCGGCAAGGAAGGCCTTTAGTGTGGATGGGAACAAGCGGGACAGCAGTGAGGCTGGCGCCCTGGGTACCCAGGACCGAGCAGGGATGCTGCGGGCAGCGGAGTGGTGGGAGGGAGGGGAGGTAGCCAGATTGTAAGACTGTTTTGAATTCCAGGCAGAGGAGTTTCGTCTTGATTCTATAGCAAATAGAGAGTAGTAAGAACCCCTAGTGTGAGGAAATGTAGGAAGCCATGCCTTGCTGATTACTCCCACCAAATTAATTCCTTTTTGCCCTCGGTGAGGCCTGCTAACCCCCTTAGAGGCCTCTTCTGAGAGCTGAGCTGTACAGTTCTGTTATGCTCTGTGGCTGCCACGGCCTCGGGGGTAGCCGCCAAGCCTTCCTTCTCCAGCCGAGCCTCCAGATACTGCTCTGGTGCTCATTTTTCTCGGCACTAGTGTCTCCTCCAGGCTGGAGGCCTGGGGCTTGTCAGCACTTCAGGGCAGGGGAGAGGACAGACATATTGGGGACTTGCCCTGGGCTAGGCTCTGTGCTGGGGCACGGACCTGAGCAGGACCCCGGCTCTGTCGCTGGAGTTCACGGTTTGGTGGCACCAGATGAAGTACCACATGGGGAGAGTGATAGGCGGCTGCCTGCCTCCAACACTAAACTGAGTCTTCCTCACAGCATGCTGGAACCGTGGAGCCCTTGATGGAGTTCTGGGGGTTCTGAGATCTGTTCCTTTAATTCCTTACTTCTGAAGCACCTGGGCTAGAACCAGAACTTCAGCCTGGCTCTACACAGCTACCTGGGCCCTCTGGATGAGCACCCCTGGGTTGAGGGAAGGGGGAAGGTGGCAGCGGCATGACTGACACCGTCCAGCGCGGTAAGTGAAGGTTCTAGAAGAGTCCCACTCGAGGGAGATGCAGAGCGGGGAGGGAAATGGCTGCTGGGAAGACTGGCACTCTCCCCCACGGCCGTGTCGGGTGGGTGAGCTACATTTTCCGGACTGAGGACTCTAGCGCTGGGTTTGGGAAGAATGGTTCGAGCCCCCTCTGGGAGAAGGGGTCGTTGGAGGAGCAGGGATGGCCAAGGGGGCATGGCCCAGTCCAAGATAAGCAGGCCTGTCAGGCTGGCGCTGGGCATGAGCGGCCGCCACGTGCTCAGCTGCCCCTCTCTCTGCCAGGCCGAGAGCATGTGCAGCGAGCCCAGCCCGAATCCTGCTGGCTCCCTTCTGAGCCCTCATTTCTGGATCAGTCACACCACAGGAAGCCCTTCCCGCGGAGCTGCCACCACTGTTGATGCTTCTGCCAACTCTTCACAGCCACGGCTGCACCCCAGGAGCTAAAGCTTAGCATCTCCATCCCTCTTCTGCCCCCTCGGAGAAGCATCTACAGAAACCTCTTCTCTGCACGACCAGCTGCTTGTAGGGGGTAATCAAGTTGAGAGTTGCATTGAGTTCAGCCATTTGGGAAAGGCAAGTAGGAGGGAGATTCCCCAGGGAAAAGGAGCTGCTTGGCGAGCCCAGAAAGTCTGGGGAGAGGAGTGCTAGGGAGAGGAGACAGGGAAAGAAACTGGGAAGAACATTCTGTATCGACGCCAAGGGACTGTGGAGGTTGGTGTTGGCATTACATAGAGTCCTTCTAGTCTGAAGAGATGATTTTCTCCCCACAGTGACCCCCAACCTTTCAAAGCCATTCTTTCCCCACAGAGCTCTTTGGAGTTGGGGGTGCCAAATGGCAGCCAGAGAACTTGGACTTCTCTTGGAAGATGGACGGTCTTCCTGCTCCTCACCCTTCAAGGCTAGCTGCCTAGGAATAGTGGCCATGGGAGTAGAGTGGCTGGCCCCAAGGGAACATACTGCTACCTGCCTTGTGCTGGGAGCAGAGCTTCTTTGCCTGTTCTTTCCTGTGGGTGTTAAGGGTCTACTTTCAAGAGGCTCTCTTTATCTTGGAGACAGCCTTGGAAGGAGCACAACAAAGTAGAAGGAAGATAGAATAGGGGCACCTGGGTGTCTCAGGCGGTTAAGTGTCCAACTCTTGATCTCGGCTCAGGTCTCAATCTCAGGGATGTGAGTTTGAGCCCCGTGTTGGGCTCCATGCCCAGCATGGAGCCTACTTAATAAAATTAAAAAAAAAAATTTTTTTTGTTAAAAAGAAGATTGAGTATTTGGGGGGATACAGTGAACATGCTGTGAATTAGAGAAATCCCCCCAAATTGCTGGGCTGAATGTCTTTGGGACAACTGGCTCCATCTGAAGCCAGGCCCCCGCCTCGAGTCAGGGGAGAGCTAGGCTGCCTCACCTGAGTGTCCCTGGACCCCCCAGTGGCTGAGTTTTTCCCAGTGTGGGGAGAATTCAGGGGTTGCTGTCACCAAACCCACCTGCCTCCAGATGTTCAGGGAGCGAGAGGAAGGAAGAGACGGTGATAAGCAAAAATGGCCCAGGAGGTGGCTATGTGGAAGGGCCGCCATGGAATACGATGCGCCTTAGGATTTTGTTTTGTTCTGGCTTTCCTAAGCTTTGCAGTTTTCCATAAAGTATTCTCAGAGATAATCTCTTATATTAGTTATATAATATCGCATTAAAAAATTACCCCGAGGGGCGCCTGGGTGGCTCAGTCGTTAAGTGCCTGCCTTTGGCTCAGGTCATGGTCCCAGGGTCCTGGGATCGAGTCCCACATCAGCCTCCCGGCTCAGCGGGGAGCCTGCTTCTCCCTCTCCCTCTGCTGCTCCCCCTGCTTGTGCTCTCTCTCTCTCTCTCTCTCTCTCTCAAATAAATCAATAAAATCTAAAAAAAAAAAAGAAAATTACCTCGAAACTTAGTGGCCCCAAATAGCAAAAACACTTGTTATCTGGCAGTTTCTGTGAGAATCCAGGTACAACTCAGCCAGGTGCTTGTGGCTCAAGGTCTTCAGGGACGGGCAGCACCATGGGCATCCAGCACCACAGACTTCTCAAGGTCCAAGTGGGGCTGAACTGTTGGCTTCGCAGCTCGTTCCCGTGTTGTTGGGAGTCTTTAGGAGATCTGCTTCCAGGCTCACCCAGTGAGACTCTCCACAGCGCTCCCTTACTGCGCGGCAGCTAGCTTTCCCCAGGACAAGAACGGAGCCAGTCTGTTTATACCCTAATTGCAGACCTGACATCCCATCACTTGCTACTTTCTGTTTGTTAGCAGCAAGTCAGTTAAGTCCAACCCACACCTATGGGATTAGGTTACACAGAGTGTGAATGCCAAGAGGCGGGGATTATTGGGGACATTTTATTTTTTAATTTTTTTAAGATTTTATTTATTAGAGAGAGAGTGTGAGAAAGAGAGAGAGAGAGCACAAGTGGGGGGAGGAGCAGAAGGAGAGGGAGAGGCAAACTCCCCACTGAGCAGGGAGCCCTACACGGGATTGGATCCCGGGACTCCGGAATCATGACCTGAGCCGAAGACTGACGCTTAACCGACTGAGCCACCCGGGTGCCTATCTGGGACATTTTAGGGGCTGCCTGCCACACCTCTCATTTCAGCCCCACGACACCTCTGCACTAGACAGGGAAAAACGGTCCACAGGTAAGGAGGAAAGGAGCTTGAGAGGGGAGCGCCTCTGCCCAGGACCACAGAGATACTAAATGGTAGATTAGAATTGGAACCTTAACCCTGGTGTCCATCTGACTTCTGACTTAGTAGTCTTACCCTGATGCCTTGCTGCCTGTCAGTCCCATTGCCTATTGATATTCGTGCTTGGGAATTGGAGCAGCCTTGAGTTGACTGAGCAACTGTTGGGGGCTTTGATGCTGTGCAACTTATTGCTTGGTGCTTTCTGGCTGTTTCCAGAGTGTCAGGAACATGGCTCATAATCATTTCCTTCAATAACAAGCACAGTTTCTACTATACTCCTTTTAATTTTTTTAAGTAGACCCTTTATTTTAGAAGTTTTAGGTTTACGGAAAAACTGTGAAGATAGCCCAGAGGGTCCCCATATATCCCAAACCAGTTTACCCTATTTTTAACATCTTACATTTGTTACAATTAATGAAGCAGTATTGACACATTATTAACCAAAGTCCATCCTTGATCCATATTTTCTTATTACTCCTTTGTAGTTGAGCCAGGCACTGGGCTAGACATCACTGTGATGAATCCTTAGACCAGTCCTATAAGGTTGGCACTATTATTATCTCTTTGTTGCAGATGAAGGAAGTGAGGCACAAAGAGATTAAGTCACTCGGCAAGATCACAGAGCTGTGTGCAGAAGCAAAGTGAGCATTTGAACTGTGTTCTCTCTCACTCCCATGTAGTGCTCTTAACCATTTATGCTTTTCTTCCTCCCTCTCATTCTCAGACTCCTGCTTCTACAAAAGGAATTGTACACATAAGCGCTAACATCTGGCTGTACCCTTAGGGCCTAAGCTTACGGGAAAGATAAGAGGCTGCCAGGAGTCTGACAGTCTTGTCATGACCTTCTTCAGCCTCAGCCTTCTCATCTGTGGGATGATGGGATTAGGTTAATGACCCTGGGTCTCCTCTGCTGCTGACTTTCTGCAACCTTGTCGGTCTGTCCCAGAGCCTTTGTCCAGAGGATCTGGGGAATGCCGGTGGGAAAACTGGGGAGGCAACAGGCCCAAGCTGCTCCCCAGGCACCCAGCGTCACCGGCATCTGGGGAATGAGCCTGAAGGCTAGTGGGATAGATTCGCCTTCGCATAGAGTCAATCACTTGGCTGCCCTACACGGGAAGATCCCAATGCTGTGCCTCTCTACTTTTGAGCTTACTGCCCGTAACTGCTCCAAGAGCCTTGAGGGCCGAGGCCTCTAGGGAAGCCATTTTGAGCAGTGTTTGTTTTTGTTTTGTTTTGTTTTGTTTCCTGAAACATCAAAGAAACCCACTCTTTGAGGAGCATAAACTCTACACAAAGAATTCACATATTCATAAAAAGGGTGACTTGTCAGGATCCCAGAGGCAGTGGCCCGGAGTGGCGAAGAACGTGGACTTGAAAGTCCTATAGACCTGGTCTGCCTCTCACAAGCTGGTGACCTTGGACACGTTTCTCAACCTCTCTCTTTCCACATCTGTAATGTAAGGAAAATATAAGGATAGCTACCTCAGGGAGTAGTTTTTCAGATTACATGTTAATTTGGGTAAAATGCGTATTACTCAAGCCCACAATAAATACTTAATGAATGGCAGTTATTTTTAGGATTTGTTTGAATAGATCTATTTTACTGGCAGCTCCAAAAATTAGTCTTTTTTGACTCTGAGGTCTGTTTCCCTTTTGGAGTTCTAAGGAATTAGAAAGCACCAATTGCTGAGAAGCCCTTCAGCGCTGGGATACAGAGGGATTTACTTGAATGTACTGAGGTGGGGGTGAGGATCTGCTGAGGCCTACTGACTGTCTCCTTCTCCACCAGCTGCAAAAGAAGCCTGTAGCCTTGGCAGGACAGTCCCAGCCCAGTCCTGACCGCCCCAGCCAACCTGCCTTGGTGCTGCCTGAAATTCCCCAGATGGCCCTTGGGCTCTGGAGAGCCACCCTCCCCTGGGTAATGAGCTGAGCAGGACTGTCCACAGGGTTCCTCCTGCAGCGTGCCTCCTAGACCTGGCACCTGGCTCTGTGTCAGCCCCTCTCTGACTCGGCTCAAGTGCTATATACCGGCCTGGGGTCCTCGACATCATGCTCAGGACGGGTCGCGGACAGCAGATGCCATGACAGCAGAACCAGGGCCAGAGTGAAAGCCTGGGCCCAGCTGGGCCACACAGCAGGGTCCGCCCCTCTTGCAGGAGGCTCTCATCTGTGCCTCTCAGGCCCTGGGAGCTAGCACAATAGGGACAGAGGGACCTTACTGTGAGTTCTTGCAGAGCTGGGAAAGGTGTTTAGACCAGCTCTTTTTTGTTTTCCTTCTTCTTCCTTTTTACCAGAAGGCAAAGCATCAGAGAGGCTGGACTTGAGTTTGATTCCAAGTTCAAGGCTGCTGGGGTTAGAATTGGCTGAGTGATTCCAAGAGATTTAAGAAGGAAGAGGTACAGGGATGTTCCTACGTTACTGAGGGTGGCCTGTGCATTCATACACATGTGGTGCATATGATAAATAGACATTCGTAACACACACACACACACACACACACACGAGGTACTTGTGTATCAGCATTTTCAAGAAACCTCTTTTCCAGAGACAGGTTGGCTGCCAGCCCACATAGGAGGCCCGTGGCCCACATACAGACCAGGAAATCGGTTTTCCACATCCAGGGAACATTTACGGCATCTAAGGAGTCATTCTATGGGTCTGTTCCCCTCCGGGTTTAGGGCGGAAGTGACCTGGACCTGTGACCTGGCAGCAGAGGCCCTCTACCGGCAGCGGCCCCAGGCCCAGTCCCATTTGGAGAGCTGCTGTCCCCAGGCTTAGTGCTGAGAACGGTTGGTCCCGAGGCTGGGGTGGAGATTTAGGCCATTTCTGAGACCTCTGCCCCGTGCGGAGAAGAGATGGGGAATGGCAACAGCTGAGGCAGAGAAGCAGTATGGAGTTGGAAATTTTTAATAATTTAGACCTTGACTGGCAGAAAGAAAAACTACTGGTAAATTATTCTATTAAGAAATATGTAATTTTGGCCCTAGTTGAAAGTGTGATTGTCCTGCTTCTGCCCCCAGCCCTCAGGGACCGTACCCCTTGCTATTTTATGGTCTAGATGGCCACTCACAACCCTCAGATTCATGTGCTGCCAACTTAACCCAGCTCCCCCTCTTTGCCAGCCCAGGGCCTTCTCCCCTTCACTCGTTTGGTTGAAGTGTTTTGGAGTACCCTGTTGTCTTCCACGGCCGATTTTGTCCCCAGTTTGCCAGGGACAGAGATACCCGCCTTGGGGATGGGGGGAGGAGAAGAGGAAAGAGGGAAAGCCGGAATCCTTTTTACATTATGACCTCCTGTGGCCGTTTCCTCAGCGAGGAGGGGAACCCGAGTGAGGAATTGGGATGAAACTTTTTGGGGTGGGGGCATGTATTTCTAAGCCATGGGATCATTTCTCCTTCGTGAAACCTTTTTATCCCCCAGACCACACAGGGCCAGGGAGGACTGTGTATCTGGGAAATGCCGGCTCCTAATTTTTCTTTTCCTTTTTTTTAATTTAAAAATTTAATTTAAAAATTACACAAGAGGTGCGCCTGGGTGGCTCGGTCGGTTAAGTACTCGACTCTTGATCTCGGCTCAGGTCTTGATCTCATGGTTGAGAGTTCGAGCCCCGTATTTGCCCAGCATGGAGCCTACTTAAAAAAAATTAAATTTAAAAAGAAATTAAAAATAAAAATTACACAAGCGCTTAACTGAGATAAGTTAGAAAGTATGAATGATGAAACAGAAAAAACCCAGAACATTCATCATCTTACCACCCAGCAGTGAAACTGGAAACATTTTGGAGTAAATTCCTCCAGACCTTTTGCTATGTATTAAAGACTGTTTTTAAAATGGGACAATACTATACCCACTGTCTCATAACCTGTCCCTTTCTTCATTTAAAAGTATATAGGAACATCTTTCCTTGCCAACAGCCGTATTTTTATGCCATCATTTTAAAAAGTCGCATAGTATTTCATTGTATGGATACAATTATAATTTATTTTCTCAATTATTTATTAGAAATTTAGTTTGTTTTTAATTTTTTTGTTATTCCAGTTGTGCTTCTAGATGACCTTTTTTTTTTTTTTTTTTTTTGGCATATTCTTACTTCCTCAGGATGAATTCCCTGATGGAACGGTAGGGACTAAAGATATACACCTTTTAAGGCTTGTGATGCCTCTAGCTAAATTACAAATCAGAAAAATTGTACCAATTTATGCTTCACCACCCGTGTTGGTCTATTTGTACATGCCTTACTAGTGTTCTTTTTTATCTTTAATATATGATATGCAAAATGTTATTTCATTTTAATTTGCTTTACCTTTTAGACTGAATATTTTAATATGTTTATTAACATTTTGTGTTTATGTCTTTGAGCATTTTTCTCTTGAGGTATTTATCTTTTTTCTTTTTTTTTAAGATTTTATTTATTTGACAGAGAGAGCACAAGCAGAGGGAGAGAGAGGGAGAAGCAGGCTCGCTGCTGAGCAGGGAGCCCGATGTGGGGCTGGATCCCAGGACCCTGGGATCGTGACCCGGGCCGAAGGCAGCCACTTAACCGACTGAACCACCCAGGCGCCCCTGTATTTATCTTCTCTTGCTGTTTTACAAGTTTCTTCTAGCAAGGTTGTTAACCTATTTCGTTTGATAAATGTTACATTCAGTAGTTTTTCCAGGTCGTCATTTGTGTTTGGTTTTGTGACATTTTTTGACATGAAGATTTACATGTTTTTAAAGTGGGAAACATCTTAATATTTATTTTGGGGTTGCCTTTTGATCTATGCTTAAAAAGACTTTCCTACTTCTGTGTTACCTAAATGTTCTAGTGTTTTATTTAACATTTAAATCTTTTAACTATCCACAATTTATTTTTGTGTGTTGTAAGAATGGTATTTTTAAAAATCTTAATTTTTTATCCCAGCACCTTATTGGACAATCCATCTTTTCTCTCTTAATATGAAATTTCATTTACATTCTATTATGTATTTATGACATTTTAAAGATTTTATTTGAGAGAGAGAGAGCACGCGCATGCATGGGGGGAGGGGCAGGGAGAGAGAGAGAGAGAGAGAATCTTAAGCATACTTTGCAATGAGCTCGGAGCCCTACATGGGGTCCAATCTCATGATCCTAACCATCATGACCTGAGCTGAAACCAAGAGTTGGACACCTAACCAACTGAGCCACCCAGGCGCCCTTATAATGTTACATTTTACATAAGCAGTGGCACCCTTAACGAAGACACAATTGTTTCTTGCCTTTATAATATAGTCTATTGATCAATCTATTCTGATGCTTCATCCACACTTTTTAAAAAAAATCCCATTGGTTAACGTACAGTGTAATGTTAGTTATAGGTGTATGATACAGTGATTCAACACTTCCACACATCACAGTCCCCATCACCTATTTCACCCATCTCCCTACCCACATCCCTTCTGGTAACCATCAGTGTGTTCTGAGTCTGTTTCTTGGTTTGTCTGTTTCCCTTTGCTCATTGGTTTTGTTTCTTGAATTCCACATATGAGTGAAATCATATGGTATTTGTCTTTCTCTGACTGACTTATTTCACTTAGCCTGATACTCTGTAGCTTCATCCTTGTCATTGCAAATGGAAAGATTTCCTTTTTTATGGCTGAGTAATATTCCATTGCATATATACACACCACATCTTCTTTATCCATTCATCCATTGATAGACATTCGGGCTGTTTCCATAATTTGGCTATTATAGATAAAGCTACTATAAACATCGGGGTGCATGTATCCCTTCAAATTAGTATGTTCGTATCCTTTGGATAAATATCTAGTATTGCAGTTACTGGATCGTAGGGTAGTTAAATTTTTTAACTTTTTGAGGAAGCTCCATACTGTTTTCCAGAGTGGTGTTAGTCATCTGCATTGCCACCAACAGTGCATGTAGGTTCCCCTTTCTCCACATCCTCGCCAACACTTGTTGTTTCCTGTGTTGTTGATTTTAGCCATTCTGACAGGGGCGACGTGGTATCTTGAGGTGGTAGTTTTGATTTGCATTTCCCTGCCTCATCCACACTTTTTAAATTATTGTAGCTTTATAGTACATTTTAATATTTGACAGTGCAAGTGCTCTTTTTAAAATTTTCTTGGCTTTTCTCAAACATTTATTCTTCCAGATGAGTTTGAGAATCAATTATGCCCTTGGGATTTTGATTGGAATGGTGTTAAATTTAGAGATTAGCTTGGGAAGATTTACATTGTAAAGCACTACAGTTTTCCATCAATTCATGTCTTTTTGTTTGTTTCCTTGAGCAGAGCTAGAGCATGGTTTTCTGTTGGTGGATCCTGTACGTTCCTTACTGACTTCATTCCTATCATTTTATGTTTTTATTGACATTGTTCATGGAATGGTTTTTCCATCATATTTTCTAAGTGTACATTGCTTATGGATGTGAGGATTCTTGATTTTGATACATTGATTTTGTAACTGGAAGGGAAACATGCTGTCTTCTGGTTTTTCCTTTGGTGGGTTTGTGCCAAAGGCGTGTTTGACCTAATTTAAGGCTATTTAATTTCCTTCTGGATCTGGGCCATAGCTCCTCCCTGTCATTCCCCGCAGTTGCAGCATAGAGTTTGGGGAAGGAATGGCCAGCCCAGTTGGCTTCTTGTCAGCTGCCTCCTGAGAACGGGCGTGTTGGGAAACAGATGCCCACCGCATTCTTTCCCTACTCCGGCCCCAGCCATTTGGATGCCGGGGAAGAAGTGACTTACCATCTAGTGAAAAATTAGGTGCATGCATCCAAGCTGCAGCAGGCAGAGAGACCATGGAGGAGGTAGTATTTAGATTACATTCGGTGCCAACCCTGGGAGCTCTCAGGAAACACTTCAGGGCCTATAAATGCCATATGCTTGGCATCTGGGGTAGCTGAAGGCATCTGAGGTGGTTTTTACTGTGACTCAAAGGCAGGGGCGGATCGACTTCTTTTCTCATCGTGTTCGAGAAGTTGGGGTCAGGCTGACTGAATGGACTCCAGGATGGTGCTGGTGCAGCTGTGTGCTCCCTCTAAGAAGGAGGGAGACTCGTTGACGTTCAAGACACAAGACTAAAAAGGAAAACTGGTTGTCCTCATTTTTATGTCTGAAGCAAACATATCTGAAAGTGGAGAGTGTTAAGGAGGAATCCCATCAGGTTTTACACATTCTTCTTCGGTTAAATGTAAAGATTGACAATGACGTTTCTCTCTGATTTACCACTTGGGGTTATTTCCCCGTGATGAACCCCCTTTCAGCCCTCCTATCTCTGCACCCACACACCCCCAGCCACACCCTCTCTTCCTGGCTCTCTGATCTTTCCTGCATAGGCTGATGCCAGAGAAGAAGATGGCCCCAGAGGTGCCCTGCAGAGGTCAGCCAGCAGAGGGACACAGGGCCTAGAGTGGTTAGGGAAAGATGTGGAGGGATGAGGAGAGGGGAGCATGGACATGGACATGGAGGGCTGGAGTGGGGAGTGAAACTTAGAACCCTGATTTGGGGCAGGGCCCAAGTAAGCTTTGCCTGCATTTTCTGGTGCCTGGCTCTGAGTGTCCCTCTAGTGGGAGGTGGGGACGTTGCTCTGGTCCTGGTGGCCCTATAAAGGCCATCTCCTTATGATATGGAGTTTTATCAACCTGGCCTTAAAGGTCCAGTCATGTGCCCAGACCTATCCGGATGGTGCCCAAACCAGGTCATTTCCTCTATTCCCTTTCCTTTTACCACCAGAACCCACTGGAAATCCATGTCGTTCTCCTAGTCTTCCACAGACTTGGTTGGTATTTTACTCCAGTTGGAGTAAATACTTGGTTGGTTTACTTTTGAACCATCTTGTTCCTAGAATACCCTATTTCACAGCTAGCCTAGTCTTCTTACAAAATAAAGCCATCATCCTGTGGCATGACTTAGACAATGTGGAGAACAGACACTTTTTCTTTTTTTTTTTTTGTAGAACCCTTTAGGGACTTGAAAGATTAAGCTTGCCTTTGAACTTTCGCCAGCGCAATTAAGTAAAAATCTTATTTGTAAAGTGATGGGTACACTGCCTGGTGCAGAGTAAAATCATGTTGGTTGTTTTATTTATTGCTGTTATTTATACTATCATTTTTAGATCACGATAGCATACCCAGTTTTCAATATTACTTAAGGTTGTATGTCGACTGGAGGTAGAGAACTGTTCCAATAAGGATAGAAAGGAAACGTATTTCCCTCGCCCTTGCTGTTTGAAAGGCAAAGGTAGTCTAAGCCAAAGGCCATCATATATTATTTGGGGTGGGCCTCGAGGCTCACTACCCCTCTAAGGTCTAAAATCTTTGAGGGCAAGTGTTACGTCTGACATTGGCAATCTCTGTGACCTAGCGTAAAGCTGATTCAGTAAATGTTTACGAAGAAAGGTAGGGGAGAGGAATAAGCTGTTGTCACATTTCAGCTTTGGAAGGGACAGTACGATCCCTGTGCAGAAAATGGCCTTCTAGCTTCTCTGCCAACTAGGGATTCTGCCTTGCTTGATTGCACATACTACCTAAAAGCTCACTCTTTTTGAAGGCTGTGGGGGCGTGGGGCCAACTCTAATTAGTAGGAATATTCGTTCTTTTGAGATAGAATCTGCTGCCCCTTAACTTTTGCCTGTTTGTCTCATGTCTGTCTGTTGAACTATGGGAATACATTTAGTCCTTCTTCCAGGTAACAGCCCTGCAGATATTTGAAGATAGCTCTCATTCCTTACTTCCTTCTGCCAAATCTAGAACTTGCTTCAGGAAAGCTGTAGGAAACTCTGTGTCAGTCATAATGGGTTATGAAAAGAAGCCGAGCAAGTTGGCCCTAATCTTGGAGGTTTCAATTAGAATGGTCCTTTCTCACCACTGTCTTAGGGCTGGGGTCTACTCCCTGGGTCAGAAGACTATGACATGGCCTCTGAGCTTCTGCTCCAGCACCTTCCCCTCCTTCCACCCCAGGTCAGTCCGGCAGCATGTGTGAACCATTCACCATAGCCTTAGGGCCATACAGCTTCACGGTCAAGGGTGCAGGCTTTGAAGTCAGATTGCCTGGATGAGTACCTTGGCCCTGCCAGTTAGTTAACCTCTTTCTGGTTTGAGCGCCCTCATTTGCAATGTGGGGTTAATACTCCCTCTCTCACTGGAGCTTCAGGGTTGTTAGTTCACGTAAAGCACCGAGCACAGTGCCTTGCATATGGTAAGCACTCAATAAACATTAGCCAGTACTGTTATTATTAAAACTGTAGCCATCTTGCCATAGAGAGAATTTTGTGTAAACTTCTACATTAGGCTTGCCCAGTATCCTCTGTGTTCTTACTGGCGTCTTTGTCACTCACCAGACTGGGAGCATCCCTTGGGGAAAGGACATTTCTCATTCATTTTTGTTGCCACAGTGCCTGGCATATATAGCAGGTACTGGAGGAATGTTTGACAAATGAAAAGCCCTGGGTTTGTATTTAGACTTTACCAGCTGTGAGACTTTGGACAAGTCATTTAAGTCCTTGGAGTTTGAAAGTTTCCATGTGCAATGTGGAAATACTACCTAACCTCTCTGGGGTTTGGAATGGTTAAGGGAGATGACAGATGTGAAAGTCTTTGTTAAAGAGGAAAGTCCTAAGGGGAAAAAAGCCTTACTCGGGTTAGGTTAATAGACCTTAGCTCCCTGAGGGCCGGGATCGGGTCTAGTCATTTACTCCTTTCACAGTCTCCACAATGCCTTACAGATAGTAAGCTGTTCTAAGTTCGGGGCTGGCTGCAGAGATGAATGGGTGCTTGGATGGGTGAATGAACTGAATTGAATGATTGACTGTATACCATTGTATTGTTTAATCTTTCATGTAAATGAACTGTTTCACCCCCAGAGGACTGTGATCATTAAAGACCAGGGTCATGCCGTCAATGGCTACATCCTTCATATTCTAGCCTCTGACAGCAGGCAGCCAAGGGGCTGAGTGAGTCCGGGTGGTCAGCAGTTCAGGGTGTGTGTGTCAGAGCTCCAGATCCTCCGCCCCTGCTTTCCACCAGGTGGCAGGGCTCTACCTGTCGGAGCCTGGTCTCCAGCACCTTCCTCCTCTCTCCACCAGGTGGCGGGGCAGGCTTTGTATCCCATCTTGCACTGTCCTCTGGAAGGGTGTCCCCTCCTCCCGGGCAAAGGCGACAGGGACAGCCTAACCGGGCTGTAGGTGCTCCTGGAGGTCTCCTGCTTCCCTCCCCATCTAGGGCCAGCTGATGCCTCTGCTGCCATGTGGGGGCAAAGGAGCAGCCTCGTGGTGGCCTTGCAGCCTCTCAGAGATTGACCATGTTGCTCATCAGAGTGGTGTCTGGAGTACAGCCCGATGGGAGCAGGCCCTCACCGCAGGTTAGCAGAACGGAGATCTCCCGGTGTGAATGGGCGACTGCTGCCCCGGCTGAGAAGTCCCCCTCCTCCCTTTCCAGCCTGCCTTGCTCTTTCCAGATCCCTGCAGGTCTTGGAGGGCAAGCTGCTGCTGTCTCTCTGGCCCGCCTTCCTCGGTGCTGATCTACCAGATTCCTGACTTCACGCCACTGGGATAAAGGCCAGTCCTGGGGCAGGCTTGCAGGATTGGACACAAGACAAGGTCCTCTGGGCTCTTCCCTGGGGAGGGTGTTCAAATCCTGGGCTGTCCCTAAACTCTTGGGGCGCCAGGTCCCAGCTGCCCCCCTCATCCAGCCCTCTCAGCTCAGGGCCCAGGTGCATCGAGTCCCTTTCTTTCTGTGTTCTGTCAACGGCTTGCTTCTAACCTCTTGCTTCGCGTCCCCCTCCAAACTTCTTCCCAGGCAGTCTGATAGACAGAATCCTGGGCCTGACCTTGGCATTCCATCCAGGCGTTCCATCAGAGAGGGAAGCTGTCAGATGAGGCTGTCAGTGCCTACTAGGAAGGCAGAGGTATTTCACCCAGTGGCCTTGGGGGTCCACACAGCCTCCTCCCCGCTGGGATCGAAGCACCGTAAGGACACGAGGGACCATGTAGTCCTGTTCTCCTTTTATAGGTAAGAAAATCAAGGGCAGGGTTGAAACATGGTCCAAAGCTCCATGATAGGCTGGTGGCTGATCTCCGACTGGAGCTCAGGCCTTCCTCATCTCCGATGGGGCCTGGCTTCTAAAGGAACTTAAGTTACCAGTCTCTCCTTGGAAATGTCTCTGCTTTTCCTCGCACTGCGTCACCAACAGTCTCCTGGGCCCACGTCACGCACAGCGGCATGTTCTCGCCACTTTTGTTCTCTGACCTGGGGGGAGGACACCTTTGGCCATGGCGGCCTTTGCGGACTGCAGGATATGGAAGGAGGGGAGAGGGCTTTTTATCTTCAGTACGGAGGCTCTCCTGACATGAGGGGAGTGATCTGTATCCCAAGCCTGCCTGAAGGGGCTTCTCTTTCTCTGCCCAGGAGGAACACTTCTTGGGCCTCTACTTTGTGCCCAGGGCTGAGCAGGACATGCGGTCGGTGGCAGTGGTTCCTGGAGGTGCTTGGAAAGGCTGACTCTAAATCACTCCGGTGGCTCCCACGATCCTGGGCCCAGCACCACTCCGTGCCCCCTCCCCCCTCCAGGTGCTGCCGTTAGCCATGCCCCCTCCCCGTGCCCTCCTCTCGTTGCCCACGGGACTGACTTGTCGAGTCTCCTGCCAACCGTGGGGGGGGGGGTGACCTCTCAAAGCAAAGGGCAACAGGGTATCTATTCACCTGGAGCCACGGGGGCGGCCTGGGCGCCCTGCACGACCCCATCTTTCCAAGCAGCTCCCTACTCTCCTGCCCTCCCTTAGGGATGGAGGAAGGGCCACTCACCCTCTGCTGAGCAGCTGTGCTCTGAGCTTCCATTCCTGAGTACTTAGGGAATTTTCTAAATCCCAGCTTACATTCTTTTACTTTTCTGCTTACAGCCCCTCGGTGGCTCTCCACACCATCCTCCAGGGCCTCCTGCTTGCCTTTCCAGCCCTCCCCACATCTCCTCACCATCACTGGCCACACTGAACCTCCCTTCCCTCCTTGTGGAAGCCCCACAGCCTCTCACTTCTAGACAAGTCCATGTATTCATCCCTCTTTATAAAATCTCCTCCTCCCCTTTTCCTCCTCCTACCTTTGCTGGCTAATTCACACCACTCCTTAGAGCTCATCTTAGAAATCCCTCCTGCGGGAGACCTTCCCAGCTCCCTAAGCCTGGCCTAGGTCCTCTGTTCTTGCCTCTCTGTTGGCACTTGTCAGACTGAGTTGTAACTGTTTCCTGATATGTTTTCTTACCCAAATGCTATGTTCCTAAGGGAAGGGGCCAAGGTTTTGGTTTTTGTTTTCAAATTTTGTGGAGGTGCCCTCGGCTTTCAGGGTCACATAATAGGTGCTCAGGATGGATTTGTGGAATAGGGTATGAGCTGATGGGTGGGTGAGGAACAGGTAGGCCTTCTTTGGAAAACTGCCTTCCATTCCTGACCTGGATTGTCTGGGTCTTTAGGTACTTCATTCCTGTATTTCTGGACAATGGAGGTTCTGTGGGCAGAGACCATTCATTCATTCATTCAGTAAATATTGCAGAGCCCCTCCTATGTGCCAAGCACCATGCTAACACTGGGACATAACAGTAATATAAGACATAGTCTTATTTTATAAGCTCCTAAACTCACGGAACTTATATCCTAGTGGAGCAAACAGATAATTAAACAAGTAAATATGAAAACACAATTACATATAGTGATCAGTCCTAGAAAGGACTGCGTAGGCTGGCTTGGGTGCGGGGACAATCACAGGAGGGGCTGTGCCCCCAAAGCTCTCTCCCCCCGGGGGGGCTAGCACACCTCTTCCTCTGCAGAGGCCTTGAGCCCCCGCACACCCACCTCTGCTGGGTTCATGTCAGAGTCATTCTGTCATAGCAAGAGCTATGCTGCTTAGCACTCTGAGGAGCTCTTCCTTTTAGCGCTGACCGCCTGTGGGGTGAGGGACTCTCCAGGGTGGCAGATGGGTCTGGCCGGCAAGGATAACCCCTTGCTTTGCTGTTGGAGGGCCTGGACTCAGCAGCAGAAGAGGCAGGGTCCTTCCATCTGGGGTCTGGTTGGGTGCAATGTTCAGGCCCAGCTGACACACTGGAGCATCAGTGGGACTGGTGTGGGGCTGGCACGAGAACCGTGGCCTCCTGGTGGCACGTGGGGCCGCTGCCGCTGGCGCCGTCCGGAAGCCTCGTGTCACCGTGTGGGCCCAGGCCAGGCTGGGGAACATCGTCCCTCCAGCTCTGCTTGCAGCTCTGCTGGCTTGGGCTACTTTCTCCTCCGCACAACTGTTTGCCTTCTTGGAAAACCGGTGGCTTGTGCTTGGGTGAACTCATGTGCGAGAGTTGGGGTGTCCTTCTGGGTTCCTCTCCCCTGGCTTGGAAGTTAGTGCCGGATTACTGGGGGTCTTGCGGTCTTAGAGGGGAGCATGTGCTAGCCTGTGTCCAAGGTGAAGGGAACTTTGCTTGGTGCAGGTGGGGAGGCTGGAGCGGCAGCCTGAGCAGTGGGGTTAATGGGGGGAGGGGGTGGGCAACAGAGTTCCTGCCCCCGGGCAGTGCAGATGAGGTGTTCTGCCACCACCATCCACAGGGCCCTTGCATCAAGGCGCCTTTGTGTCCCCACCAGCTGCAGGTTAGAGTCTCCTGCTGGCCTGAGGCCGGAAACACCACTCTCTCCCAGGGAGACACAGTGACGTCTCTTGACGTTCAGACACAAGCGATCCCTCCTGGCATAAACTTGGCCTCTATTGGCTCAGGGTGGCTGGGTTGTGCTTTGGGGCAGGGGCCACACGGCAAGTTGGGAAGGGGCCTCCCCACTCCCTGGTCTGGACAGGACCCAGCCAGTCACTAACTTCAGAGACTGAATGGAGTGGAGGTTGAGAACTAGAGGTCCCATGAACTTTGGGGTCCCCCCCCAATTCAAGGGTCTGGGTCCAGCCTGCTTTGTCTTTTGGTCTTGTCTGCAAATGCCTGTGCCCAGAGAGCTGGTAGGCACTCCCGATCGTGCATGTGACAATGTTTGTGCCTCAGAGAAAGGGCATGTTTATGGTAGCGTTTGGAAACATGTGATCGTGAGTGCCTGTGCTCATGATTATACGCGTCTCAGCCTCAAGGGGATTTGTGTCCCTTGAGGCTCCGAGTGCCTCTGAATAAGACCAGGCTGGAATGTGTGTTTATGACGGTCTGGTGTGGGCACCCCCATGTGTGCGTGTCTTTGTTTCTGTGTAACTGACCACACATTCTCTCTGGAGCTGCATCTCTAGGCCAGGAAGGGGCTACATGGCAGAGTCCCGAGAGAGGAGGGTACACAGGGCAGGGCCAGTGCGGGAACTATGCCTTTCTTTGATCTGCTTTCCTTCCCATCCTTCCTTGCTCTCTCACCCTAGTCTTCGCCTGAGGTATATGGAGGAAGAGAAGACCCTAAAAAGGTGTTGTGACCAATGGTCCTGCCAAATTTGGGGGCCAGGCATGGCTGGGCTTGTCCGAGAGTCAGAGAAGTGAGAAACTGGGCAGCATAGAGAGAGAGATTACAGTTCCTGGAACAGAGATCCTTTTTTTTTTTTTTTTTTTTTTTAATTCTTCTTTCCTGGCTCAGAAATAATAGGTCTTCAATCTGAGATTAGGAGAAAAGGAAACAACCAGAAAAGGAACCAGTTTGAACAAAGACGAGTTGCTGGACGCGGACATCACCCCGTGTTGCGATTGACTGTTCTTCCCTAGATGCAGTTCTGCATGCCGGGGTGGGGGAGCAGGGGGCGGTGCGGGGGACATTCAACTTTCCCTTCACCACCGGGCTAGGGAGAGCCGGGACAGCAGGCGAGATAAGAGGGCAGGCTCTGGAGTCAGGCAGACCTGTGGTTTAGCAGCCAGACTTCACCTCTTGAGTCTTGGCTTCCTCTTCCGTGACCCATACGGTGGTTGTGAGGACCCAACGAGAACATTCACACACAGTGTTTGGCACAGTGCCTAGCACATTGTGAGCATCAGTGATACATGTACGGTTAGGGCTCGGCTCTTTCCATCTATCAGGATCAAAGGCGTGAAGATGGGACGATTTTTGGCGACATAGATCTCAACAGTCTGCAGAAGCAACCGTCTATATCAAAAGATCCCCGCAGAGACGCCAACCTGGTTAGGATGGGGATGGGTTTACTCACAGGGGCCGGCGCCTATGCTTTATCTGTACACACAAGTACACGTGTGTATGAGGCTCTGAAGACGCAAAAGCACTGAGAAAGTTAAGGAGGGAGTATACCCATGGTTTTTGTTGGTTTGGTTGGGTTTTTGTTTTTGTTTTTGTTTTTTGATACCTGTGTTTTTAAAGGAAGAATATGGCCTGAGAAGCTCTCGAGACAACCCAAGCAGCGGGTATACGTCTGTCATGTCAGCTTGTTAAGTGAGTTCAGGTGTGCCGGGAGGTGGCTCTTTGGGATCTTTCTCATGGGGGTCCAAGTGTTGTGCTCATCTGGAAACCAGTGTTTGTTTGCTCATTCACTCATTCTCCTTTCGTTGATTTGATGGCTATGGAGCCCTCGTGGATAAGCCATGTCACTCATGGGAGGTGTGGGCCGACAGAGAAGGAAAGTGTTGAGATTGAAACTGGAGAACAGAAATCTGGAGGTGGTGGGGAACCCCAAAGAACCTTCTAGTCCATGGAGGGCTTTTGGAGGACTCCATCTTACCTCTGAACCAGAGAAGTTGCATATTAAAACCGCAGCAGGAAGGATTCAGGCTAGATTTGAATTTAACAAATCCTTGGCACTGGAGGTAAAGAATAGCTTCCCGACGTGGTCAGGCGTAGTCAGATGTCCCATTTGTTGGAATCCGGCCTTCCTGGGGCAAGCAGTGGAGTAGGTGACCTCTTGAGGACCCCTCCACACCCCGGCGTCTTGAATATTCCACTGGCTTGGTTGCTGACTTACTCTAAGACCTTGGGCAGATGGGCAGATGACTAAGCACTAATGAGCCTCAGTCTCCTTCTCTGTTAAATCGTGATGGGAGTGTTTCCTTTCAGTTCCTCCCTGCCTTCCAGGGCTTGGGAAGGTCAAGGAGCCCACCTCTGTAAAGTTGCTTACATTTCTGAAGAGGAGGCCCCTATTTCTAACTCCAGGGAGTTTCTGTGAGTTGACTTCTCTGGCTATCCTCACCCCACACCCTGAATCCGTGTGCCCCCCCTCACTGTCCAGGATTCCCAAAGCGCTCTCCATCTCCCCCAAGCCTGTGTGCCCTATAGGAACGGATCCTTCTGGACATGCCAAGTGACTTCCCTCCTCCATTTCTCACTGCGGCCGTGACCCCTGCCTGGAATGCTCTCCCCAGTCTGCTTTAAACCTGCTGATTTGGGGCCAGCCCTTTTCCCATTGGAGGTTCAGTTCCCCCCCTCCCCCCATCCTCCATAGCTTGTCTCCAGAGCAGTGTTCCTCTTTCCAGGCTTGCTTTAGCTATGCCCAGTCCTGGCACTCATGGGTGCCACATGATCTCCTCTTGGGGCTTAGTAGCATCGATGGAAGAAAGGACTGTCAGGACCTGGGCTTGTGCACAGTGGGAGCTTGAGGCAGGTATAGAGGTGAGACGGGTCCCGGGAGGTCAAAGACTAGTTCTTGGGACCAGAGAGACGGATAGATTGGAAGAGGCCTGCAAGCGACCCTTGCAGCCAGTGCCTCCTGCCGTCTGGCCATGTGGCCATCCAGTCACCTTTTGCTCTTGGGGTTGGTTAGAAAAGCCAGAGCTCTGGTAAGGAGGAGAAACTTTGGGAGGCTAGCTGGCATCTGCCTAGGGCCACCTTGCCCCCCAGGTCATCCTGGGAGCCAGGAGGACGAGTTTGCACGTTCCCCAGGCTGGGGCTAAGGTGGGGACAGAGGCTATTGTGGAGGCTTCCTGGAAGGGGACTGAGCTGCCAAGCAAAGAGTGCTTCTTACAGGCGGCTAGGGACATCAGCTGCTGTTTGGCTTCACCAGCTCCCCCTTCTACCTCCAGTTCCCAGAGACACCAAGGGGCCAACCCCAGTCTAGAAACTAAAGTGGTGATACAAAACGGGAGTGACCCAGCAGGACCTCTGGAGGGGGCCTTATTTATGAAAGCTTCCCTTCCCTGCTCAGCCTCCCATTAGAAGCTCCCCAGGGGTAGGGAGGGACCTGCAACATCTGACCAGATGTGGAGGTCACGGAGGGAGTCCAGCCCTATGCTGACTGTCCCCTTCTGGGTCTCTGTCACTGGGCTGGTGAGAGAGGGAGGACCTGGCCTTGGGGAATGTTTTCTCCTTCTGGCTGCTACAGCCCAAGACCATGGCTTCCACATGTTTCTAAGCAGGCTTGATTATCCTCCGGAGCCGTGTGTCACACACAAATCCAAGTCCTGGCAAAAGGGGAGGAGGGGGGCTGGGATTCTCAGGGTGACAGGGCAGTAGGGGTTCAACCCAGAGAGAGGACGCCCTGCGGGAAGCTTGGTCACGGCAGATGCACTAATATAGTAGGGCAGGTGAGGGCACCAGCTGGGGCTCCCTCTTCTCCCCAAACCACGGACCCACTCAGCAACACCCCCCCCCAAACTGGCAAGGCCTAGAACTGTAAACAGCCTGAGTCAGAGCTGGGCACCAGCTTACGAGCGTGTTGCTTCTGTCATTAGCTGTAATAGCAGCATCTCAGCCCGCTGCTGGTGCTTTCATCCAAGCCTCTCAAAGAACTTGACAGAACAGCAAAGGGTTCTATTATCCCCATATTACTAATGGAGAAACCAAGGCCCAGACGAGCCTGGCAACTTTTTGAGGCTTAAATGGAGGAAGTGGCAGGAGGCTACAAATGGGCAGGTTCTGTCCAGCTCGGGAAGTAGGTTCTGGGTTCTCAGGTATCCACTTGTTTATTCTTTCTCCCCCAAGTTGCCGATATTGAACAGCTAACAGCAGTAGTGATAACCACAACTTGCCTGGCACTTCCTGTGAATCAGAGGCTGGAGGTGCTGGTATTATTTCCATTTACGGATGAGGAAACTGAGTCACAGAGAGGTTAGGTAACTTGCAGGTCAGACAGCTAGTAAGTGATAGCGTCAGGATCCAAGCCCCAGAAGTCTGGTGCCAGAGTTTTAACCTCAGAATTATATTACCATTCTGGATTGTACCTAGGCAGGCCCGTCGTGCCAAGGCAGGGCTCCAACCTCAGCTCTAAGGAGAGGAGAGCCCGTATCATCTTCTGCCACCTTTGGGAAATTGGTCTGGGGAGTGACGTCCCAGGAGCCTTGGCCTGAACGGTGGTTATAGGGACATTGTAGCCGAGTTTCCTGATTTGACCCTGTTGCTGGTGAATCAGAGCCTGGGACCGAGGGGATGGGATGCAGCATCACCAGCCCCTTTGCATTTTCCCTCAATGCCAGCTGTCCAGGAGTTGGGGGGGGGGGGTCGGAGCTACCTGGGAGGGGGTGGGTACAATGAGTGTGTTCTTTGATGAGAGCCGGCCACCCTCTCCGTCTAAGACAGGGAAGGAGTCTTTGTCCCCGTCTCCAACCCTCCCGTCTCCGATGCCCACCTTCTCCTCAGGGATGCGCACGGCCAAGCACAGCCCCAGGTGGCTTCTTGTCCTGGCTTCCCAGAGGCCCAGAGTAGTCTTCCCTGCAGCATTTCTGGGGCTGGGGGTGACAGCGGGATAAAACCCAGCCTGGGGATTTGGTTCTGCCAGAGCTTGCTGTGGGATCTAAGGCAAGTCATTTATGTCCTCCACCGGGCCTCCTTTTCCTTACCCATGAAATGAGGATGTGAATCCAGTGCTGGGCCTGGCAGCTTGGTTCTTGGATGTCCAGAAGAGAAAGTCTCTTGAGAGATGCCTGGGTGCCCCGCAGACCTGGGCAATGTGGGCGGACGTGGGGGCAGGAAATACTGGGAAATCGTGCTAGGCAAGGCTGCTGGCCATTTCTAGTGCATGCTTCTATTTCAGCTATTTGCAACTTTCTGAAAAGTTCATGGTTTGGGGAATTTGTATTTTTTTTTTTTGGTCATTTTTTCCATATTTGGTCATGGCCTGGAGCAATGATTTTTGGAAAGATAGAGTAAAAACCCCTTCAGCTGTTTGTGAGCATTGCAAACACCCACAAAAAAAATATCCTTTTTCCATTTAGAAGAAACAACAACATAGTTCTGTTTTCTTTTTCAGCTCAAATAACTTGCAAACAACTCCAAAGACTTCAAACTTGGCTAGTAATTAATCCTTAATGAAGGGGACTGTACAATGTGTGCTTTGCGAAGTTGGGAAAAGAGTGGTTTCAAATTCAGAAAATTATTGATGCTTGAAAAAACTCTGCATTCTTTTCCTGCTTGCTGGCCCTCACCCCTAGACGGCAGCCCCCTTGTAATAAAGCCAGTGTGGACCCCAGGTCTAGAACCATAGCCTATGTGGGAGTGGTTCTGGAAGGAGATGGCCACACCTTCTGCCTGAAGATGCCAACCATTTCCTTTCCTAGCCATGGGGTCTCTGCCTGTTGCACAGACTCACAGGCCGAGGCTGAGCAAAGTTGGAATCTGGCCTTGCCCTGCTTTGCAGGATGAAGTGAGCTGGTCTTTGGAAAGCTTATGTTTGAGGTCCTTACCCCAGAAAGTTTGCAGGAGGCACCTTATAGGCTGAAGTAGTCACTAGTTCCAGAGTCGTGGGACCCACAGGGGGCAGGGGGGGGCGGGGAGGAATCCAGAAGGGCCGGCCTCTGAGGAGGGAGGTGGTGACGGCTCATGTGCCCAGAGGAAGTGGGGGACTCTGTTGTTTGAGCAAGGGAGCCCCCCCCACCCCCGGTCAGGCCACAGCCCCTGGGCTCCATCCCTCAGAAACTAGTGTTGGGGGCCTCTCTCCTCTCAACTTACCCCTCGCCCAATCCCTCTTGGCTTCTTTCAAACTCTTCCTAGCCCTGCCTACTCCAGCTCAGAAGAGGACATGCTGTCTTCTGAACGCTCCTGCTCACTCTGGTATTATCTGCACATCCACACCTGGCCCAGATGGCAGGGAGAGCCTCGACCACCGGAAATGGGCTCTCTCCCAAGACAGGGATTGGAGCTGGGTGTTCTCGGGCCTGGATTGGAGTGACAGGAGGTGGCCGCGGGGGAAGAAACTTGGAAGCCTGACGCCTGAGACCCAAGTCTGCTAGATCCACCACTTGCCTCCCCCCTGCCCCTCACAGACCTCTCCTCTCCTTCTCGGCTTCCCTACCTGAATAGCGCATGGGGGGCACTGCACCTCTCCAGAGCCCCCTTCAGGCCCAGGGATCCGACTTGGCCTCATGCTCTCAGGGCTCGATGTGAACGTGCTTACACATATATGCGTATGTGCACACACGTGCATACCAGATTTTTTACCTTTGGGGAATGGGGACCCGTGAGTTCCTAACTCCAAGGAGCGAGAGAATAAACTGATTCTGGGGTGGGCCACATCCAGACATGAGGAGCCGCTTGGCTAACCCCGAGAGTCCTGCAGCCAAGGATCAGAGACCAAGGGAGTTAAGCGGTCAGGGGCATGGATAGAAAGAACTTCAGAAGGTTCTGCCAGCTGGGAGGGTGGAGGATGGACCCTGAACTTGTCTACCAGCCAATGCCAGGATGTCCTTTTCTCACATCTGGTCCCACATCTGGAACCAGCCAGATGCTCCTTTCAAAGTGCTGATGAGGCCTGCCCCAGTTGCCTCAGGGAGAAGGCCATTTGGTGACACTGTCTCTAGAGCTCATCATCCCCAGATGGTAGCCCATATTTCAGCTGGGATCCTCTGGGCACACCCACTGAACCCTGCAGCGGGGAAGAGGTTCGGGGCACCTGCCTGAGGCGGGGCTGTGCCTTAGACCCCATGTCAGGCACTAGAACCTGCAGGACATTTCAATTTCCTGCTGGGCAGCTGCTGGCCTCCCCGCCTTGCCTCCTGGGACTTGCACATTCTGTCTGCGGCCATTCCAGCCCTTGGTGCCCCACTGCGTGAGCCTTTCCATCTGATGGCCACATGACTGCGGCCCCCAACTGCTGACCCTTGACTGTGGAAAGCGGAGTAGGTCTATGTCAGGAGAGGCCACTCTTCTGCCCCCCTCTCCATCCCTCGGACCCAGCTGTGGCCCATCCAGACCCTCCCATCCTCCTCCTCAGATCCACAGAGGAAGGAGCAGGAAGCAACAACCCGGTACCTTTGAGAAGCCTGGTCTATGGACCGTGGAAGAGAGGTAACAGCTGGCTGCTGCCCTCACGGAGCTTAGAGTCTTGAGAATGAGAGGGGCCCTCAGAGGACTGAGAGCCCTTAGAGGGAAGTCATAGTCATGTACTTCATGAATGGTGATGCCTGAATGTCCAAAAAGTCAGAGAAGGGAGAGAACACTATGAGTTGGGGGTTGCGGGGGCGGGGGGAGCTTCCTGGAAGAGGTGCTAACTGGTCAGGACAGAACAGTCTGGATCCTCCTAACCTGACTTCTGCAGGTCCCCAGTTACTGCAATATGTGTTTGGGCAAGGGTGACTGGGCTGTTTCCAGGGTTGACAGTGATTCCCACAGGTTGGGGAGAAACAGGTCGACACGGAGGGCGCTGTGGATGGGTGGGCGAGTTGCCGAGATGCACACATTTGTTTCTTGTTCTTCTTGGTTTAGGCTCCCTTCCTCAGCCTCCCAAGCCAGCCCCGAAGTGGGGTCCAGCCCTCCGGTCCCTGTCTCGGCATCTGCTGCCTCCTCTGCGGTAACTTTGCAGGACTTTCATCCTCACTTCCACGGGTGGCCAGTGGGGCGACAGGTGGCATGATTCTCAGATTACAGAGGAAGAAACTGAGTGTCAGGGCATCTGAGCACTTGTGCCCAGGCTGCCAGCTTGCACCCCCCTCTCTTGAGTGCGGCATGCTCCTGTTACACCACCTGGCCCCAGCACAGCCTGGAGCAGCCCATGGTCTGCCCTGGGAGCCTCTAAGAGATACCTACTTATTTATAGATCGAAAAAAGCCACGCGAGGAGGCAGCAGATTATGAATCTGAGACTCAAGTCTGACAGATGTGAAACAGTTAAAATAGTTGCAGGCACATACGTTGACGGCCAAAGTGAGCAGTGCAGCCCCTGCCACGATTCCCTGTTGCGCACAGGACTCGGCCCCAGCGTCCCAGTCCAGTTGACGCGGCCTCTCCAGATCCCGCTCCTGCCAAATCTCTCTGGCCTCAGCGTTCCCCGCTCTTTCTCCCAATCGTAAGCCTAAGGAACTCACTGCGGTTTCCAAATCCCTCTTCCTCCCTCCCCTCATGCTCTGTCTACCTTTTGCAGCACCTCTCCTTCCATCCACCTGCAAACTCCTATTCAGCTTTCAGATGGCTGCTTATTTGTCACCTCCTCCAAGAGGCCCTCCCTGATCCTCAGTGTTGGTCTTACTTCTTCTCCCATAGCACTGTGTGTAGGTACCCTGAGCCCAGCTCCCACACACCCCCTTGTAGCTAACTGCCTTTTGCTTGTTTGGTTCTCTCTGGACCGTAAGCTCTTTGAGGGCAGGATGGTTACTGTCCTCCTGCCCAGTATGGTCCCTAGCATCGTGTAGGCGCCTGAGACAGACTGTTTGAACAGAAGTAAGCTGAGCTGGCAAATACACGAAGGAGGGTGATGAGAGTCATGGGTGGGCGGGTGAGGGAGGTGATGCTCTATAAAGAGGGTAGATCCTGGGCTCAGACCGAAAGGAGAATGAAGAGAACAGTGATCACTATACTAAGAGCTAACGTCTGCTTTGTGCCAGGGTCTGTGCCAAGCACTTTCTAGTTTTATCTTTACAAAAATCCTATGGGGGGGGGGCACTATTGCTCTCTGGTTTTAGAGATGAATGGGGTGTAAAAGGGGAATAATCATGGGTTGGTAGAGACAAAGAGGCGTTTTATGTTAAGAAAACAGCGTGAGCAGAGATACAGAGGAACTTGGTAGGACACACGGAGGGACCTTTGGGAAGACTGGCTGGAGCCGAGGACTTGAGGAAACCATGGGAGTGAGAATTGGTGAAGCCCAGCAGAGCTAAATCACAGAGAGTCTTCACATTTGGGCTCTGGAGTTGGTCTTGATTTAGGCCTTGGAAAGCCACTGCCACTTTCTCAGCAGGAGGTTGGCGGGGTCGGGTCTGGCCATGATGTTGATGAATGAATGAGGAGGGAAAGAACAGGCAAGCCGGCCAGAAGGAGGGCGTTGGCATAACTTCCCTCCCTTTCCTGTTCCTCCGACCATTGAAATTCTTCCCTTTCATCACTGCCCACTCTAGGTGCTGACATGGGCGGCCTGGGGACCTCAGGGCTGGACAGCAGCGGCGGGTCTCCCGCGGCCCCAGCCTGCCTCCTCCCTGGCTCGGCTGAGGCTGGCTGCTCAGGGCTGTGACCGTGACCTGGGCTGGGCTGGATTTCTCCTCCACGGTCACTCCTGCTAATGAGAAGCAGTTGTGCTTGCCTCGAGCCTGTAGGAGGTAGAGGGAGAGAATGGACAGCCCAGCCCCTTGCTCACTCCTGCGGGTCTCCCCCCTCCCACCCTCTGGGTCTCCTTCTTCAGCAGCTTCCAGCTGGCCTCTCCTCGCCCCCCCCCCCCGCCCCAGGTCAGCAGCCTGCCTGCCCTCAATGCTGGCCCATTCTTTCAAGGCTCTCTTTGGGGTTCCAGGGCAAAGAGGGCTGCCTGGGGGTGGGGGTGGGGTTCCCGAGTGGCTCCAAGCCTATTGTCGGGGATCCCTTTCACAACTTCTTCCTGCTGTCTGCCTCCTTCTCCTCTTTCTTCCTGTTGTCAAATAAAGGGCTTGGGCCACATAGGCGCTGAGGTCCTTCTGGTTCTCACGTGATTTTTCTCTTGCATCTTGCTTTCTCCGTTTTCCCCTCTCTACTGCAGCTTCTCAGGGGCCTGAGGCCTGGGGCCTCCTTAGCTGAAGAGGACATGTCTTGTCCTCTTCTCGTCATCTAGTCAAATTCTCTTATCTTTTGAGACTCTTCCTCCAGGAAGCCTGCCGGGACCACCCCATTTTGTCAGTGCTCCAGAAAAAGCCCAGGCCCAATGCCCCCAGGTGGGAAGGCGGTCCAGCCTCAATATCCTGGCTTTGCATCTTTGTGGCTCCTCTGGACGGTTCTCTCAGGTTGGGGAGGGTGGGGAGAGGGGTGGAGTGCAGATGGGATGAGTACACAGACATTCCAGTGCTTTCCCTGCTGGAAGCATCCAGAATACCTAGTTTCAGGAAGGCTGAGGAAAGAGGCCCAGAGTTGTTCTCTGGCTCATTTCTAGCTCTTCCCAGACTCAGGCGCCCCCTTCCCTCAGATCCATTAACCCTTAAAGTTCAGTCACAAAGTCTCCTTTGGGCCCTGTCCATTGTTTTGGGCTTTCAGTAGCTCCTCTGCCGGGTGGGAGCCACACCACCCCGCTCAGCCCCCCAGTCCGCACAAGCATGTGCTCTGCCAGGGCCCAGGGTTAAGTGCTAGCCAGCCCAGCCTCTCTCCCCAGCTCGCCCCTACCCCAGAAAGTGTGTCAGAGTCTTGCTGACACCTCTCAGGACCTTGCTCTTTCTTCTTTTCTCTTCACTGAGGCCTTTTTTTATGGCGATGCTGTTGATGGTGCACATATTCCAGAGTAATATGTTTGGGATTAGGCCGCACAATGAGGTTATGACTCCCTCCTGTGCAGCCCCCACCCAGGGGAGCTTGCCCTACATCTGGTCGGTGCACATCTGGCTCAGGCTCGCAGCTGGCCAGATGTTGCATCCCTCTGAACCCAGGCCTGCAGCCTCCTCTGCTAGGGGCTGGAGCTGCACACACACACACAGACCCCCACCCCCTTCTCTTTGGAGCACCGAATGACTGAGGTCATCTGGCTCTCCAAGGGGAGCTTGGCCTTGGTGCGATTATTCCTCCTGCACCATGGTGGGGCAGGCAGGCAGGCTGCTGGGACACATCTGTGGAGGTATGCAAATATCAGGTTCCCTGTCTCCAGCCCAGACAAGCTAGCGGGAAGGACCTGCTTGAAACCAGGCTCTGAGGCTGCAGCCTACCCCCCCGCCCCCCGCAGGGCCAGCCCCTCTCAACCCAAGTTCCTGGGGCACTCATTTTGAGGCACTCTGGGCCCTAAGCCACACAAGTTCCCCTGTCTCATGCTGAGGCTCCCCTCTGTACCCTCTGCTGCTCACCCACCTTCTTCCCACCCTTGTATCATCTTCCTCTTTGCCATCTTTTGTAGTCCACAGCTTGTGCAGTTTAAAGGATCAAAGGTACAGAGAGAGACTAAGCACCCTAGACCCTCAAATCACTGAGAGGTGATCTACCAAGTTTGTTTGCCCACTGGTGTTGGCAGAGGCTGGGCAGGCAGATCCGGGGAGGGAAAGGAGACAGGCACGGACTGGGTGCCAACTGTGTATCAGACACTGATCTCAGTGCTTTAAATATATTATCTTAGTTAATCCTCGCAACCACCTTGCAAGGTGGCTATTATTATCTCTGTTTTACACATGAGGAGAGCATGGGTCAGAAAGGTTAAGTCTCTTGCCCAAGGTGACATGGCCAGGAAGAGGCAGAGCCAGAATTCTAAACCTAGTCTGTTTCACTGCAAATTACATGCCCTTATGCCATGCTGCCTCCCTGGCAACTTAGCTGGTGAGTGCCTCTACCCATCCGCGGGTCCTCCTTCTTGGCCACTGTATTCTCTGGATCTTCCATAGCCGGGATGCTGAGGCTGTGAGCTTTGGCCTTCCTGCCAGGCCAGGCAGGGCCAGGGTAAGCCGGGGGGTGGGGGGAGCATGTAGCAAGGGATGCTGGGCTGAGGTTGTAGTGTTGTTTGTAACCAGTGGGTTTTCTGCCTGGTTGGTCAACGGCCTGGGGACTGAGGTCTCACAAACACAATTAGGAGTTGAGAAAACTGGGTGGTGTAGGATGAAAGGCAGGCAGATGGGCCGAGGAGGCATCTGCGGGGAACTTGGGAGCTTTCCATGGCTGTGGGGCAGAAGGCACCTCATTAGAGGGAAAGAGGGAGCCACAGAGCCCAGGCTGCTATTGTTGCCTTATCATTCCATCAGCCTCCAAAGGGCTCCCAGCAGATGGAACATTCCAGCAGCACCTCCCAGGGGCGCCTCTTCCTGACCGCAGAATGTGGGACCCTAGAGGGACAGCAGTTGGAGGGGGGGTTGTGGACAGGCAGCCTCCAGCCTGACCATGACTGACTAGGTCTCATGGCAGCTGTAGTACTTGGCTGCCTTGGGCTTGGAGAGCAGGAACAGGGGCCTCACCCCTCCCTCACCTGATCCCAGTACATAGCCACAGACACAGACACACACACATTCCCTCCCCACCCCCAAGTAAAACCACTGTTCTGTATCTCTGCCTGCCTCAAACAGAACTGTCACTGTAGAGATGAAGCTGAAGCACAGAGAAGGCAAGTGACTTGTCTGAGGTCACATAGCCAGCAAGTTCGCCTGTTAGCCTCTCAATGTGCACCCAGGGCCCAGCCCGCCATAGGGAGACACCAAGGGGCAGTGGGAACCGCACAGGCTGGGGAGTCATCCGGACGAGGTTGAAGCCCTACCTCTTCTCTGCGCTGTGACTCAACATTTCGGAGCCACGGTTTCCTCTTCGGTGAACTTGCGCGTTTGCGGGGGAGGATCAGAGACAACGGTACAGGTGCTCAGTAAATAGGAGCTGCCGTTCGCAGCAGTGGCCAGGGTATTGGCTGGGTTCGTAGCTGGAATGCAGCTAAGATGCTGGGCTGGAGTGGCGGCAGGGATATTCGAAGGGCCGCTAACAATGCTTTGTGGACTTCTGTTTTGGGGACAAGAGGGGTCCCTTCAGGTGAGGTCTCTTAGGAAGTCCGGAGCTGAATTCTTCCCCACCCCTACATGTGTTGGTATAGGGCAGCCCCGAGTTTGGGTGCGGCCAGAGGTCAGGTGCAGTGAGATGTTTGGACCCTCCTTCATTTCTGGCTGCGGAGAGTAATTTGCCCCCGAAAAGGAAGCAGCTGTGCTTGCAGGCATCTGCAGGAGGAATGGTCAGCCTGGGGATGTCCACAACTACCCCCCTCCCCGGGTGCCCAGCTTTGGAACACCACGGCACAACTTTGGGACCAGCATCTTTCTAAAGAGGTGGGAATGGGGAGGTGCTCTTAGGTTTTAGTGAGAGACTTTAGCTCTCTCCACTTCAGGAATTTTCTACTTGGAAAGAAGCTAAGTGTACTGCAGAAGGCATATTATACCCCTTGGTGTGAGGGAAATATTGGTACCTCTAGGGGTACATTCCATCTCCCAGGGGATGGGCAAACTCTCCAGCTCTTCCCCGGGGCTGGTCAAGAAGGTTCAGCCAGTCAGGGACAAGGCCAGCATTGACCATCTGTGTCCCCGGCATTGGGAGTCTAGTCTCTGGTACACAGCTCACTCCGGCTGACCTTTTGGGGGACATGTTAGAAGTGTTGAAACAGCCTGGCTCAAAGGCAGCTCTACCCTGGGGAGCCTGAAATTCTTTTTCTACTAATGATCCTTTGAAATAATCCTTTTAATCAGGTTTCCCCTAGGAAGAGTCTGGGACGCCACTTTCTTAACAAATTTTCACTTGTCTCTTTGTCACACATGGGGCAGTCCTAGCAACAATTTGCTATTTAGACAGAGCAGGAGCCATGCAAAGAATGTAGCAATTCTAGCTGCCCTTTGGGAGACCTTCCCCACTTACCAGCCCTAGCTTTGCATGGGTCTGTTTTTTCCTTTTCTTCTACTCTAAAACTGAGGTGGGCAGGGCTTGTGTAGGGGAAGCTGGTAAACAGAAACGCATAGGCATGGCCAGACACCCCTCAGAACCTCATTTAGAAACAATCATGCATGCTGGAAACCCGACAGATGGGACTTTTGAGGGCCTGAGGAAAGCTCTCTGCACCATATATTAGACATACTGGGTCATTCTTTAGCCCAAGATGCTCGTAAGTAAAATGTAAGTTCCCTAGTTAAAATAAAATAGAAGCATAGAAGAAATAGCTCTCTGTAGTCCGGCAAGACAGGTTCATGATGATTATCTTCAGGTGGTAGAAGTTCTAGTGATTTTTATGTCTTATTTGTATTTACCTGTAAATCCCTTTTTTCAAGATTGTATGTATTTATCTGAGAGAGAGCGAGCGAGAGAGAGAGCGCACAAGTGGGGAGAGGGGCAGAGGGAGAGAGAGAGAAGCAGACTCCCCCACTGAGCAGGGAGCCCGACTTCGACTCCAGGCTCCATCCCAGGACCCTGGGATCATGACCTGAGCCAAAGGCAGTCGCTTACCTGACTGAGCCACCCAGGTGCCCCCCTGTGAATTACTTTTGACATAAGAAAAGAATTTATTTCAAATTTCCCTAAAGGAAGATCACATTATGACACCATTCATTTGTGCTTCAGTAAAAGTTAGCTCTGGGTCTTTTCCTAAGGGCAGGATAAGCTAGAGTGATGAAGATCATTTCTGAATCCTTAAGCCTAATATGGTATACCATACCTGGTAGATAACAGGACCATCAAATGTCTGTGGAATTAATTGGCGATGGATTTTTAAGGTCTGATAAAGAGGTGGAGAGGATAGAAATTTGGTAGAGAAAAGACTGACCCTCCTGCAGATCCTTTGATATGCAGAGTGGAGACTGGTTTCTCTTAAAGGGAAAGGGGAGACAGGAGACCATTTCTCTGGTGGTCAAATGAGTCCTATCAGTTCCATTCTTCCCTGAAATGCCTGCATTATGGATCTTTGGGGAACCCTATCGATAGACTTGAGTGGTCTGGTCTTCGGAGCCTCAGGGGCATCAGGACTCACACACTTTGAGAGTTAGTGGGACATGGATGCCCTTGATCATCTAACTTGCTTGTGCTGGGAGAATCTGAAATCAAATTCTATATATTCTGCCTTCTGAACATCCCTCCGTTCTACTGGTTCTCTTCGTCCTCACTATCACCACCTTATCTCACCTGGAATTACGTCAGTAGCCTGCTAACTGGTCTAACTCCAGTATTAACATCTATTCTCCAAGCTACAGGCAGAGTAAATCTTAATATGCAGCTATGACCTTATCATGATACTGCTTAAAACCGTTCAGTAGCTTCTCATAGCACTCAGGATAAAGTCCAGACTCCTGGGTGTGCAGGTCTGCAATGAACATTAGAGACAACATAGCAGGTGCCCAATAAATGGGAGCTGCTATTAGCAGCAGAGGCCAGGATATCGGCGGGACTAGTCATCAGAACGTAGGCTGGAGGGCGCCTGGGTGGCTTAGTCGTTAAGGTCTGCCTTCGGCTTGGGACCGAGCCCCGCATCGGGCTCCCTGCTCGGGAAGCGGGAAGCGGGAAGCGGGAAGCAGGCAGCCTGCCTCTCCCTCTCCCACTCCCCCTACTGTGTTCCCTCTCTCGCTGTGTCTCTCTCTGTTGAATAAATAAATAAAATCTTTTAAAAGAGGGGGGAAAAAAGAACGTAGGCTGGGATGGGGCTGAGATGATACACTGGAATGGTGGCAGTGATAATTAAAGTGATGGTAACAGTGATTTGTGAAGTGAACCTCTGGTTTGGGGTCAAAAGGGGTCCGTTCAGGTGAGGTCTCTTGGGTCGTGCACAGGTGAACCTCTTCCCCACCACTAGAAGCATTGATATGTGAGACTCTTGAAGTTGGACGTGACCAGGTGTCAAGTGCAGTGGGATTGTGTGGATCCTGGCTCAGTTCTGGCTGTGGAGAGTATTGGCCCCAGGAGAGGTGTCTGCTGCCTGTTTTGGTATGGCCCAGCAAGCTACAGTTTTACATTGGGTAGAGTGGGGAACAACTTTATTGAGATATAATTCACATACCATGCAATTCACCCATTTAAAGACTAAGATTCAGTGGTTTTTAATATATTCACAGAGTTGTGCAACCATCATGACAGTCAAACTTAGAGCATTTTCATTACTCCAAAGAGAAACCCATACTTTTTAGCTTCCTACCACCCCCACCTCCGGCCCTAGGCAACCACTAATTAGCTTTTTGTTGCTATAGATTTGTCTATTCTGGACATCCTTCTAAATGCAATTAATGCAGTATGTGGTCTCTTGTGACTGGTTTCTTTCACTTAGCATCATGTTTTCAAAGTTCGTCCATGTTGTAATTTGTATCAGTACCTTGTTCCTTTTTATTGCCAAATAATATTCCATTGTATGTCTGTGTGTGTATATGTACACATTTTGTTTATCCATTCATCAGTAGATGGACATTTGGGTTGTTTCTACGTTTTTTTTACTATTATGAATAATCCTGACTTGAACATTTGTGTATCAGTTTTTGTAGGAATATATGTTTCCTTTTCTCTTTAGTGTGTACCCATCAGGTAGTGGGATGGCTCAGTCATATGGGAACTCTGTGTTTAACCTTTTGAGGAACTGCCAGGCAGTTTTCCAAGGGAGCCACGCCCAAGCAGCAGTGTGTGAGGGTTCCAGTTTCTCCACATCTGCACCAGTATTTGTTATTACCTGTCGTTTTTATCTAGCCATCCTAGTGGGTGCGAGGTGGTATCTCATGGTCTTGATTTGCATTTCCCTAATGACTGATGATGTTGAGCATCTTTTCATATGCTTATTGGCCATCTGTTTATCTTTGGCGAAATGTTTACTCAAGTCCTTTGCTCCTTTTTTAAACCAGTTGTTTGTTTTTGTTGTTGAGTTGCCCTTTGCCCATTTAAAATTTTTTTTTAATTTTGACCAATTCAAAATTGAGTTGTTTACCTTTTTATTATTGAGTTGTAAACATTATGTGTATATTTGGGGAGTGTTGCCATCTTAAAAGTATTAAGACCTCTGATTTGTGAGCAGAGGATGTGTTTCCATTTAGTATTTAGATTTTTCATTTCTTTCTGCAGTGTATTTTGTAATTTTGAGAGTTTAAGTTCTGCACTTGATTGGTTGCATCTATCCCTAGATATTTTATTCTTTTTGATGCTATTATAAATGAAAGTGTTTTCTTAATTTCATTTTTGGATTATTCATTGCAAGTATATAGGAATACAACTTATATATGTATATACATATATTATTACAAGTACAAGGAATCTATATCTTGTACCTGTAAAGTTGCTGAACTCATTCATTAGCCCTAATAGTTTTTCTTATTGGATTCCTTAGGATTTTCTCTCCAAGATTGTGTCATGTATAAATAGAGATAGGTTTACTTCTTCCTTTCCAATCTGGGTGACTTTTATCAAATTTTCTTACCTATACATTTTTTGTGGTTGAAAAAAATCTAAGCATACTATTTGTGACATGTGAAAATGTCATGAACTTCGAATTTGAGTACCCATGAATAAAGTTATTTTGGAATGCATAGCCATGCTGCCCATTTGTTCACATATTTTCCATGACCATTTTTGCCTTACAATAGCAGAGTTGAGCCACTGCAATACAGACCATATATGATACTGCCGTCACTTGGCTCCACTCCATTTCAAACGGGGATGCACTTATAATTTGACAGTGTTTCAAGTGACATGTGTATCACTATTGTGTGGCATTTTATTTACTATTCTTTTAAAGATTTTATTTATTTATCTGAAAGGAGAGAGAGAGAGAGAGAGAGCACAAGCAGGGGGAGCGGCAGGCAGAGGAAGGGAGAAGCAGACTCCCTACTGAGCAAGGAGCCCCATGTAGGGCTCAATCCCAGGACCCTGGGATCATGACCTGAGCCGAAGGCAGACGCTTAACTGACTGAGCCACCCAGGTGCCCCCATTTTATTTACTATTAACAGTGCACACTTGTCATGTCAAAACAAGAAAAGAAGAGAAAAGTGGACTTTGAATGTCATACTTTTGAGGCCACGGTGGACTGTGGATTATTTTGTTATCAAGTTAAATGATGAAGAATATTATGCAATGACATTATAGCTATGCTAAAAGAACACAATATACATCAACATTACCAAACTAAATATTCCTCACAAGATCCCCAAGTCACAGGAAAACAATGGTTAGAAAAATTAGAAAATTTAAAATGGAATATCTCCTCACAGCAGACTTCTTCACAAAATAAAAAATGAAAATCAAGCTGCAACCAAAGTTAAGTTTCCAAGAGGCTCATTTGTTAGCAAAGCAAGCTGTTTACAAATGGCAAGTTAATTAAATCGTGTTTGATTGTAGCAACCGAAGAATATGTCCAGAGAAAATAAACACACTTAAAGACTATTAGCCTTTCGGCAATAATAGTTGTTCAAAGAGCTGAGGACATTGGGAACAACGTAACTAGTAAACTTTAGAGACAAGGCAAATGATTTCAAGTGGTTTTCCTTGGCTCTGGATGAGTTGACAGATGTTAGTGATACTGTCCAGTTATTATTGTTTATTTAAGGAATCAAGGCCAAGTTTGAAGTGACTGGAGAATTGGCCCCAAAGAATAGTCTGCATAGAGCAAATACAGGTGAGAATAGTTGAGAAAACACTAATTCAGTACAACCTGAAGTGGAATCTGCTAAGATGTGTTATAATTAATGATGGCAAAAATATGTCTAGAGAAGAGGCACCTCGGTGGCTCGGTCAGTTAAATGTCCAACTCTTGATCTCAGCTCATGTCTTGATCTCAGGGTCATGAGTGTGTTGGTTAAGTATTGAGCCTACTTAAAAAAATTTTTTTAAATATATGTGCGGAGCATAAAGAGGCTTTGTTGGGCAAATTCACAAAACTTGTGAAAATGTAAAAGGTGTTTAAAGCCTAGTTATCCATTGTATTATTCATTGGCAGGTACTTTGAGGAAAAGATTTAATCTATCGTATGTTAATCAACCAGTAGTGTCAACAGTGGACTTCATATCTATATTTATCTATATAGATATAAATATAGATATTGATAGATAGATGATAGAATATCTGCAGTCTTGTGAATTTAACCATTGACATCTGTAAATTTTCATCAGAAATAAGAGCCAAATCTGTAACCTCTCCTATCATACAGCAGTGTGATGGTTTCACAGTAGTAAGGCTTTATTGTGATATTTTTGAGTTCAGAGCTGAGATAGAAATGTTTTGGCATCAGAAAAACTGTCCCCCAGCACTGCTATCAAACACTGAATGGTTTTGGGATTTAGCTTTTGCAGCAGCCTTGATAATAGTTTTTGGTGAATCGAGCCTAAAATTACAAGGCAAAAAAACAATAGTTATTTGTGAAATTTTTATTCTGATAAAATAATCTCGACCACAACGAATGGGTGTTTGAATCACAAGTAATGTCAAGCTGCTTTATATACCTCTCGTGCTATCAGAAATTCGAAGCAGGATATCTCCATTCCCACACAAATGTGCAGGGAAGTATTTTCTGAGCTCAAACTATAGTCCCATCTGTGTTTCACCTAACATTGATGCAAGCGCAAAGGAAATTTCCATATTTCAAAATTCATTTAACTGTGCAATTGAGGAGCTTCCACCTAACCTTCAATTGGACGTGACTAATCTGCAATGTAATGACAGGCTAAGAGGCAAATAGCAAGAGGAGAATCTAATAGAATTCTATAAATACCTTCCAAGTGATGAATATGCTCAAGTAAAATCATATGCTCATGAATTGATATCGAGATTTGGCAGCATTTTTCTGTGTGAAAAGACGTTTTCAAAGATGAAATACATCAAATCTCCTTACAGATCAGCATCACCAGGTGAACATTTGCAGTCGGTTTTGATGGTAAGAACACTAACTTTGCATCCCAATTAAGTGAAGTGTTATCCCCCTACCCCACCCCAGGAAAGAATTCTATCATTGTCATTAGTAGACCTGTACTACCAAATATTGTACTCAATTATTATATTTTGAATTGCATCAATAAAAACTATGGAGGGGCGCCTGCATGGCTCTGTCAGTTAAGCGTCCGACTCTTGATTTCGGCTCAGGTCACAATCTTGGAGCCATGGGATGGAGCCCTGCGTTGGGCTCTGCGCCAGGCTGGGAGTCAGCTTGAGCTTCTCTCTCTCCCTCCCCCCACCCCACCCCGCTCATGCATGTGTGCTCTCTTTTAAATAAATCTTTTTTTTTTCAAGTATGGAAATTAATTTTTTTCTCTTCTTGTATAAATATCTACAATATATCATTGATTTTGCCTCTTGGCCCACAAAGTCTAAAATATCTACTACCTGGCCCTTTATAGAAAGTTTCCTGACCTTCAGCTTGCAAAATGCAAACTCAGCCCCTGCCTATTTCTCAACCTCATCCTTGGCCTTTAACCTGCCAACCTTCTACCCTGCAGTTGCCTGATGTCACTTTTTTTTTTTTTAAAGTAGGCTCCATACCCATTGTGCAGCCCAGTGCAGGGCTTGAACTCATGACCCTGAGATCGATCAAGACCTGAGCTGAAATCAAGAACCGCACACTTAAGTGACTGAGCCTTGCAGGTGCCTGGTTACATTTTCTCTCTTGAGATCCTTGCAAATGCTGTTCCTTCTGTCTGGAATGCTCTTCCACTACCTCCCCCCCCTTCTATTGGTTGACTCTTTATTGTCCTTCAGGTCTTACCTTAGTTATGACTTTTTCAAGAAAATTTACTTACTGACCCCTCGCACCAAAGTGAGATCGATATCCCCTCGTATGAACTTCCACAGCATCCTGTTCCTCCCCAACCTCAGTAATCTTTTAAAAAATGTACATGGCAGAAAGTACAAGAACGCATGATGGAAAATAAAGTTTTCTGCCTGTTTCAGACTCCAGACACTGAATTCCTCTTTTTAGAGGCTTCCACTATTAAATTTTCTTGGGGATCCTTCTAGAGAGTCTCAGCCTATGTAAGGCGTGCATATGTTTTCTTTCTCTTTTTTTTCTACAAGCAATAGCATACTATACGCATAGTTCTGAATCTGGGTGCTTTTTCGCCCACCTACTATAAACTTAGAAGTTTATTCCATATATAGAACTGCATCATCCTTTTAAAAAATATTAAGATAGAAAAAATTTTGAAATAGAGTTTATATACAATAAACACCAATTGTAAGCATATGATTCTATTAGTTTTGGCAAGTGTATACAGTCATGTGAAACACTACCAATCATGTTATAGAACATTTCCATTACCCCAGCAACCTCCCTCATGCCCCAGGCAGTCACTGATTTGCTGTCACCACAGCTTAAATTTTTATTTCTAGAATTTCTTTTCAGTGGAATCACCACATATAGATTATTTTCTGTCTGGTATCTTTTGATAAGCATGTTTCTGAGATTCAGCCATATTATTATGTGCATTACATTTCTTCCACCTTATTGCTAAATAATATTTCATTGTATGGATATGCCACAATGTGTTTATCCATTCACCTGTTGATGGACATTTTGATTGTTTCCAGTTTGGGGCAATTAAAACTACTATGAACATGTGTGTACAAGTTTTATTTTTCTTTCTTTCTAAATACGGAGGAATGGCATGCCAGAGTGGCATAGAGGTGTATGTTTAATCTTTTAAGAAACTACCAAATTGTACCATTTTCCTTTCCTAGAAGTTCATGAGAGTTTCAATTGTTCTACATCCTCCCCAACCTTTTCCGTCATCTTTTTTTTTTTTTTTTAAGATTTTATTTATTTATCCGACAGAGATAGCGAGAGCAGGAACACAAGCAGGGGGAGTGGGAGAGGGAGAAGCAGGCTTCCTGCCGAGCAGGGAGCCCGATGCGGGGCTCAATCCCAGGACCCTGGGACCATGACCTGAGCCGAAGGCAGACGCTTAACTACTGAGCCACCCAGGCGCCCTTCCATGATCATTCTAATTGTGACCATTCTGGTGCATATACAGTGTTATCTCATTGTGTTTTTTTTTTTCATTGTGGTTTTTCATTGCAGTTCCCTGATGAATAATGATATTAACCATCTTTCCATGTGCTTCTTTGCCACTGGTACATCTTTTTGGGTAAAGTGTTCAAATCTTTTGTCCATTTTTTAAATGTTGTCTCTATATTTGTCTCTATATTACTTAGTTATAAGAATTTTTTATATTCTAAATATAATCCCTTTGTCAGGTTGGTTTTGTAGATTTTTTCCCCAATCTGTGGTTTGTCTGTTCATTTTCATAACACTGTCATTTAAAGAGTGGAAGTTTTTAATTTTAAAGTCCAATTTATTTTTTCTTTTGCATTTTGTATTTTTGAGTCCTGTTTAAGAAATCTTTGCCAGACCCAAGGTTACTAAGAATCTCCCCTGTGTTTAAGTTTTATAGTTTTAGCTCTTATACTTAGGTCTGTGCTCCATTTTGAATTCATTTCTATATACATAATGTGAGGTGAGAGTCAAGGTTTGTTTTTTTGTGTATGGCTGTCCAATTGTTCCAGCACCATTTGTTGAAAAGTTTGTTCTTTCCCCGCAAGAATTCCCTTGAATTGCCTTGGGACTTTTGTCAAAAATCTATTGACCATATATGCGTGGATCTATTTCTGGATACTTTATTGCATTATACTGATCTATGTATCTATTTTTATGCCAATATTACATTGTCTTGATTATTATAGCTTCATAAGAAGTCTATAAGAAATCAAGTAGTGTAAGTTTCCTAATGTTTTTTTTTTTTTTTTTTTTCAAACCTTGGCTTTGGCTATCCTGGGTCCATTGCATTTCCACATACATCTTAGAGTCAGCTTGTCAATTTCTGCTGAAAAGTCTCCTCAGAGTTTGGTTGAGGACTTCATGGAATTGATAGGTCAATTTAGAGAGGAATTACGTTTTAGCAATATTAAGTCTTCTGATCCACGAACACAATTTTTTAAAATTTTAATTCCAGTATAGTTAACATACAGTGTTATGTTAGTTTCAGGTGTGCAATATAGTGATTCAACAATTCCATACATCACTCAGTGCTCAGCACAACAAGTATACTCCTTAATCCCCATCACCTATTTCCCCCATGCCCCCCCCTTCACTTCCCCTCTGGTAATAATCGGTTTGTTCTCTATAGTTAAGAGTCTGTTTTTTGTTTGCCTCTCTTTCTCTTTCTTATATTTTTCTTTTTATTTTTTAAGTAATCTCTACACCCAATGTGGGGCTCGAACTTACAACCCCGAGATCAAGAGTCACATGCGCCACCAACTGAGTCAGCCAGGAGCCCCTCCCTCTCTCTCATTTTTTCTCTTTGCTTGTTTGTTTTACTTCTTAAATTCCACGTATGATTGGAGTCGTACGGTATTTGTCTTTCTCTGACTTATTTTGCTTAGCATTTTATTCTCTAGCTCCATCCATATTGTTGCAAATGGCAAGATTTCATTCTTTTTATGGCGGAATAATATTCCATTGCATGTATATACCACATCTTCTTTATCCACCCATCAGTCGATGGACACTTGGGCTGCTTCCATAATTTGCCTATTATAAATAATGCTGCTATAAACATAGAGGTACCTGTATCCCTTTGAATTAGTGTTTCTGTATTTTGGGGGTAAATAGTAGTGCAATTACTGGATTATAGGGCAGCTCTATTTTCAACTGTTTGAGGACCCTCCATGTTGTTTTCCACAGTGGCTGCACCAGTTTGCATTCCCACCAACAGTGTAGGAGGGTTCCTTTTTCTTCATCTCCTCACGAACACGTATTATTATTTTTTTGATTTTAGCCATTCTGACAGGTGTGAGGTGATATCTCACTGTGGTTTTGATTTGCATTTCCCTGATGATGAGTGATAGGCTGATCATCTTTTCATGTCTGTTGGCTGTCTGGATATCTTCTTTGGAGAAATGTCTCTTCATGTCTTCTGCCCATTTTTTAATTAGATTATTTGTTTTTTAGGGGTTGAGTTGTGTAAATCTTTATATATTTTGGATACTAACCCTTTATTGGATATGTTATTTGCAAGTATCTTCTCCCATTCTGTATGCTGCCTTTTAGTTTTGATTGTTTCCTTTGCTGTGCAGAAGTTTTTTATGTTGAGGTAGTCCCAATAATTTATTTTTGCTTTATTTCACTTGCCTCAGGAGGCAGATCTAGAAAAATGTTGCTATGGCTGATGTCAGAGACATTACTGCCTGTGGTCTCTTCTAGGATTTTTATGGTTTCAGGTCTCATATTTAGGTCTTCAGTCTGCTCTGAGTTTATTTTTGTGTATGATCTAAGAAAGTGGTCCAGTTTCATTCTTCTGCATGAGGCTGACCAGTTTCATGAACACAATCTTTATTATTTCTTTTTTTTTTCTGTTTACTTTGGATTTAACCTGCTTTTTTCCTAGTTTCTTAAGGTGGGAGCATAGGTCATTGATTGAGACCTTTCTTCTTTTCTCACATAAGGGCTTAATTCCATAATTTTTTCTCTTAAGTACTGCCTAAACCGCATCCCACAAATTTTGACAGGTCATATTTTCATTTTCATTTGATTCCAGATATTTTCTAATTTTCCTTGTGATGTCTTCTTTGACTCATGGGTTATTTAGAAGTGAATTGTTTAGGGCGCCTGGGAGGTTCAGTTGTTAAGCGTCTGCCTTCGGCTCAGGTCATGATCCCAGGGTCCTGGGATCGAGTCCCACATCGGGCTCCCTGCTCAGTGGGAAGCCTGCTTCTCCCTCTCCCACTACCCCTGCTCGTGTTCCTGCTCTCGCTGTCTCTCTCTGTCAAATAAATAAATAAAATCTTTAAGAAAAAAGTGAATTGTTTAATTTACAAGTATTTGAGGATTTTCCATATAACTTTCTGTTACTGGTTTCTAATTTAATTCTTTTTTGAATTGTATGATTTGTATGACGTGACTCTTTAAAATTTATTGAGATTTGTATTATGACCCAGAATATGATCTAGCTTGGTAAATATTCTGTATGCACTTGAAAAGAGTACGTTCTATTAGTGTTCAGTGGAGTGTTCCATGAATGTTCATTAGGATTATTGGGGTTTTGTTCTAGTTGATCGCTATTTCCAATCTTTTCCTATTAAAATTATCACTGAACATCATTAGTTCCTGTAAGTGAAAAGTACTTGATCAAAGGGTATGTGCATTTAAAGTTTTTGTAGATATTACCAGATTTCCCTCCTTATTGGCTATACCCATCTACATCCCACCAGCAAGGTATGAGAGCTGTCACAGCACCCATTTCATGGCTTGCTTTACCCACTAGACTCACATTCATCCCTGTACTCCCAACACCTGGCACAAGGCCTACAAACCTCGTCTCCCTCTACTTTGTTCGTCTTCAAAATAACTTAGTTGTTCTTGGCCTTCTGGGCTTCACTCTTTAAACTTGGCTCCAGCATTTCCCCTATGGCCTGGGAAGAGGGGGAGGGCTTGCTCTCTACTTTTCGCCTTTATACTCTGCATTCAAGGACCTACTTGCTCTCATCCCACCTTGGCCAGATTGACTTTCTTGATGACTGTGACCCCCAGAGATCTTATCTTTGAACTGCTACATTTAAAATTGTGCCCCGCAGTCTAGTGCTTGATCATATACTGTTTTGCTTGCTAATGTTCATGTAATTTGTATTTCCAGCAAGATTATAATAAACTCCTTGAGGATTTGTGATTGTATGTATATTTTCTCTAGAATATCAGCAAATTGAGCTACTTCTGTGTGCCTGACCTTGTCCTAGGCACTTTATACTATTGTCTCATTTCATCTCTCAACAGCCTCGTAAAGTATCCTTTTCCTCGTTTTACATATGAGGAACCTGAGGCTCAGCAAGGTTAGATGGTCACTCTTAAGTTATCAGCTAGTGAGAATGAATGGCACGGTTGGCATTCAAACTCAGGTCCATCTGACTCAAAGCCTGTGTGCCCTTGGCTTTTTATTCTAGTTGGATTTGTAACCTCTTGCTCTTGCTGCCCACCAGTCTGTCACCATGTGGAACAGACCAGACAAATTGGTTCTTTGCGGGGTGTCTGGTGGCCCAGTATTCTCTGCAAACCTCTTGTCACTGCAGATAGGAGCCCATGGCCTATGGGTCCGCTTTAGTCCAGACTACCCTTTCCATCAGGATCCGTCTGTGGGCTGCCCCTCCCCGAACCCCTACTTGGTAGCCCAGATGGCCTTTGTTGTCCCCTGGTGGGTTTCCCCAGTCATTTTTGGCCAGTGGGGCCTCGAGCAGGGCCAGCAGCGGACAGTGAGTATCTGGAAGTCAGTGAGGCATGTACTTTATCATCAGAAGCACAAGTGTGATCTATAGAGATGGAAAGCAGACTTCCTGCCAGGAGAAGAAACACAAACCAAAGGGAACCTGTCTAAAAGTTTGAACTGAACTCTGCTACTTTTCTGTCTTTGAGACCTGGAGGACTTTTGTTCTCTTGTTAAATCCTTTTTCCAAACATACCCTACACGTGGCTAAAACAGATAAAACATTAACGATCTCTTCTCAGATAGCTTCCTAAAGAATAGGAAACATCTTGCTTTCAGTGCCATGTACATGTGATCACCTCTTCACTGCTTAGCCAAGTCCTTTGGTTTACACCAGCAAACTGGAAAAGAAAACCTCCTTTTTACCTCACTCACCTTGCTTCCCCCAGGGAAAGCATGAAACAGCACATTTCTAGCAACAGGCCAGGCATACTTTAGGCTTCGGTTTGAGGGGGAATAAAGCCAATCCTGACTAGGAGTGGGAGAGATTTAGGAAAGGGGGAAGGTGCTATGGGAAAACACTCTAATCCTGGCTTGTCCCACAAACCACCTTATTAAATTGTCAGCACAGAAGCCCTCTCTGAAGCTAATGGGATATCTAGGGTTAAGAATTATGTTGAAATGGCTCAACCTAAGTGCCATCATGTATTCAACAAGTGAGCAGTGAATGTCCCGGTTGATGATTCTCTTCCTTTGTCCCCAAAGTAGAGTAAGAATTGACTAGAATATGGCGATGACTCTTCTCACTGACAGAGTGACCCAGCAGCTGATGGGAGACCTGACCTATGAGGGGCTCGTGAAGTACCAAGCCCCATCCAGAGGAAGGAGGCTGAGTGTTAGAGGGATCCTCGAGAAGCTATGGTACCCAATCTTTTGACAAGGAGGAGAAGCAATTCCGTGCTTAAAAACATTTAGAGAAAAACTTACAAGTAGCCTCCTGTGGGTACCATTTCCTCAGTACTCAGATGGAAGCGTGGCTTCTCTGCTTGGCAGACATTTTTGTACAACTGTGACAACTGCTCACACCTTCCTTCTGAAGAGCTCGTAGCCCACACCCAAGCTCATGTATTCCCTTGCATTCCCCAGGAAACAGAAATTATAAATTCATTCATTTGACAAGCACTATGAACACCACCACCACCCCCCACCGTGTAAGGTGCTAGTAGTACAATGAAGAATGAGGAAAAGTTCCTGTAAGTTCAAGATTATAGTCTCCTTAGAGCAATGAGGCCACAGGAATCATTGTAGTTGAAGGCAAGACCTGCTTCATTGGAGGGAAGAAGAGCTGATCCTGTTCTTCAGGGATGGGTAGGTTTAGAAAGAGCCAAGAGGGCATAAAGAGTCTGGGGACCAGAATAAGCAATGTTGGGAAGGCGTAGGGTGTGTTTGGGAACCATGTGGCCAGAACAATGAGGGAAGACACAGCATGGGTGCCTTGAATGGCAAGCCAGGATATGGACCTAGGAGGGCTGATGGAGCGTTCAAAAATGCTATTGAGCAGAGGAGTGACAAGATGAAAATTTTGGGGGGACGATTAATCCAGCTACTATGTATGGGATTTTTTTGGACTGTAGTGGACTAGAGAGCCTGGATGAAGTGGGGAAGTTGGGAGACTGGAAGTCTTGAATGTGGTGGTTATGATGAGAATAAGGAGAGAGGCAGGGGCAGATGTGTTAGAGGAACATCATGCTGGCAGGATTCGCCAGACACAGCCAGTGACTAGGTGTGATGCCAAGCTGTCAGTCAGAGACAGCTCCTGATTTCCAGCTCCAGTGGCCAAGAAAATGCTGAGGCAGGTAATAGAAGTCAGAGGGTCAAGAATCAGAAGGAGCGAGCTTCCAGGAGAAGATGCTAAGTTCCATTTGTAGTGTCTGAGCTTCATCTTCCAGGTCAGGTACTCAGCTGGAGTTAAGAACACAGAGTTGACCATCAGGAAAGGCCAGAGTGGGGGACACACTTGGGTTGTCCTAGGAGAAGTGGTGGTTATTGCTGTGGGGCTTGAAGAAGTCCTGGAGAGGTGGGGGTGAGAAGTAAGTGGCCAATGCCCAGCCCAACACCTGGCCCAGCGCCAGGCTGAAACACTTACGGAAGGGAGGAAGAAGTGAATGGGTGAATGAGCCGAGGGCAGAATCCCGAGAAGCACTTGCATGGACAGAATGAGAGGAAAAGGAATCATCTGTTAGTGAAGAAGAGAGAGAATAAGCTTTCAGAAAACTAGTAGAACCAGGGGAGTAGCCTGGGAGAAGAGGACGTGGGAGGGGAAATTTCAGGAAGGAGGTGGCTGTTCATTGCTGCAGAAGATTGGAGATCCTGGGAAGGCTGTGAGGGTGGCTGGCTTCGTTTCTATGAACAGGGCAAGTCTCATAGCTTGCCTCAGTGATGGGACTCAGGGCCTAGACTAGACATTCACGGTCACCTTGTTACCTTTCCTGCTTTGTCAGGATGGCTGCCCCAGGCCTGAGAGTATTGGCCATGGGGGGGGGGGGGGTGGACTGATGGCCAGAGGGGGCTCTTCTATGCCTCTTGCCTCTGCCGGTGATGGAGGGCTGTAGGGCAAGCAGGGGGTGATAGTGTGAGGACAGGGATGGTTCCACTTTCGAACACAGTGAAGCTTTCCCTAGGGCAAGGGGCAGGGTAGAGACATAGGCCCTATCTCTCAAAGTCCACATCCCAGAGAGAGGGTAGACAAAGCTGCGAGCTGGTAGCCGTCCCATCCAAGGCCAGTGAAATCATTCTGGGGATGCTTTTCTTTGGACATGCGAGAAGGGGAAAGTGGGGCCAGAAAGCATTCAAAACTTGTCCTATCGCCTTTGCCGGTTTTCTTTTTTTATAATTTTCATTTTCCTGTCTGGTGTGTTCTTTGAGGAGCAATCCCACAGCCTCTAAGCAGGGAGCGGAGGGCTTCAGGTACAGGAGGGAGATTGAAGGAGGGGTGAGGGGAGGGGGTGGGGAGAGTTGTTGCCTGGAACTCAATGCAGCGAAGGTTCCAAATAGGATGGGGTAATAGGGCAGGGGTGAGGCATCTGGGCCCAGAGTGAGCCAAGAATAACCACAGCAGGGAGCAGGGCGGGGAGGAGAGACTGCTGCTCCCACTCGCCAACTCTCCAGTATGTCTCCCAGAGAGGCCGCTGTGACCCTTGCCAGGTACCACATCCTTTTATTAGGTTCCTCTTGGCCTCTCGGAAGAGCCCTGTAGGAAAACTTGATTCTGCAGAAGAAATAAAGGTCAGGCGGCGGGAGGGACATCCCAGCAGTGGAGTCCCCCCACTGGTAGTGGGTAGCTGGCACGAGGTCCTCGGCTCCATCCCCTCAGGAGCCGAGCTGCTTTTCTTCCTGCCATGGTCACAGGGGGTGCTTGTGCAACTGCCTGGCGGAAGGCCCGGACAGAATGTGCTTGGCAGGTGAGCGCAGGTCATACACCTGACGGAGGGGGCCCGTTGCATTCACTTTGGCACGGAAGTATTTCTAAGTAGTGACTTCAGACCTCCGGGAGGAGAGGGAGCAGAGGGAGCAGAGGTTTTATCCCTGGAGGGGTTTGCTGAGCATCCACAGGTCACCTTTGGGCTAGAGGCCGCCTTGCCTGAGAGCGGCATCTGACCGCTTCTAGCGGAATGACGTCAGAACATAGAACAGCACGGTTAGATGGCTTTCCTGCCCAGCGGTGTCCCTGCACAGGAGCCCCGCTCATCCCGGCTCGCCGGGCAGCTGGGGCGGGCCATGCCTGGGTCCTCTGTCGAGAGCAGACAGGGGCCACACTCCTGAGGTCACCAGCATAGCGCCATGGCTCACTGCAGCCAGCCTGGGCTCCGAGCAGCCGGGAGAATAGGCAGAGGTGGCCACGGTGGAGGGCCAGTGACAGGCAGGCTCTATGATCACACGTGACTGAGCAGAACCACGCCTGCCCTGGGTGCAAGGCTCCCTGCAGAGGGCTCATGCACCTGGCCTTCCTCCCCGGCTGCCTCTGTAGTGTCCTCTTTCCTGGGTGACACCCGTGCTGGCCTCAGATGGCACGGAGGGCAATGGTGAAGGCCGAGTGAGATGCCCACCCCCCCTGCAGACAGACCCGCCAAAGCACGTGGGACCCGGCACATTATCTCTTGGGGACCTGAAGAAGTCAATCCAGTGTGGGTGGTGAAGGCTGTTACACTCTCCTCCTGTGTCAGAGGAAGGCCTGGGCCCCCCGACCCCCTGTGGCCATGGTAGGGGGTGATGGGATGACCCAGAGGCTGCAGTAGCCCCATTTGCTGTCCCTGCTGGGTGCGTGTGGGGGGCCGGGGCTGGGGGGTGGTGACTGAGGTGTAAGGAAACAGGGTGCAGGTGTCCTGGGCAGTGAGAATGGGCTCTGCCAGCCAGGGGCAGGGGGTGGGGGGGCGGGGGGGGGAGCAGCCTCCCTGCATCCATGGATAGTGGTTTGGAAGACCCGGTGGAGGGGGTGGAGTGGTGGGGCCTGCTGGGCTGGGCTGGCAGAATAGTGCCCTGCCATCTCCCTCGAGCGCTCCACCCCTGCAGAGCCCTCAAGGGGCCCTCCGCCTGAAACCTCTGCCCGCTCACCTCTTCCCTCAGCTGGCTTTGGAAGCAGGGCCCTTGATATTTCTCCTCAACCGGTTGGCTCAAGGGCTGGAACTGCTCTCTTCTCAGTGGCCCCCCGACACATTCCAGGGGTCTACAGCATGGGCAGAATAGAAGGACCTCTGGAGAGGCTTCTAGTCTGGATGGTAGTAGAATCCAAAGAAAATATTCACCAGGAGAGAGAGGAAGCCGTTCCTGGCCCCTCAGCTACAGGTCTCCCTCCCCATGACCGTCAGGGTCGGCACATTCACTGGGGCCCAGACCTCAGGATCTGGGGTTGTTAGCGTTTGGGGAGCATTTTCCCACCCGTGTCAGAACTCCTTGAAGGCAGAAGTGGGGGTCCCCCCACACACAGTGGCAAGAGCTGTGCTGAGTGTGTGTGGAGTGGACAGGGACCCAGTAGATCCGTTGATGCAGCATCATTTTGAACACAGGGCTTCCACTCTGTAGGAATTCTTCTATCTTGACACTGGTTTATAGTCAGGATTTAGCTCCTGACCAAGAAAACAAGAAAGAAGACAACCAGACCCTGGAAGTTACGGATGAACCGACGGACTGCACTGTCCCTACTTGCTCTGGATACCTTGGTTGGCCTCACTCTTCCCTGGCCTCTGGGCCATCCCCTCGTTCCTGCCTCCCAGGGCCTTCCTGTGGGCTCCTTCTGGTCTTCCCAGATCCTACGGTCACCACGTCGTCTCAGGATCCCCACACCAGTGTCATTTTCACTCTTCTACCTGACCCCATACCAAAAAGGTGTGAGCAACTTAGTGCCCTTGCCTTCCTCTGAGGGATGGACTCTAAGTGAGCCACAGTCTTTGTCCCAGAAACAGCAGTGAGGAGACATCAGTGAGGCCCCGGGAAGGGAGGTAGCCGATGGAAACCGTGCCAAGCCCCGGCGGCCCGGGGAAGCCTTACAGAAAGATTCTTTCTGGAGGAAAGAGGAGATTAGCTGAGCCTCCCCAAAGAAGACAAGTAAAGAAAACGGAGAAATATTTCCTTTAAAAGGGAGCAAGAGCAGATGGAAAGAGGGTTTATATTAATGAAATCTCCGGATATTAAGGATGAAATGAATGCCAGAGAAGGTTATTATCATTTCATTAGAACACAAAGGAAGAAACAAACACGTTATTATGTGAAACCAAGAAGTTATGAACAAGGGAATCCAGCAGGGAAGTTATTAGCTGGGTTAATTAAAACAGAACAAGCCGGTTGAGTAATTCCGTCTGTAGGACACAACAAGGAAGGCATAATTCATCGCCCTTAAGAAAAATATTCAGGGTTTTTTTTCTTTTTCTCGTTTACCAGAAATTCTGCACTCTTGATATTGTCTCGCAAACCAAAACGATTTATTCTTGTCAAAACTTAATTGATTTAGCACCAGGATATTTTATTAAAGAGAGTTCAGTTCTGATCAGAAGAGATGGAAATCCACCAGAGGCCCTTGGGCCCAGACGGCCATGGCCCTTCCCTTCTCCAGGGTCACGGGCCCCTCAAAGACCCTTTCAGTGCCAGGCCTGCAGGGTTATGGGAGGTGTTGGCGGCGGGAGGTGCAGGGAGGCCTCCCTCAACCATCCCAGGGATCCCGAGCAGGGCTGGACCAGGCCTGCTTGCTGTCTTTTCTCTGCTTCCTCTTACCATACTGCAGCTGGGAGTCCTTGGCACCACACATGCTCCCTGGAGCTGTCAGAGCCAGTCTTTCCAGCTAACCCTGTTGGCAGCCAGCTCAAAGGGGAAATGACCAACAGGACTGCTGGGGCAGCATGGAGCTCTCTGCTCAGAGGGGCCTGGCATCCGCTTGTTGGGGCAGAGCTTGTGTATATGAGCGGCTGCCCCCTTCAAGGAGCTCAGAGGTCCCAAGTGTGACCGTTCCTAGCAGACCAAAAGGATCCTATCAGCCCTTAGGGTTTTGCTGGTCTCTTGTTGGCCTTATGAATTACAACTGGGGCTCTGGGTTTGGCTGAGCCCTTGGAGGTTGATCTCCAAGGCCTTTTTCTCAAGTTAAGTACTAGAGAGCCAGAGCGCCCAAGATCTTTGGCACAGGCATGGGATGTGAGAGCTGGAAGGGGCCTTGCCAAGCGGATAATCCGTCCAAACTCTTTGTTGGGGAGGAGGCAACTGGGTCCTGGAGAGAGAGTCTGAGACCTATCTGAGGCCACAGAGCTAATTAGTGGCTGAGCAGGACAGGCACCGAGGTTTCTTCTCGAGTCCTGGTCGCTCACTTCTGGCTTGTGCTCATGCTCTGTCCTATTTCAGGACTGTCCACCACAGACATGCCCAAAAGACCACTGGAAGGTACAAGATACATTTTAATGAGAGATAAGGTGGTATAAACAGTTTCATAATTGTCATTTGCTTTAAGTTAACAAATTTTATTTTTCAGAGCAGTTTTAAGTGCACAGCAAAATTGAGCAAGAAGTACAGAGAATTCCCTTATACCCCCTACCCAAACATGCAGAGGCTCCTCCACTATTGACACGCTGCCCCCCACCCCCCGCTCCAGTGGTACCTTTGTTGCAGTTGATGAACCCACACGGACACAGCATTATCACCCAAAGTCCATAGTTCGTGTTAGGTTTCACTCTTGGTGTTGGTCGTATTTTGGGTTTTAACAAAGGCATAATGACAATTATCCACCATTGTAGTATCATATAGAACAGTTTCACTGCCCCCCAAATCCTCTGTACTCAGCCTGTTCATCCCTTCCTCTTCCCTACCCCCTGGCAACTCTGATCTTTTTACTGTGTCCATAGTTTTATTTTTTCCAGAATGTCATATAGTTGGAATCATGTAGGGTGTAGCCTTTTCAGATTGGCTACTTTGATTCAGCAATATGCATTTAAGCTTGCTCCAGGTCTTTTCATGGCTTGATCATTTCTTTTTAGCACTGAATAATGTTCCATTGTCTAGATATACCAGTTTATTTATGCATTCACCTACTGAAGGGCATCTTGGTTGCTTCCAAGTTTTGGCAATTACGGAATAAAGCTGCTGTAAACATCCCTATCCTGTTTTTTGTGTGGACTTAAGTTTTTAATTCATTTGGGTAAATACCAAAGACCACAATCTCTGTATTATGTAGTAAGAATGTATTAGGTTTTGAAGAAACAGCCAAACTGTCTTCCAAAGTGGCTGTACCGTTTTGCATTTCCACCAGCAATGAATGAGAGTTCCTGTTGCTTCACATCCTTACCAGCATTTGGTGTTGTCAGTGTTCCAGATTTTGGACATTCTAATAGGTGTGTAGTAGTATTACAGTGTGTGAATTTGTAATTGCCTAATGACATATGATGTTGAACATCTTTTCATATGCTTACTTGCCACCTGCATATCCTCTGTGGTAAGAGATCTGTTCAGGTGTTTTGCCCATTTTAAAATCTTTATGCGTTCTTTGTATATTTTGCATAACAGTGCTTTATCACATGTGTCTTTTGCAAATATTTTCTCCCAGTTTGTGGCTTGTCTTCTCATTTTCCTGACATTTTCACAGAAGTTTTGTTTTGTTTTTTTTAATTAAGATATAATTCACATAATATTGTGTAAGTTTAAGGTATTCAGCATATTGATTTGATACATTTATATATTGCAATATGCTTACCGCTATGGGGCATTAGCTAACACATCTATCACTTCACATAATTATCATTTTTTTATGATAAGAACTTCTAGGAGTTTTTAATGTTAATGAAGTCTAGCTTATCAATTATTTCTTTCATGGATCAGGCCTTTAGCGGTGTACCTAGAAAGCCATTGCCAAACCCAAGGTCATCTAGATTTTCTCCTATATTATCTTCTAGGAATTTATAGTTTTGCATTTTGCATTTAGATATATCATACATTTTGAGACCATTGTGAAAGGTGTAAGATCTATGCTTAGGTTGATTTTTTTTGCATGTGGATATTCCAACACCATTTGTTGAAAAAACTATTGTTTTTCTATTGTATTGCCTTTTTTTTATTTGTCAAAGATTATGTTTATGTGGATTCTGTTCCATTGATCTATTTGTCTATCTTTTACAATTTCACACTGCCTTGATTACTGTAGCTTTATAAATAGTCTTGATTTGAATAATGTCAGTCCTCTGGCTTTGTTCTTCTCTTTCAATGTTGAGTCGGCTATCCTGGAACTTTTGCCTCTCCATATAAACTTTAGATTCAGTTTGTCAACATACACTAAATAACTTACTGGGATTTTTTGATTGGGACTGCATTGAATATGTATAAAGTTGGGAAGAACTGCCATCTTGACAAAACTGAATCTTCCTATCCATGAACATGGAATACCCCTCCATTTATTAGTTTTTCTTTGTTACCTCTCAAAGCTTTGTAGTTTTCCTCACATAGGTGTAAAGCTAACAAAAATATGGGCAAGATCTAAGTTTTTCATTTTGGAGGGGTGCTAATGTAAATGGTGATGTGTCTTTAATTTCAAATTCCACTTGTTCATTGGTGGTATAGAGAAAAGTGACTGACCTTTGGGTATTAAGAACCCTGTTTTCCTGCAACCTTACTATAACCACTTTGTCATTTGCCTTTTTTTTTAAGGTTTTATTTATTTATTTATTAATGGCTTAGTCGGTTGAGCATCTGCCTTTGGTTCAGGTCATGATCCTGGGGTCCTGGGATTGAGCCCCACATCATTGGACTCCCTGCTCAACGGGGTGTCTGCTTCTCTCTCTGCCCCTCCCCCTGCTCGTGCTCTCTCTCACACTCACCCTGTCATTTGCTTTAAAACAGAAATCTCCTCAGAGGATGGTAGCTAAACTTTTTTTTCGTTTTATGTACTTTCTCCTCTCTTTGAGCTTTCCTATATGCTGTCTCCTATACCTGGAAGCACTCACCCTGTCATTTGCTTAAAAACAGAAATCTCCTCCGAGGATGGTAGCTAAACTTTTTTTTTTTTTTTGGTTTTATGTACTTTCTCCTCTCTTTGAGCTTTCCTATATGCTGTCTCCTCTGCCTGAAACAATCTCCTTTTCCTCCCTTCAATCTCTACTCCAGATATGCCCTTCTTCATACTTGATTAATGTCTTCAAGTCTCAGAGAAGCCATGTTTTACACTGAGAAGGATTCCCTTACCCTGGTGAGTCTGGGTTTACTGATCACCCCCTACTTCCTTCCTTCTCTAAAAGATGGAATCCCTGCCCTCAACAGACTTATGGTTTACTTGGGAGACAAGCCACAAAGATGAAAATAATAATAACAAACATTTAGCACTGATCTAAAGACTTTGCCTGGGGTGCCTGGGTGGCTCAGTCAGTTAAGCGTCTGCCTTTGGCTCAGGTTGTGGTCCCTGGGTCCTGGGATCAAGCCCCATATCAGGCTTCCTGCTCAGTGGGGAGCCTGCTTCTCCCTCTCCTGCTCCCCCTGCTTGTGCTCTCTCTCTTTAAAATAAATAAAATCTTTAAAATAAATAAATAAATAATAGACTTTGCCTGAATTAGCTCATTTAACCCTTACCAAAGTGAGGATTAATGAGAATTGGAATCCTCCTCAGCCTATAAAATAGAATCCAGACACCTTAGTTTGGCACATAAACCTTCACATCAGGATCCACATCTACTTTAACAAGCTAAGCTAAGCTGAATTTCTCACTATACCTTGTTATAGTCTGCACGTTCTTATCTCTGAACACTTGTATATGCTAGTCTCCCTGTTTGGAATAGTCTCTACCCTCTTTGGTTTGGGTGAAATTTACCCATCCATAATGACCCAGAGGTGGTCTCATTCTTCCATGACCACTCCATCCTCCATAGGTCTATAGCACTCATTTTCTAGACCACTCACTTTTATTATGAACCTAAGCCAGTTTGCAGGAAGAAAACTTATGGAACACCAAACATGTAAATCCTTACTGCCCTCCACAGCCCCTCTGATTCTGGCCGAGAGCCTTGAATGGCTGTCTCTGGTGTGGTCTCTGCCTTGTTCAATTGCTGTATTTTATTTACAGTCTTTGTACATCGACATAGCCAACATATATGCCATTGAAGTGGTTACCTAGTATTCCGTGGTGTACATTCATTGCTTCTCTTTTAGAGCCCTGCATTGTGTATTCTAATTCAATTTTGTTTTCACAAATATTTGCATGTCAAGTATGTGTAAGAGACCACAGCTCTTGTCTGTGAGTATGGCAGTTGTGAGAGCCTCAAGACTGGGCTTATCTTCAACATCACTGTATCCCCCGCTGTGCTTAGCTTGCATATGCTGGGTGCTCAGAGAGCCCTGCTCAGTTGAAGTAAATGCTCATAAAGCCAAGCATTTAGCCATGTAACTTGCCCCCCACCTCTACCCTGATACAAACTAAACCCATAAGGGCTAAGATGTGGAACAAGAGAATATCCAGTACCCTTTCCAGATGCTTGATCACTCTAACATTGCATCCTTCATCTTGTCACCTCCCATGCCCCCCGCCCCCAGAGTATCATTTAGCTACAAGGATTCAGGAACCTTGAAGATCATTTTCTCAAGCAGCTAATGCATACGAACTAAACATAAGGACCAGGTCCCTGGCAAGTGCTTCTGCTCTTAGTAACACAGAGCCGTATGGGGCCCTGGGGGTCATGGGGAGGGGAGAGTTAGTGAGCCCATACCTACCATTTCCCTGACTTTTTGCCTGCTTCATCTGTACTCAGACTGAAGAAACCTGGCCTGGCCCCTCTGCCCTTGGGAGGGGAAGCATTTTGGAAACGCACTGTTCTCTCTTCCACAGGCAGGCATAACTAGCTTTAAGCAAAAGTTTTATGTGAAAACTCATTTTGAGAGAAGGGAAAAGAGATATTAGAGAGCAGTTATTTGCTTTACGAAACAATTCAAGAAGGGTTTCCTTCAAAGTAACACAGTCCCATTGTGCCCCGAAGTGTGATCCAGGGCCAACTCTTCAGAGCATCCATTTGTGCTCTTCCTTCCCAGCCCCCTCCACTCACCCATCCCCTTTTGGAAGTCTTCACCCTCCTGGCTATGTATTCAACGTTTGCTACTCGTCGACCCACTGTATTCTCAGAGAATCCTTTTGGCTCTTTTCCCACCCACTGTCTTGATTCTTCCTGGCCTCTAAATATGGGCCTGCTTCAGCTTTCCTTTCTCCGTCTGCACTTTCACCCCGGCAGGCTTGCTTGCCCTGGTCCCTTTAATGATGTTCTTCAGTAGCCGCCTCTCAAACCCTATCTTCAACCCTGACCTCTGGAGGCCACTCCAGCGCTGCCTTTTCAGAGGTCTGTTACGCATGTCCAGCTGGCAGCCCAAATCCAACCTTCTAAACAGCTCAGGCAGCTCTGGCCCACGTTTTCCCAGCTTCCATCAATGTTCCAATCACCAGCCTCTAGAGTCATGCTGCTGGCCTGGGCTGCTGCCCTAGCACATCTTGGACACTCACTTTCCTCATCTATTGTATGGAGACGGTAATGCCCTCCCTACCTCAGCAAGAGGACTGAGTGAGACAAGGGATGTGGAAACATGTCTTAAGCTGTGGAAAGACACACCAGGAAAAAGTATAATCATGGTTTATCATCTTTGGATTTTTAGAGGTCACTCTAACCACCCCATCACCTTTGTTACCATGTCCTTCATCCTTCTATCATCCATCCTTTTATCTCACTTCTTGATAGGACCACCTAGTTTAAGCCCTTTCACGCACTGCTTAGCCTGGCTCTGTATCCTCGAATGCAGTGGTCCTCAGACTGCAGTCCACCTAAGAATCACTGAGAGGAACTGATGAGAAATGCAACTGGAGTATCTTTAACAATGGTGAGGGGACAACGGGGTACCTGCATGCAAAAGAATACCTCGCACTATATATAAAAATTAACATGGATCAAAGATAAAAATGTAAGATCTAAAAGTATAAGACTCTTAGAAGGAAAAATAGGCATAAATCTTTATGACCCTGGATTAGGTAATGGTTTCTAAGATGTGACGCCCAAAGCACAAGCAACCGAAGAAAAAATGTAAGGTATATCCATACAACGGAATATTGTTTGGCCATGAAAAAGAATGATGTGCTGCAGCATGGATGAACCTTGAAAACAGTAATCCTACATGAAGGAAGCCAGTCACAAAAGATGACGTGGGATGTGACTGCATTTCTATCAAATTTCCAGGATAGGCAAATCTAGAGAGACAGAAAGCTAATCTGTGGTTGCCCTAGGGCTGCAGGTAATGAGGTTTGAGAGGTACTAAAGAATAGAGCGCTTCTTTGAGGAGTGATGAAAAGGGTCCTCAAATTGAATGTGGCGTGGTTGTACAACTCTGTGACTATACCAAGAACAGTGAGTTGTACGCTTTAAGTGGGTCACTTGTATGGTATGTACATAATACCTCTATTAACTTTAAAAATACAGTCCTAAGTGGGTAAAAAGTTGGTGGGGAGAGGTTATAGAACGCTTTAAATGCCAAGCTGAGCAGCGGGGACTGGATGATCTTCACATACCATCTGCATCAGAATAGCCACAAAGATCAAGTCTGGTCCCACCCGAGAGAGACTTGTGATTCAGAAGGTATTGTATGGGATCAGTATTCCGCATTTGCAGCGAGCGCCCCAGTGAAGCTGTAAACAGTGGCTACCATTGTGAAACTGGTGCCCAACCAAACTTGCTGCCTCCAGACTCCCCCTGCTGCATTCTGCCCCGCACATTGCTGCCAGATGAGCTTCCAAGAGGAGAACTCCAGTTGGGTCACCTCTTTGCTTAAAAACCGTCCGTGTCCTCTCCTTTTCTTGGCACGAGCTCTAAGAGCTCCAAGCCATCTGGTCCCCATCCTCTCGGCCCAGGCTTATCTCCCATGACTCCCTACATGAGTCTTTTATGTCAGGCAGGCTGGAACGTTCATCATTCCGTGACCCCACTTTGTGGGCTCTCACTCGTGGGCCTCCGCCTCAGCTCTGCCGTATTCCAGGAAAGCCTTTCCCGGGCTCCCTTCTGGTCTTTTGCAAAACAAATGTTACCACGATCCTTTCACTTTAGCCAGATATCATCTGGAATTTACCACCCAGCCTTTCATAAACATTTAAGCTATGTGATTCTGCTGGTAAGTCGGACAGGAAGACTTGGAGTTGTTGCCAGAGCTCACATGTCGATCAGGCAGCCGGCCGGGCACACGGGAGGAGCGTGGTGCCCAACAGGTGGCACGTGGACAGGGCCACGGAGGTGGGGGCACTGGCATGCCGGGAGCGCCACTGGGGCAGGGGGCAGGGTCTCCCACGGAGCTCAGTGTCCTCCCCGGGGACCCAGAGATCAGGGGCTCGCCTCAGACACCACTGTCACGTGGGCAGGACCTGGGAGGCCCTGGCCACCACCACGCCTGTCAAGCCTTCATGGTTCAGCTGACGCCGGCTCCTTACGGTAGCTGGAAACGGCTAAGCAGAATCTTCATTTCAACTGGTGACCCCAAGCACAAAGGCTCCCCACCCCATTGTCCACCAAATCACCCCGTCTCTGCGGCAGGAGAGAAGGCTGGAGAGTGAATTACAGCCAATTTGTTAACGAGCTCTTAAAAATAAAATAATGATTGTCAGATAATTATTTTACAGTGCAACAAGAGCCCCTTGCAACCATTTCAGTAATTACATTAAGCCGTTCTATTTGTAAGAAGCTAATAGGAAACAAACCATTAATTAGCATTTTGTCTTTCCTCCCACTGCCCCGTCCCCCCTTGAATTAGAGCCAGGGTGCAACCATGGGGGTAGAGAAGCCTGGGAGGGAGGAATGAAGAGCGATGGCAGGTACCAGCATTTTTGTGATTCCAGTGTGACCAGCCCCAGGGCCTCCCGTGGCCTAGGACCCAACTCGAGGGGCCCTGGTAGGGCTCTGTGTCCACTCCTTTGGTCCTGGAGTAGAACAGCCAGGAGCTGTGGAGCCAGCTGAACCCAACGTGGGCATGTTCCCGGGGCCTCGGAGCCTGTGGGTGGGGCGGGCGGGCACCTGGGCAAACAGAACTAAGCAACGAGCAGGAATGAATCAAGGACAGCTTAAATATGCAGAAATGCAGCTCATGCCTCTGGGCAAAAATAATCCCGGAGTTATGTAATGGATGGGAGGGATAGGAGAGGAGGGCTGAGGTGTACACCAGTTTGGGTGAATGAGATGGTGAGGGAGCGGGGGGGGGGGGGGGGGGGGGGGAGAGGAGAGGATGGAGTGGGAGGATCCTAGGGGAGTTGGCAGAGGAGCTCCTAAAGCTGCTGTCTGTGGGGTGGGTGTGCATGTGTGTATGTGTGCAGATCAGGGAGCGGGTGTCACTCCTCTTTGCGGAACCCTGCACACAGCTAGAGGAAGGTAGCTCTAAGCGATGCTGAGTTCCATACCTGGGGTGGCCTTAAGCCTACTCCAAACGTGTGGGCTCCCTGTTCCTGAGGCAGGAGGGACAGGGACATGGCCCAAGGGCAGAGGTGGGCGTCTGAGGCACCAGTCTCCCTCATAAGTCAGTGCACCTCCCTCTGGCCTCCCTACTCCCACCCCCAGCTCACATCCCACCGCCAGCCCTTCCTGCTAAATGGAATATTCCCCTTCTTTTTATAGGAAGCCCACTTTGACTGACGACCCCAGGTCACTCTTAGTGCTCTTCCCAAGCAAATTCCAGGGTATTTGGTCTCACCTTTTGGCAGAAAGCTGTCCATCAATTGCTGCCGCTGTGTGCGAGCTCCCAAGGACAGGGCCTTTGTATCCCGCAGTGCCCAAAACTGTGCCCATCACGTAGCAGGTGCTGAGCGGGCAATGTCTGACCCCAAGGAGCAAAGGCAAGGCAGAGGAGAGGGCACAGAGGCTTTGGTGGGGCTCCCCTCAGCAGCTGAGCTGTCGAAGCCAGTGGCTGCTAGGTGAGCCCCAGAGACTAGGGGGTGGGTTGGTGGTGTTGGAGCTGCCCACTGATTTAAAGGGGAGGATTGTGCAAAAAAATCACATAAAGGAAGCACTTGGCTGGACATCAGTCAGAACCCCAGAACAATATGCATAATTAGACAAAGGCTTGTGGGAGACACTCCACTGACCACGGTTTCCAGAACCCACTGCTCTGGAGTGGCTGTGAGAGGAAGTCAGAATCACCAGAAGGCTGGGTGTGACTGGGGGAGGGTGTAGGAAACAGATTTAGGGCTGAATATGGGTCCAGGAGGGCCATGAAGGTCATCATCGTTGTCATTCTCCTCCTCATCGCTGGAGCCCGGAGCCCTACAGAGACTACAGGAATTCCGCAATGTCCAATGGTCAAGTGCGGTGCTCAGAGCTCCTGAGGCCATGTGTGGGCATGCCGGTTCCCATGGGCATCCCCACACGCATCCATCCACAGGCTGGGCTTAGAAGAGTAGAGGTTTCTGGAAACCAGTGGTTGACCTTCCAAAACTAGGAGGGAGGCTTCTAGACCGCCAGCTACAAGGGCCGCAGCTCATGGCAAGGGATGAGGTTCCCAGAGTTGGGAACAGATGTGGAGACTCAGAGCTCTTCTCTGAAGGCTTATTGCTAGAAACAGCCCCTTGGAGAGTACTTCAGTTTCCCTTGGTTCACAGGTAAGCGACATTGAGGCCAAGGGGAGACTAGTACTTCCCAGGAACCACCAGCAAAAGCTGGCTGAGCTGAAAAGGGAACTCAGGTTTCCTGGCCCTATCTTGACAGCATACCTACTTGGAATTTGTAGATCCTGCTCTTGGGTGAATTACGCTAGTCACAGCTCTGGGGTGCTCCAAGAGCCAATGACCTAGGCGTTCTGGTGGTTCTTGCTTTGTAGTTAGTGCTTGAACTTTCGTAAGCTGTGAGCAGGGGCTCTAAGGAAAAGCAGAGGGCTGATTTGGGGTAGCAAGAAGAAAAAGGACAGAGCCAGAGTTGGGTTTTTGGGCTCCTTGAGGCCAGCCATAGCCCACCTGGAAGTTAGCATCTGTGAAGCTGGCCATTGGGAATTCCCAAGAGATCTACATAGGAACCAGTATCCAGGCCAGGCCAGGCAAGCTGGGCTGTGGTCCCAGGACCAGCCAAGCCTACGGTGGCAGGGCTGAGCTGGGTAGGGCTAAGCTGGGCAGGGCTGAGAGAGAAGAGAATTTTTTGCCTCTGGGCTCATAAATGCCTATATTGGGCAAGGCCTCTTGTTTCCTTGGGCGGTGACCAGGAGTCTCTCCAAATTTGCCAGCCTGGCATGAATTTTCTCCCTCTGCCCAGAAAGGGACTGCAGCCTTCTGGAGGAGCCCCCTCAGTCCTCAAGGTGATGGGTGTGGGCGTTGGTGCCTCCGGCCTTACCTCCTAGAGTGGAAGCAAACTGCGAGCAAGAGGGCTGGCTCTTCATTACCCCTGCTGTGCTGGGACAGGACCCCCAGGGATGATGACAACTGCTTCTGGGAGACACGGCTCCCAGGGGCTGCTGATACACGTAGTCACTGCATCCCCCAGAGGGTACAGACAAGAAACTAAGCCCTTGCACACGGTCCCCACAGCCCCCAGGCCAGCAAACAGTCATTATGTCATTACCTAAATAAATTACGTACTTAGGACTTGGTGTGTAAGTGCCATTATTATTATTGCTGTGTAATTATGAGGTTAACTTGAAGAGGGAGGCAGGCAGGAGGACTGAATCACCCCCGACCCTGGGAAAGCTGCACAGACTCCCACCTCTCACCCCAGGGGGAATGTGGCTCTGGGTCACAGAAGATGAAGGGCTGTCGTGTCCCAGGTATTTCAAGTGCAGATGGGGTGACTTACCCCAAGGCCTTGTCCTGGAAGAAGGTGGCAGCGGGAACCCGGGATGGCTTACTCACCTGCCGCCGGGCCCCATACCCAGCCTCGGGCTTTCTCCCAGCACAGTCCATCCCCACAGCCTAACAGAGGGGCTCACAGACAACTCAGGGCTTCTGCCAGGACAAGAGGCCAGACAGGAAAGGGCTGAGGGAGAACGTGGGGCTGGGAGAAGGGTCAGTGAACCCAGAATCTCTCTTCTCCATCTGTGGGCCTGGGGACCACTCCCTCACCTACTCCCAGCCGTCTCCCCTCTTGCTGGCAAGCGTGGAACCCTCAGGTACCTCAGATGCGGGAGCTCTGGAGATCATCTAGTCCAACCTCGAATTTTCCAGATGAGGAGGCAGGCCAGAGAGGGAAAGAGACTTGCCCAAGAGCACCCAGCAGGTCCCTGGGGACACTGGCTGTAATGCCCGGCCTGCCTCCCTCCTGCCTCTCTTCAGCTTCCCTCCTTTGTCTTCTCCATCAGTTGCACTTCCACCTCCAACCCCTCCCTCATCATTGGGCTGCTCTACTTTCTCATTTCCTCTCCCTCTCCTGCTTCCAGCCCTGCCCAGGCCTGCCTGTCGCCTCACCTCTCCCCTCCTTTGCTCTCCCATTGCTGCCTGGGCTTTCTTCTCCCGGCCCCTGGAGCCAGGGGAGGCTCCCTACCCTCTCTTTGGCCAATGCTTTCTTCTCTTTCCTGGTCCCTCCCAGGGCTCATCCTGGGTTGGGCTAGCCCCTTCCTTCTACCTCCTTCTCTCTCCTAAGAGGGTCCAAAATGAAGGAAAGACACTAAACTCTCAAGTAGGGAGTGTGAATTCCCTTCTGGGCTTGGGGTTGGGTGGGCTGAAGCATGAGGAGCCTCCTAAGTGGTGAGAATGAAGACAGAGGTACCCACCCACAGCAGCACCACCCCCCACTCCCCTCAGCCTGGGCCCAGCTCAGGCTCTGGACCAGCTGATCTGTGTCCCCTGGGAGCAAAAGGAAAGGGGACGGGGTCAAAAGGGCATGGCACGAAGGTATGGCTCATCACCTTAGCACTGTTGGCATGGCCTCTGAGCTTAGTTTGCTGCCCAAGGGCCAGCCTTGGCATTTCTGGAAGACCAGACATGACTTCCTTATCCACTTAGTGAGATCCCTATGGGAAAGTCCTGTGGGGCAACCCCCCCCTTTTCTTTCTTGGATGCAGAAATCAAGTCTTGTTCAGAATGTCACAGTCTAGGGAGGTCTGTTTTGGAGCCTGAGTGGGTTGACTGATTTCAAGCTCTCTGTTGGACCAAGGCTCAGTGAAGTTCATGCACCAAGGTGTGAGCATAAGTGCATGTGCTGAGCAGGTAGGCACAATTCTGAGGGGAATATCCAAGGTGTACAAGTCTGTGTTTTGGCTCCAGAGGCATTCACACCCAGCAATCAAGGGCTTTCCTCCAAGGATCTCAAGCCCCTTACTCCTTCAATCACCTAGATTCTTGCAGCCTTCCCGGGCTGGTGGACAGAGGGATCTAGGGGCACTTCTCATTGTGCAGCTTGAGTCCCTGGTATAGAAAGTGATCTGTTCAGGTTAACCTAATTTCAGGGGCAAAACTGGGGCCAAGCCTGGATGTCCTAGCATCTAACCCAGCCCTTCTTGTCCAGACCTTGCAGCCCCCTTCTTTTTGGTTGCTCTGTTCTCTGCAGGCTGTGTGAGGGAGAGGGAGGCATGAGTGAATTTGTGGGAAGGAGAAGAAATCCATCAGGGATTGCTGAAGCAAGGGCCAGGGCGCAGTTTCTGCAAGAGGCGCTCTCCAGGCCTGGTGAGCAGGGCCTGGCCCTCGCTTGCTCCCTGGGGCATGTGGGGCTCCAGCCAGGGTACTGCTGCATCCTAGCATCACTGGCAGTAATGGACTTCCCAGGCCTTGCATAATCCCCCAGGGAGCAGGGATTTCTCTGGTCCTGCAGGGAGTGGCATATTGATCTATTTCCTCCTCTGGCAGCCTCGAGTGACAGAGAGGAGACTCAGGAGCCTCGTGACTTGGAGACACTGAGGTGGGGTGGCTAGGGGTGAGGGTAGCCTCATCTTCAAGGGTTTTTAACCCCCGGGCAAACATACTGTGGCTCTGGGATAGCTCAGGGATGACTTTCCCTGGGGCAGGAGCTGGTCTTTAAAGGACTGCTTCAAGGTCTCCCTAGCCTGAGGTCACTGACTTACTTCTGGAGGATTCCCACTGAGCAATGGGTCCCAAGGGAGGGGGGCAAAGCCCAGCTTGGTTCCAAGACCCCTTTTCAGGAAAACTTATAGGTAGTCCTCTTGGAGCCCCAAAGTCTCAGGTGGGGGTAAGGGTAGTGTGGGTTTTTTTTTTTTCCTCTTTTCACTGAAAGGCATTTTTGCACATGACTCAAACAAGTCTAAACTTTCCTAAACTTCAAAGTTTGCCCATGGCACAGCCTCAAAGTGGAGGAGAAAATGTTAGAAAGGAAAAAAGAAGTTTGTAAGCCAGTTAAACATTGTGTTTTTGCTCCTTAAAGGAATTGAATTAACTTGTTATGTTACTATTAGTGTCTCATTGTGAAACCAGGGTCGGGGAGAGGCTTCTCCTCTGGGCAATGTGGTCTCTAGGCCCATCCAGGGTTCAGCTCCCTCCCATAGAAGATTGTACGGGGCATTGCACAACCTGTGGTAGGAGGAAGGGGTTCTCCCTGGGTCATTTTCAGGCTTGTGGCAGGAGCCCTGGTCCAGGCTGGGGGCGCTCCAAGTGCCTGCTATCCTTCTTCACCCGAGCAGCCTCTGCCGCGGGGGCAGGCATGCCTCATGGTACCATGTGGCGCTCTCCACCTGCCTGGGACCTTGGCACTGAGCCGGTCCTGAGGCCAGTGGTTGGCCTTGAGGAGGCCCTTTCTCTACTCTCTGCCCTTCTCCACGTCTTGTTGAGCGAAACCATGGACCTGTGCTTAGGGGTACAGGCACTGGGTACCTAAATGCCTAGGCTCCTAATTCTGCTCCGCTGCTTACTAGTTGTTCAACCTGGACAAATAAAAATTACTTCAATGATCTGTGCCTGTTTCATCATCTGCAAAATGGGGATACCAGTGGGCTTCCATCACAGTGCTGTTGTTCAGAAGTGTATACTAAGCACCTAATGTTAGCTGCTCTTGCTGCTAGTGTTTTCACTCCCTTAGCGCCTGCTCCGGGCCCTCCTTACCGGACTGACCCTCACGATGCCCATGGCCTGGCAGGTAGTAGGCTCTCCAGAAAGATTTTATGGTTGATCTGCTTAACTGGCTGGCTCCCTTTGCCTTCACTCTCTTCCCCTTTCCATCCGTCCTGCACGCTCCAGTCAGATTAATTTTTCTCATGCACACGTCCCTTCCTTGCTCAAAAAATCATCAGTGAATTCCCATGATTTCCTAATAGTCCAAAAGCACCAGCCTGGCAGGCAGACCGTGTCTCTGGGTTGCACACAAGCAGCATAGTGTAACATGAAGGGCACGGGCCCGTGTGAGGCGGCTGGAGTGGGACGAGTCCTTGCTCTGCACCTTCCCGGTCACATGACTCTGAATGAAGAATCTCTTCAGCCCTAGTCTTGGTCTCCTTTTCGTGAAACTGGGAGATGAAACTAACTCACAGGACTGTTGTGGGGATTTACAAGAGAGAAGATGTATAGCATGCTTAGCACTCTGCTCCGAGCTCTGGTGGACACTAAGTGTCCAGAAAGTGTTTGCTGTGTTCATTATTAGTGGCTCCCATAGTTTCCTAACATAAACCTGCTCTGCACATGGTCTCCTGAGCCAGCAGCACCCAGGGAATGCATCCTCAGAGTTTCTGCCACCTGTCACCCACTGGCAATCCCTCGCCTGCCCCCATCACAATCCTCCCCCTGCTTCAAGACCTTCTTCAAGCCCTACCCCCTCCCTCAGCACTGCATCTGGGTACCCCAGCCCATGGACAGTGCTTATGCCCCCTTTGGATCACCATGGCTTTTTTCTTTTTTTTTTTAAGATTTATTTATTTGAGAGAGAGAGAGACAGACAGACAGACAGAACAAGAGCAGGAGGGGCAGAGGGAGAGGGAGAGAGAATCTCAACCAGACTTCATGCTGAGCGTGGAGCCGTCACAGGTCTGCGTCTCACAACCCCGAGATCACGACCCGAGCCTAAACCAAGAAACTGATGCTTAACCGACTGTGCCACCCAGGCGCCCCAAATTACCATGGTTTTTCTGACTCTTAGCATGCACTGACACAAAGCCATGAGCTGTCTTGGACTGCCAGCAGAGTTCTACCCAGGAGAAGTGATCTCCAGCTGGCCTGCGCCTCCCACGTGGGGTCATTTTGTCTTGCTGCCGCCCTTGGCCATTCTTCACTAGCAGGATGGGGCACTCATCTGTCCTCCAGGGAGGGACTGGCCACCTACCATGTGCCAGGGAATGGGCTCCCAGCCCTAAAGGGGCCTGACTTCAGTGGGAGAGACAGAGGTCATGAAAACCAACACAAAGTGATGCGTTCTTATAAAGATATATGAATATTACTAAGGAAGCAGAGGAGCTGATCATTGACCTCTCCCACCCTGCTCAAAATCTTGTGGTGGCAGACTGTTCCTCTTAGGATAAAGCCCGTTGTATGCCCAGGGTTTTGGTTTGTTTTTTTTAATGAGCCTACAATGTCCCGTTTGATCTGACCGCTGCTTGCCTCCTCTCCAGGTTCCTTTCACTGTGTGTGTGCTACACGCCCCCCCCCCACATACACACTCCCCCCCTCAGCACACTAGCTATCTTTTTGTTTTACAAAGGCAAGAGTGCTCCTTCCTGCCCCACAGCCCTGGATGTGGTGTTGCTTCTGCCAGCAAGGCTCTTCCCCTGAGTCCAGCCAACTCCTTGTCATTTCTTCGATTCCCAATTTAAATGCTTCCTAAGGGAAGCCTTCCCTCACTGCACCGTTTCCTCTGTAGACCCATATGTCAAGATAAAGAAATGTTTGTTGAATGAATATCTCCTGAATATTTAACACAAAGTTTAATTAATTTGCTGTTTGTGTAATTGTTTGTCTTTCCCCACCAAGACTGTAACCTGCGTGTAAGTAGGCCCACGTCTGTCTCGCTCACCGCTAATCCCCAGCACTGTACCTGAAACATAGTAAGCCTTTACTACATATTTGCTAAATAAATGAATAGAGAGGTTGGCCAGGCCAAGAAGGGGGAAGGCCATTCTGGGCAGAGAGATTAGTATTTGCAAAGATAAGGGAGGAGACAGTGTAGTGTGTGTGGCTTGTAGGTAAATGTGGCTGAGGCATAGGATTCAGGGCTAGAAGATTGTGAGCTGGGGCCCAATGCAGTAGGGCTCTGAATACCAGTGAGGAGCTTAGGTTGAACCTGCAGGTAATAGTGAGTGATCTGGCTTGTGTTTTGAAAAGTTCTGTCTGATGGCCTTGAGGAGGTCAGAACTGAAAGGGCAAGACTTCAAGCAAGGAGATCAAAGTGTGTAGGACAGGGGGAAGCAGGGAACTGAGGCAGTGGTGGTTGGCTGGGGAGGGGTGGATGGAGTGCCGTTTTAGAATGGCCGAATAAACAGGAGATTGGAGCAGGAGTGAGACCTGGGTTTGGGCTCTGCCCAGGACCCCTCACTGCCCACCTCACAGGGACCCATGCTACATGAATCAAGGTGAGTGCTCACCTTGGGATGTGGGAGGGGAGATAGCTCTTTTACTTGGTGTCTCCAGAACTGGCCCCTGTGGGACAGGCTTGAGGGCCCAAGAGCATCAGAGATCAGCCCTCTGCAGGGGCACTGCCTCCATCTTCTCCCTTTCTGTGTCCACTCGCTCATCCTTAGCTTGGCCTCAAGGGCTGGCCAGCCCCCCCCCGCCCCCCCCCTCCCCCCCCCCCCCCCCCCCCCCCCCCGTCCCTGGCCTTGACCCAGAGCCATAGCTTGCTCCAGTCTCTCCTAAGGAGGACACTGCAGAGAAGCTTTGGGACCCTGTCCTGATGAGGCAGAGGAGTGGCTGAGATGATCTTTGACTCGGATTCCAGTTAGGATGGCTGTAAGGGGACACCTCAGGCAGAGAGAGGCAGGCAAACCGCAGGCTCAGGCTTTCTGGGAGCCAGAAGAGGGAGAGCCTTTGCTATGTAACCCTTTCAGCACCACACCCAGGCTGGAGCCAGGACACGTCCTTTCTGGCAGTTCTCGCCCAGTGGCTTGTGGGAGGTGGAGGGTGAGGGGTGGAGGGGTGTCAGTGTCTGAACTCACCTCCACAGGCCTTGAAGAGAGGAGCCAGCTGGTGCCGGCCCGCTTGGGCTGCCAGAGTGTGTGTGTGTGTGTGTGTGTGTGTGTGTGTGTGTGTGTGTGTGTGTGGGGGGTGCCTATGAGCCACCTGGGGCATCCAGGTTGCTTCAGGCTGCAGCCTGCCTTGGCTGGGAGGGGCTCCAGGGCCGCAGACTCCCACAGCCCGGGATAAAAAGTATTCCCCCAGATGGTGATATCCCGTGGGGTTGAGGTCAGACCTTCAGGGCTGAGGAGGCACAGGCAAACTGCCTGTAAGACTCCGGGGGCCCACAAGGAGGTGGAGAAAGACTACCAGGATCAAGAATGGGTCCTACCTTACTGGGGTGGCCAGTGGGCTTCATTTTGGTGCCTTCCTGGCCCCTACTCTGGCTGTCTTCCCAGCCCCATGCTGTCCTTAGCCTGGCCCTAGCTGGGGGGGGTCTCTACTCCCCCCTCCCCAGTCGTGGCTCACCTCCGGCCCCCCCACCCCGGCCCCAGCCCAGCTGAGCCCCCTCTCCAGTGATGAGATCTGTGGCGCTCTGTTTGGGCACCGATCGTGCCTCGCTCGGTGGGCCAAGGAGGGGGTCCACGGCCCAGATCCGGCTGCCTGCAGCCCCCCGCAGCCCGCACGGGTGGGGAGGGGGGGGCGAGGGCGGCGGGCGCGGGAGGGGAAGAGTTAAAGCTGGCTGCTCCCCTCCCCCGGAGGGTGTGACCGCCCTATAAGAAAGGCTCCGCGCTCGGGCACTGGGGCTGCAGGCAGCGGGGGCGCAGCGCGCCAGCGGAGAGCGGAGGCCGTCCCTGCCTCCCGCGCCTCGCGTGCGTCCCACCGCCTGCGACCCCCGGGCAGAATGTCGGAGTCCAGGAGGAGGGGCCGAGGCCGCGGCAAGAAGCACCGAGAGGGGAGGAAGCGGGAGCGGGAGCCCGAACCCGGGGAGAAAGGTAGGGCACCTCGGCGCACCCAGAAAGCCCGTTTCACTGGGAGAAACCTGCCACCCGCTCACCCGCCCCCAGCTCCGCGCTGGCGAGTCTGGAGCTGTGCGAGCCGCCGCCCGGGTGACAGGCACCGGAGGAGCGTGAGTGCTTGCGGGCGAGCGGGGCTCCGTGGCCGGGTGGGCATGGGACTGCGCGCCCGGAGTCCGCGGGTGGCTGTGCGCGCCTGTCCCCGGGCCGCCGCGTCCAGACAGCGAAGGGGGAGGCAGAGAGGCACTGCCCCCCCAACCCCCCCCACCCCCGGGGACCGGCCTGCAGACGCGGAGCCCTGCGTGGGTGGCAGGATGGAGCTGGGGGGGCACGGACAGAAAGCGGACCAGTAGCCGCGGGGCCTGGCCTGGCCTGGCCCGGAGCGCTGAGGGAGCTGTCACTGCGTCTCCTGCCTCCGAGTACGCTCTGGGCGCGCTCCCGCCCTCGTGCCACACCTCCATGAGTTCTGCTCAGCCATTGGAGCAAGGGCAGCAGCGCCGGCTAGCTCTGCAGGCTCGGAGGGGATGCCCTGTCAGCTGGCGAGCTCCAGGGAGTAGGGAGCCACCGCTTTGTGACCGGTATTGCCCCCGGAACTGGACCCGGCACCAGGCATTTGTCTCCCTCTGGTCTTCAGGAGTACTCTCTTGGGCCCTTGGGTTCTGTCCCAGGGAAGGAGGGGAGACGGTGCCCTGGATGAGCAGAGCCCTATACTGACACCCTCTTTGGTGCCCTTCCTGAGCAGCTGCAGGGTAAAGGAGGAAAAATCCCACTGAGGGCACTGGTCTGGGGCTTCTCAGGGTGGGTCTAGGCTGTGCAGGTCCTCCCTTGTACAACGAGGCTTGCGTTATCCGGGCACAATCAGAAAACCCTGGATTCTCACTTTTCTTCAGGCAAGCGTGTTATTAATGACTACAGTGTACTGGTCAGAAAGCTAGGCATGCTTCACTCCATTTTCTCCTCATAACAACTCTGGGGGCAGGTGGTCTTCACCCCATTTTACAGAGGGAGCAACTGAGGCTTCCTGAGGTTAAAGGCCCAAAGTGAGTTCCAGAGATAGGTCTGGAAGCTTCAAATCCAGCATTCTCTGGACAGTGATGTCCATTTTGCTGGATCTCTGCCCCTCACTAGAGTTCCTGCCAGCGCTACAACATAAAAATGGTTTCCAAAAGAGCACTGGATTGAGAGTTGGGAGGCTTCAATGGTGGTTGAGGATATGGCCAAATCCCTTTCCTTTTCTGAATTTCTATATAATGAGGGAGGAAGGGTGGCAAGGTAGTCTCTGAGGTCTCTTTGTTGGGGAGAGCCCAGGAGTCAAATGTTGCCTTCAACCTAGGAGAAAGTAGGAGCCATGGAAATTTAAAGGCCAGGGCTATATTGTCTTCTTTATAAAGAATGTCCCTTGGGGCACCTGGGTATCTCAGTTAAGGCTCCTACTCTTGATTTTGGTTCAGGTTATGGTCTCAGGGTCATGGGATCGAGCCCCGCATGAGGCTCCGTGTTCAGTGGGGAGTCTGCTTGGGATTCTCTCTCCCTCTACCCCAACTGCACCCCACGCTCACACTTTCTCTCTCTCTCAAATGAATAAACCTTAAAAGGAAGGAAGGAAGGAAGGAAGGAAGGAAGGAAGGAAGGAAGGAAGGAAGGAAGGAAGGAAGGAAGAAAAAGAACGTGTCTTTGCCCATTTCTGCTAGGCAACTGTGTCTAGGAGTCCACCCTAAGGAAACAGACACTGTTGGTCTGCCCTGAGTAGTGTGTGGGTCAGCTTAAGCTGGGCATGTGTAACCTGGGAGTAGCTCCCAATCTGAGACCTGAAGAAATTCAGGGTGCCTATCTTCAGGGTCAAAATTTATGGATTTGGCTCAGTGAGCCACCTGTTTTCTCCCCCTCGCCTCCCCAACCCCAAACACATCCTATCATGGGCACCTTGGAAGGCTGACTAGTTAAGGGTAACTTCCCGATGTCAAGGAAGCCACTTGGTAGGCTTCAATGGGTGAGAATCAGTAGTGCCAGGGAAATGAGAATGCCTACTGCCAAGGGTAGAGTATGCATTAGGGCACAGGTGGGAGTGCACTATGAATAGGAGATTCCACAGACCTCTCAATGATCTCTTCCAGAATCTTCTACCCCTGTGAGAAAGTCCTTCTTGATATCTAACTATAATCTTTCCTGCTTTTTTCTTCTCTGCTTCATCTTATTCCCTTCTTCCCAGGGGGAAGCCAGCTCTTCAGAATGCCTTCCTTCAGGGAGCTAGCTGGTGAGCAGATACCAAACAGACCCAAGGCCTGGGCTAGAGGAACTTTGGAGACCTGGGACACTCTGGAATGGGGAAGTCAGGGGGAGGGTCATGCTCCAAAACCAGATATCAAAAGAAAGTACCATGTCGGTGAGAAGCAACAGTCTTAAGTCCCTGATGTGACTAGGGGGTCTGATTTCAAACCCAGTAGAATCAGTGCTTAAGTCAACAGTGGCCTATAGAGCTGGAGGCCTCCCTCACAGTTCCCATCCAGGCCCGTCTGAGGCTACAGGGCCCTCTTATTGCATGCTCAGAGCACCCCAGTGGCAAAGAACATAGGCACTGGGCAGCTGAAAGGGGGACCTTGGCCAGGGTGGGGCCACGTTTGGTTGAAAGACTAGGAGGTGCAGACATGGAGAGTGTGAGCAAGTTATCCATGAAAATCTTCACCTTAGATGGCAGGGCGGGGCTGGGGGTGGGATCTGGAAAGTGGGAGGGAGAAAGGAAGAAAGAGAAGATGATGTTAATTAATTGGCTCCCCAGCCACCCACCACACATCCAGCAGCCTCCATCTCCTCCTTGGCAAACAGCAAGAGGAGTCCCCCAGACACACACACACACACACACCCAGGCCAGCATGGGGAAATAGGCTTTTCTTCTGTCTCAGTGCAGGAGTGCCAGGTGGGGCTGAGCTGCAGGTGTGACTCAGTGAGAGTTAGTGGGGCTGAAACTGGTATCCCTGCCTGGGGCCAGTTCCCCCCCTTTCCCTTTATCCCCGGGAGGGGATCGGGGAGGGGGGTGGTTGGCATGGCCTTGCTGGCCTTGGCGGAAGTATTGGCGGATGGCTAATAAAGCCGCTCTTGTACCGGGGGTCTGACCCCTTCTCTGCCTCTGTGTGCCCCCAGGCACTGCCTGCTCTCTATCTGGGCCCCTGGAAATGGGTTCTGCTCTCAACTCTTACTTTCTTCATAGCAAGGCCAGAGCCTCAGCCCTCAGGCCCTGTGTCCCTGAGAATCCCAAGGGAGGAGAACTACGAGACTGAGGTGGGTGAGGAGCTGGCCCCAAAGAAACTGATAACCCTTGAAGGTGCTATCTGGTTTTGAAGAAGGACTTTGGAATCAGACTCTTAAGTCACCGGCCTTTTCTGGGTGCCCCCTGAAAGACCAATCAGGGATGGATGGAAAGGTCCCCTCCGCTGAGCTTCCTGTGAATTGGGAGGTTGTGTCTGCCCATAGGAGGGCAGAAGCCACACTTAGGTCTTCAGCTGGGTGTCCTGGAGTATGAAGGTGGATTAGCATCACCAGCTGAGAACTCCGGACACATCTCCTTTGAATGGGCACAAAGAAATCCTTGCAAGGTCTTTCTCTCCCATCTTTCTCATCTCCTGCCTCTGATTAAAAAAAAAAAAAAAAAATAGCGCCCAGACTTCTAGGACAGTCGAGGGTCAGGTCAGAGGTAGTGATGGGCCCACAGGCACAGGTCGGAGCCGCATCTGTTGGTTGTTCCAGCCATCTCCAGCTCTGGCCTTGGCCCCAGGCTGACCCTGCTGAGCCAGGCACCTAGCGTGGTCCTCCTGCCAGTCCAGGGCTCAGCGTGTGCCTCACGCTCTGCTCTGGCTCCCTGGCACGGGGGAGTTCATTAGGATCAATAACCACACGCAGAGAGTGACTTTGTACTTGCCAGCAGTCTTTCATCCTTACAGCTCAAAGCAGTTTACAGACCAGGACTCATCAGCCCTCAGCCCAGGGCTCAGGCACTCAGCGCGGGGGCACGAGGGGACAGGGAGACTGGCACGGCGGTGAGGTTGGAGGAAGGCAGTGAGTCGCCTGGGCTGGGGGAGTTGGGTGGCCACTAGGTCTGGGATAGAAGTAGAATTGGACCGAGGGCTTCAGGCTGCATGCGGAGGGGATGTTCTCCCTCCAAAGAAAAGGAGCTGGTCCCTTCTGACCTGGGCGGACTCCATGAGCTAGCTGCTGGAGGAAGCAGCTGCAGCTTCATGGGCAGCAGAGGTCCTTGGATGCAGATAGTGGCAGGAATCCCAGGTGACCCCTATTACTGCCCTCTGCCCTTGGTGCAGGAGCCCCAGGGCCAAGTCAGGACAGCCCTGACCTGGAGCCATGCCAGAGTGAAGAGTGTGTGCAGGAAAAGGCGCTGGCCCCGCATGGGTGAGCCCCAGCCCTGGCTTGAGGTGGGCTTCCCAGCGTGGACACCCATGCCTCGTCCACCCCACTCATCTTTCTGGCTTCCTCTGCTCTCTGGCCCACAAGGCTGGTCTGAAAGGACGTTTGGCACAGAGAAGAGAGGGTTGGTTGGTTGGTTTTTTTAAGGCTGGCAAAGCACTGCCAAAACTTAAAACCTGGAGCCCATCAGAATCATGTTCCCATTGTGTGTTCCCACCATTTCTGAGCCTATAGCACACCATTTATAACTTAGCAGAGTCAGGGGCGCCTGGGTGGCTCAGTTGGTTAAGCGTCTGCCTTCGGCACAGGTCACGATCCCAGGGTCCTGTGTTCAAGTCCCGTATCGGGCTCCCTGCTCAGCAGGGAGCCTGCTTCTCTCTCCCTCTGCCGCTCCCCTCCCCTCATGCTCTCTCTCCCTCTCTGACAAATAAATAAATCTTAAAAAAAGAAAGAAAAGAAAGATAATGCAGCTTCTTAAATAATAATACCTTAGCAGAGTCGAGTGCAGCATGTCCTCCCTGTCTTCTAACCCAGCCTTGGCGTGACCATTTACCAGGACTTCCAGGTCCTGGCCACATGGTAACTATACAAACTGCATGTGCTTTCACTCAGTTTTATAAATTCAGTTCTGCAAACTTCCACCGAACTCCTACTCTGTGAACAAATCACAGGCTCTGCCCTCAAGAAGCTCAGACAGATCTTGACACAAACACCTGTGATGAGAACCAAGCGTAAAGCCAGAGAAATGTACAGTGTATGGTGAGAAGGATAATTTGCCCTCTTGGGAGGGTGTAGGGAGGGCTACACGGAAGAGGTGACATTTGAGCAGAGCCTGGATGGTGAGTAGGAATTCAGCAGGGTGAGAAAGGGCCTTCCAAGAGGTAGGATCATGTCCATGCCCAGCCTGCACTGAGGGGCAAGGGGAAGGAGCTGTCATTCACTGAGCACTTGCTACGTGCCAGGACTGCTTCTATGAAGTCTAGGTATTATTTTATCGTCCCCACTTTACAGATGAGAAAACTGAGGCAAGAAGAGTTCATGACTTGCCTGGGATATGGCCATGAATTAGTGGCAGGCTCACCAGGTCCAGGTCTGCCCCCTGCCCTGCCTCACCATGCATACGTCACCTGTCTCTGGGCCCCAACAGTTTGTGTCCCTCAAGAAACACCAGCGAGGGACTTAGGATGCCCTGTTAGTCCACTTGTAGGAGCAGGTCCTTCCTGTCACATCAGCCGGTTGGGTATGAGTTTTCTGGGCTCTTGGGCAGGGCTTGGGGGGTACAAAGATGAGCAGGCTTGTGGCCCTGATCTCAACAGGGGTTTGAGGTGTGACCGTGGCAGTAAGATGTGATCAGGAACCGTGGTGCGCCGACACAGGAGGGCAGCCCCAAGGCCCTGAGGTTGCACCTCCCGGCCAGTGTTCCTGGGAAGACTGAGGTTATTAGGGTCAAGTGGCCAAGCCAAAAAGCAAGAAAGGGGTCCAGAGAGTCCAGCTAGATCTGGCACAAGTCTGGGTAGTTTTCTGGTGCTACTGAGTCCCTTGTGCAAAAGGTCAATGTTCAAGTCAGCAGGAGCCCGATTTAAGGCGTAAACTGGGAACTTGGTAGAAATGCAAATTCTTAGGTCCCACCCCCGGCCTACTGAAACAGAAACTGTGGAGCTGGGGGCCAGTATGTGTGTTTTTGTAAGTCCTCTGGTTGCTTGTGATGGTGCTGACGTATGGGAACCACGGGTGGAGGCTGGGCAGCTAGCCTCCTGGAGCAGAGCCCTGTGGGGAGCCGGTCAGGCCCGCGGGTGTGCAACCAACGTATCAGTGCCAGCCTTGGTGCTTGGGGGCTACAGGCCATCCTCGGGGAATGGGTCGCCACCTTGTGGGACAAGGTAGGTGTGGACAGACCTAACTACAGTTGCAAGACTGCCCCTGGCCAGGGCTGACACAGAATGGAGAGAGACTCATTCCCATCAGAGGAATCGGGGCAGCTTCCTGGAGGAGGTGGGGTTTCAGTAGACTTTGGAGGATAAAAGGACTATGGTGGAGGGCTCTAAAGGGCCAGGCCTTCGGGCTACAGAAACCACTTGAACAAATGTGAACAGAGGGTGCTGGGAAATAACATGCAGCCCTGAAGACATGCTGCCCTACACAGTGTGTGGGTGGGAGAGACCGGCTGGACCCAACCGTGGGTTCGCTTAAGTCCGGGCTAGTGAGTTTAGACTTATCTGAAACAGCCTTATCTGCAATTTCTGGGGCAGTCAGGTGAGGCTGGACCTGAGCTCATGGTGCAGTCTCTTCACTGTGCAGATGGGGAAACTGAGGCTCTGAGAGAGAAGTCCACACACCAATGAGGCAAAGGGGTTTGGCAGCTCTAGGCCAAGGAGGAGAACAACAGCTTTGTGAGGAACTGCCGCCTCCCTGGCCCGCTGTAGCCTCCTCCCATCTCCACCCTCACATATGGTGATCCAGTCGGAGAGAATTTCTCACAGTTCCTCGAATGCACTGTGGTCTCCTGCCCAGTCCCTTGAACCTATCATTCCCTTTGCTTGGAGTGCTGTTTTCCTTCTTTTGGCTAACTCCCATCATCCTTCAGCTTTGCTTCTTCCACAAAACGCATCCTGCCACAAGATGAGGAGAGAGGGTGAGGGGCATCCTCTGTGCCCACCCCCGGCACCTCCCCACCCCCGTGCCCATCCCACTGTACAGGCAACACTCTACTCAGAATCTCCACCAGGGCCAAGACCACGTCAGCTTGACCCTCAGCACCTGACATGTGCCAAGTGTCTTAGTCTAGGAACGAAGGAGAACACTGCTAAGCCCTTTCACTCCTGTACACGGAGACCCCTCCAGCCCCTCTCTGATTTGAAGAGGGCAGCCTCCCGCCTGCGGCCAGGGACCCCTCGGTGGTTGGGCAGCCTGGTGGGCCAGCAAGAGTAGTCCCCGGTGAAGTCCCCACCTTATCACCGGCTCTGCTGTTCTGGGGCAGATACCTGTCTGGACTGAGGGGGAAGGAGAGGGCTAAGTCGGAGCAGTGTTGGGTGGGAAAGGGCGCTGAGCTGAGCTGAGCTGTGGTGGGGCCCACACTCCCCTGAGGGCTCGCGGCGGTCTTGTTCTGGGCCACGGTGAATCATCAGCAGTCACAGTACAGCCCTACATCATTCATTCGTTCAGCCAGCGAGCCTTGAGCAGTGAGCCAGATGCCAGGGATAGAGCAATTCTCCAACACATCTTACCCCCAAGGTCCCCACAGGCTAGAAAGTTAAGAACTCGGTTCCCTCCAAGGTAGGAAGCCCCAAATAGGGCAGGTGAGATGCTCAGGGAGCCTGCATGAGGCGGAGATTGCTCCTGGCTGGGTGGTTTAGAGAAGGGCAGTGGCCCCGGAGGAGATCCTGAGGCTTCTAGATTAAGAAGAGCGGCCAGTTAGGGAGCTCTCTATTCCCAGTACTGTGCCACTCTTGACAGACCTTAGCCCCACTTAATTCCAGCCACAACCCTAAGAGGTAGGCGAGATTGTCCCTGTTTCATAGACAAGGAAATAAAGGCTCAGAGAGGTTAAGTAACTTGACTAGTTACACAAGACACCGGGCAGAGCCAGGATGCGACCGAGCCCGGTGTGACCCCACGGCTGTGTGTCTGACCCTCTCAGCTGCGCTTGTCGGGGGGTGGGGGATTGGCATGGCGGGGGGTGGGCAGCAGAGGGCGCGGAGGCAGGCGGAGTACAGAATAGGCATATTTGGGGGCGCCTGGGTGGCTCAGTTGGTTTAGCGACTGCCTTCGGCTCAGGTCATGATCCTGGAGTCCCGGGATCGAGTCCCGCATCGGGCTCCCTGCTCAGCAGGGAGTCTGCTTCTCCCTCTGACCCTCTTCCCTCTTGTGCTCTCTATCTCTCATTCTCTCTCAAATAAATAAATAAAATCTAAAAAAAAAAAAAAAAAAAGAATAGGCATATTTGGGGAGTGGCCAGTGATTTGGTTTACCTGGAATATACAATTCCTGAAGAGAAGTGATAGGGGGAAAAGCAGACAGGTGTGTATGGGAAGGGGGCCTCTTCAGTCACCCAGCAAGCTTCCCCCGAGGGACCCGGCTGTCAGCCAGGGCAGGCGGGTGGCCTTTCTTCTACAGTCATCATGAGCCAAGGGAGGTTTCGGAATGGGAGAGAGGCACATAGAGGTGAATCTGCCCCGTGTTCACTGCTAGTGGGTTGGTCCTGGGGCTGGTGGGAGCTGAAGCAGGACCTGGCGGACAAAGGAGGGTTAGGAGCGTAAGAGGCTTGGTGGAAGGTGAATGGTCTGGGTCTGTGGAGAGAGTCAAGAGAGACAGAGTTGTCACAGAGGACAAGGTGACTGGAAAAGGGAACCCAGGAGAAAGGGTGGTCTTGAGAGAGATGGGGAAACTGGTTTCCCACATGTTCTGTTTGAGCCACTGACTATCCAGGCAGTCATTCATTTTGAGGTGAGTTCCTTCCAGGCCCCCCTCTCTCATTAGCCTGGAACACAAGGCCCGTGTTTCAGCCCTCCAAGACCCCAGGGTGCCTATGCCGGGCTCTCCAGGCTTGTTGATGGACCTGCAGGGGAGGAGGCTGGGCCTCTGGAAACTAACCCCCCACCCCGCCCTGCACCCACTGTGGTATCTGCATTTGCTGAGCACATGGGCCTGTCTGTACCTTTCTTGTATCGTGCCTACTAAGACCTTCTCCCCGAAAGCCAATGTTTCTTGGAACTCTCTTATTTTTATCTTCAAATCCCCATCATATGTCTGTTTGCTTTAATACAAAGATGTTGCTTTTTCTTACTAATGAGCTTGGCGGAGCCTTCAGAAAGCGGCCCTGAGATCATCCTGCGGCTTTGCGTGTGTCTCAGGCTGAGAAGCCGGTCTTGTCTGGTCTATGAGGTGCCTCCCCTTTCTCCACCCCCACTCCACTTCCTCGTGACCCAGAGTTTCAGAAACAACTTTCTCCAGCCAGGCTGAGGAGGTGGGAAGTGCAGGCCCATCCTGAAGGGGATCGGGGCTCTGGGATCTCCTCCTTGGCTCTCTCCCTGGGTTCCCCGAGCAAGGGGCAGCCTCGTGCAGCAGCTGCAGGCGCTCCCCACCACAACTTCTTCTGGGCTGGGCCCAAGACTTGGGCCCAGAGCCCAGCCTTCCCCAGTGGGGAGATTAAACAGAGTTTGGGCAAATGTAAAGGCCTTCCAGGGATGTCATCTCTGCTCTGTCCCTACTTCCACCCCCAGCAGTGGAGCGGGTGATAATGGTAAGAAGACTTCCATCCCTCCATAGAGAGCTTTCTCTTCCTCCCTTCCTCTAAAGTAGGCAGAAAGTGACTTACAGATGAGTCAGCGGAGGCCCAGAGAGGCAAACCACTTACCTAAGGGCAGAAGCTAGAAAATCGGGCGATGGGGGAAAAGAGCTGAACTGCGGCGTCTCCAGCCCCCACCCTTTCCTCTGTGCCTCATCCGTGCCCACTCTGGGTGTCTGGGGCCCGCGCCCCAAGTACTGGTAAGAACCCAGGGAGACTGCATGTCTGTGCAGAGTACCATACGCTGCCCTGTGACCCTGGGCGGTGTCCCCCAGACATCGGTGACATCCCTTCACTCTGCCATCTCTGCTGCTCATGTCCCCGCGTTGCAGCCCTGAACCCACTCAACGAACTGAGGCATGTACCTGCCTGACTCCAGGGACTGATCATCTCTGCCTTGGCTGGGCCCCAAGAAAGCCAGAGTTTCTGGCCAGGGGGGTTGGGGTGGCCATGGTGTTGGCCCTAGTGGTCAGGCCAGGCCTGTTGGTGCCCTGCACTCGTACGGTAGGGCTGGGTGTCAGTGGATGCGTGCTTCTGGGTGGGCAGGAGAAACTCCAAGGCAGGAACGGTTTCTGTGGATGTTGGAGCTCCCAAGTTTTGTCTCCTCCTGCCCCCTTCCCTTCCCTTCCCTTTGCATCCGCCCTCCCAGAACAGGGTCTGCCTCCCCTCTTAGCTTCCATCCCCAGCTGGCCCTGGCCTCTGTGATCTACCTTGTAGCTGAGGTGCCAGGTGTAGAGCTGAGAGCCCATCAGGTCTGGGCTGCTTCTCACTGATGCAGGGAAATGGTCCTGTGAGGCTCTGCCCCCTGCCAGTGTCAGCGGAGCCCTGAATGGGAGGCAGAGCCCGAGCCAAGGGCGGGAGCCACGTTGCCTTGCTCAGCACCATATCCCTGATGTCAGGTAGGTGCCTGATACATTGTAAGGATTGTTGGAGGTGGATATTTGCCGGATGGTCGTGAGAATAGGGCAGGGCAAGCCCAGGCACCAGGCTGGGCCTGGTTGGCTGAGGAAACGCGGGTCGGGGCAAGGCAGGAGGCCCGGCGGGGTGCATACTCCCTTTGGGAGGCCTGACCCATGAGCATAAACGGCTCTTCTGCAGGCCACAGGGAGGATACCTGGCTGCCCGTTTCACAGAGAAGGCCCTCTGTGCCCACTTAAACCAGTTGTGTTTTTAGTTGTTCTTTTCTTTCTCATTTGAACTTGGAGTCTGTAATTAACCTCCAATAGGCTGCAGTCACTTTACGGGTAGGAGGGGGTGGGGAGGGGGCCAGCCTGCGGCCCGCCAACAGCATGCCAGTGGGAGACTTTGATGCCAGGCAGGCTGGCCGCATTGTCTCCAGGTGTTGCCCTGCAAAGGGGACTGCTCAGCCTTAGTCATGAGGTGAGGATCATTAACCCTTTTAAGAGTCCGCTGCCTCTGCCCCCTGGTTGCTGGGAGGAAGGCCGGGCCAGGTCCTCCCTGGCTGGGCTGCCTGGCTCTGTCCTGGGCGTCTGTCTTGCTCTCAGATCTCAGCAGGTTCCGCACCCACCGCCCACTGCTGGGGGGAATGAGGTCAAGCTGTGGCAGCCGCCCGGACCTCCTGGCCTCGGGGCCGGGATGTGGGAAAGGAGCAGCCCTGGTTGTTGTTGCTGTTGTTATCTTCAGCACGATGCTGGGTGGGGATTCCCTCTCAAACAGATACTGCCTAGCTGCCCTGGCTTGGCATCAGGGGAAGGAAGCCGAAGCCACCAGATACCCTATGGGTGGCCCAGCTTGTGGCAACTGTGGAGGTCTGTCTGAAGGCTTACAGGACCCATCACGGGAGATCTTTCTGTGGCAGTCTGAGTCATCCTTGAGAGATCTTCCTCATATTGTTATAAAGCTGCCAAAGGAGATGTCCCCACAACCCCCCTCTGGAGAGCCCTAGTTCTGCTGCTCGGGTGGGCACTGTGCCAGGACGAAGGGAGCTGGATGGCTGAGGAGCTCTCAGGGAGCAGGGTAGCTCAGCAGAGAGGGCTGGGGCTAAGGAGGAGAGCTTAGGGGAGGTAAAGGGAGGGCTGCCCAACAGCCAAGGGCCACCCAGGCCATCAGCTTGCTGCCTGCCCTTCCACCTGTGGGGAAGGGGCAACCACAGGCAAGCAGGGTATCAGGGACAGTCACAGGACCCCCTTCTTGGGCACACAGATCTTCCTCTGCCTTCTGCCTGACGTCTCTCATCTGGGTACTCTCCTAGGTGCTGGGGGACCTTTGAGAGTCCCTTCTCTGTGTGGAGAAATACAGACCCTGAGGACTGTGGCTCTTCACTTTGGCTACAAAGCTGAATTTGTAGAGAAGTTTATTGCAGTATTGTTAATATTAGCAGAATGTTGGAGACAACCTAACCGATCCATCGGAACAGCGACACATGATACACGGACATTGAAATGATTTAGATTTGTATTTCTAGATTCGGGAAAATGTTTTTACAATATATTTAGTAAAGGGTAGGATATAAAACTTTTAGAAAAGTCTTGCAGGAGATATTTGAAAACATTTACAGTGGTTTTTTTCCCCCCTGGTGGTAACAATGGATTTAAATGTGCTGTTCTTTTTCCTGACTTGTATACCTGTAATTTTTCTACAATAAAAATGTATTTCTTATGTAACAAAACAATAACAGAGAGGGACAAACTAAACTCCTTGGTGGGTGGGAGGGGCTGCATCCTACATGGCCAGACCATTTCTGTCTGGGACAAAGCACTGAACCTGGCATACAGTCGGCACTCAGTAAATGCATGCCACCTGACTTGCAGTGAGCGCCTGCCCACAAGGGTTGCTGCAGCTCCTGCCCTGACAAATCCCATCCATCCCAGGAAGCCTGTTCCTCTGCTTATTTTAGCTCTGCCCCAAGACACTCATGGGACACGGTACAGTGATCTCCATCCCTCACACTAGCACTGCATTCTGGGCCCTGGGCCATAGAATAGACCCAGCTCAGAGAGAGAGCCCAGGCAGGAGTCAGAGCTGACCCGCTCATGTCTTCCGCTCCATAAGCGCTACCTCTGGGCCCTCAAAGGGCTCCTGGTTGAACAGCCCCTTAGCCTCGTCCCGAGCATCCCCAGGGGCCGGTACTGGATCCAGTGGCTGGGAGCCACAGTGGGAGAAGCCGTGGTGGCTCAGCTTAAGAATGACCTTAAAATGCACAGGGTAAGGTCAGGTCCTTCCCCGACTTGTAGGCCTCTGATGTGTTCCCATCACATCAACCAAACAAACCCGGGCCATCTTGGGGAGCTTGTCCGTGTTCCTCACACGGAAAGCCTAAGGAGGCTCTGGGCCCAGGAGTGAGGGTGCACAGGTCCTGGGGGTATTGTCGAGAGTGCCACCTCAGGGGTCTTCTCTTTCCTGCCCCCTGAGCCGCTTCCCCTCAAGGGACTTGCCTGATGCCAAAAAGAAAAACCCAAAAACCAAACAACAACAACAAAAATGCAGGCTGTTCTCAGAGTCCTAGTCTCTTTCAGAAAGCCCACGTTTGGCTTTCAGAGAGCTGTGAACTGAGATTTCTGTGAACAGGGACCAGGACTAGACACTGTTTGAGCAGGAGGCATGGTTTTTAGTATTTTAGATGAGTCTTGTGAGGAACTGTTAACAGATGCAAAAGACGACTCTTTGCAAAGAACATGGCAAAAAGAAAAAAAGAACATGGCATGATTCAAATGTATGGTTATTTTTGTTTTGTCATCCTTTAGACCAGTCCTGTTGACTGAGAAATATAATGCAATCCAAATATGTAATCTGAACTTTTCTAGTAGGCACATGAGTTAAGGGCGGGGCGGGGGGCGGCAGAACAAATCCAGACTTCTCACCCTGGCTCACACAGCCGCACATCAGTCACTGGGCCTACCTCTCCAGTCTCCCCTCATACTACCCCTGCCTTCTAGAATCTTCCAGCCACATGGGCCTCTTTTAGCCCTTGAACTCACCAAGCTCATTCCCATCCAGCTGCTTATTACTGCCTCATAGTCCCCATTGATCATTGCTGTTGTCGCTCCTCCTCCCTAAAACTCAGGTTCCCTAAGAGCAGGAACCTTATCCGTCTTGTTCACTACTATATACTCGGGGCTCGGAACAGTGCCTGGCATACAGTAGGTTGAATGAATGAACAAATGAGGAACAAGTGAACTAGATAGGGTTGTTCTGAAGTGAGGAGCCTATCAGGAAACGGCTATCAGGTCATACAGAATTCTCACTAGACAGACTGGGCTCCTTGTGATCTGGATTTTCCACTGGTGACAGGGAATGCCTCTGGAGCCCCCAGTTCCTCAGGCCCCCTAACTTGGGGTCATGCCTGCTGTTTCTGGGGTCAGTCTGTATGTCACCATGCCCTCCCCATCACCACCACCATTGGCAGTGGCCCCAGGCTCGGTGCATAGCGTCATATGGGGACTTGTGTCGGGAAACAAGGTAGCAGAGTGACCACCATTTCTTCCCACCGGGTGGGTGGAGGGCAGGAGGCCCCCTTGTCTCAGAATTGCAAGAAAGGTCGACACTCCCCGTGCAGTGGGGGGAGGCACCCTAGAACTTGAGAAGAGCTCTCTGTGTCCCCAGTTCACGAGAAGGAGGAGGAGACTAGTTGGAGGTCACCAATTGACCAAGAGGCTGTTAGATCACTGGGTGTCAACCCAACTTTAGAGGAGAGCCACCCATGAAGATGTTTTTAGTTTGGCACCAGTCATTGAGCTGTATACTTACAATATGTGTGTGTTCCTTTATGTTATATATGTTTTTTAAAACCCACACACACCCAGACCCGCTCTTACGGGTTCTGCTTCAGAACGTCTAGGATATGTTCCAGGCACCTACATACATTTTAAAGCTTCCTTTGTGGTTCTCAGTGGCATCTAAGGTTAAGAACTATTGATAAGGAGGGGCGCCTGGGTGGCTCAGTCGGTTAAGCGTCTGCCTTCGGCTCAGGTCATGATCCCGGGGTCCTGGGATCGAGCCCCGCATCGGGCTCCCTGCTCAGCGGGAAGCCTGCCTCTCCCTCTGCCTGCCGCTCCCCCTGCTTGTGCTCTCTGATAAGTAAAATCATTTTAAAAAAAGAAATATTGATGAGGAATTACTAGGGACCCCAGAGCAAGAAGATGAAGAAGAGGGTGATGTAATTAAGGGGCAAGGATGCTGGGACAGGACTTCAGTCACATTTAGAATAATGATGTTCCGGAAAGTCCAACAGACTGATAGGTTAATACACTAAAACCTCTGGGTGTCCAAAAAAATACCCCCAAACCAGCATTCAAAACTGTAAGAAGCAGGTAATTGGGAAAGAAGACATCCAAATGGCCAACAGACACATGAAAAAGTGCTCCACATCGCTCGGCATCGGGGAAATCCAAATCAAAACCTCAATGAGATACCACCTCACACCAGTCAGAATGGCTAAAATGAACAAGTCAGGAAACGACAGATGTTGGCGGCGATGCGGAGAAAGGGGAACCCTCCTACCCTGTTGGTGGGAATGCAAGCTGGTGCAGCCACTCTGGAAAACAGTATGGAGGTTCCTCAAACAGTTGAAAATAGAGCTACCCTACGACCCAGCAATGGCACTACTGGGTATTTACCCCAAAGATACCAATGTAGGGATCCGAAGGGGTACGTGCACCCAATGTTTATAGCAGCAATGTCCGCAATAGCCAAACTGTGGAAAGAGCCAAGATGTCCATCGACAGATGAATGGATAAAGAAGATGTGGTATATATACACAATGGAATATTATGCAGCCATCAAAAGGAATGAGATCGTGCCATTTGCAACAACGTGGATGGAACTGGAGGGTGTTATGCTGAGTGAAATAAGTCAATCAGAGAAAGACATGTATCATAGGACCTCACTGATATGAGGAATTCTTAATCTCAGGAAATAAACTGAGGGTTGCTGGAGTGGTGCGGGGTGGGAGGGATGGGGTGGCTGGGTGATAGACATTGAGGAGGGTATGTGCTATGGTGAGCGCTGTGAATTGTACAAGACTGATGAATCACGGATCTGTACTTCTGAAACAAATAATGCAATATATGTTAAGAAAAAAAAAAGAAGAAGAAGATAGCAGGAGGGGAAGAATGAAGGGGAGTAAGTCGGAGGGGGAGACGAACCATGAGAGATGATGGACTCTGAAAAACAAACTAAGGTTTCAGAGGGGAGGGAGGTGGGGGGATGGGTTAGCCTGGTGATGGGTATTAAAGAGGGCACGTTCTGCGTGGAGCACTGGGTGTTATGCACAAACAATCATGGAACACTACATCAAAAACTAATGATGTAATGTATGGTGATTAACGTAACAAAAAATTATTTAAAAAAAAGATGAGAAAAGCACAGTAAGCCAATTTTAGGTACATGGCAGAAATAGGCATAAAATTATAAATGTATAAATGTATAAAAGCAAACAAGAAGAGAAAAACTGAATATACAATAAGCATTAATGAAAATGTAAATAGTAATGGGATAATTTTTCAGATTTTTAAAAAGGTTCAGAATTGAAATGGTGAATTACTACAAATATATTTTTAACTGATATTTCTCCTTAACAGAGAAGTGCTTTTTTAAAACTGAAAATTCAGGGGCACTTCGGTGGCTCAGTTGGTTGAATGACTAACTCTTGGTTTGGGCTCAGGTCATGATCTCAGGGTGCTGAGATCAAGCCAGGAATTGGGCTCCACATTCAGTGGGGGAGTCTGCTCAGATATTCTCTCCCTCTGCCCCTCCCCCACATGCACACACTCTCTTCCTCTCTATCTCTAAAATAAATAAATAAATCTTTTTTTTAAAAAAAGAAGCAGGTAATTGGGAAAAGTATATATAGCAAAAGGTTAATAGCCTTAATATTTATTTAAAAAAAAAAAACAACTCTTACAGATCAGTAGGATGAGCATCCAGTAGAAAAACAGAGTACCAGACATGAACGGACAGTTCAAGAAGAAGAAATATAATGAGCCAATACATTTATGAAAAGTGGTCAGCCTCACCAGGAATCAAATAAATGCAAACTACAACAACAAAGAGACGTTATCTTTTGCCTAGCTAATTGGCGAAGATTAAATATGTGATAATACCTCATGTTAGTGAGGGTGTGGAAAAAACAGGCACTGTCATTCACTGGTGGGAGTGCAAATTGGTGTAACCTTTCCAGAAGGCAATTTGACAAGGCTTAAAGCTGAGGAAGATCGCATACCCTTTTGATGCAGCAATTCCCCTTTTAGGAAGATTGCCCTAGGAAATTATTGTGGATAGTAATAAACAATAATAGCTAACCTTTGTTAAATGCTCTGTGCAAGCCAGACTTTACGTGCATTGTCTCATACAAGGCTTACAGCTATCATCCCATGAGGGAGGAGCTATTATTATCACCCGTATTTCACAGGGGAGGAAACTGAGGCACAAAAGGATTAGGTCAGTGACCTGAGGACACAAAGCTAATAAGTAGCAAAGCCTGGATTTGAATCCAGGCGGTCTGAGTCAAGAGCCACACTGCACATCCATCAGGACGCCCTGGGTGTGTGCAAAGGATGAACACCGTGTGCACTGAATGGGCACGATGCGTATATATGTTGGACCAAGCTGGGCCCATTTGTAATGTGGTGGCAATGGGGAGAAAACATGCTGGATACCCCAGGATAGGAACTGGTTACGTCAATTATGATACGCCGATAAAGGAATATTATGCAGCCATGAAAAATGAGAAAAGTATATGTGTGTGAACACTGGGGGGTTTTGTACACGCATAAAATGTCTCTGAAATGATACAAAAGCAACTTAAATTGGTCACCTCCTGTGGTCAGAAGTCAGAGGGAGACTTGTTTTTCAAGCCATATACCCTTTTACACTTCTTAAATTTTGAATTATGTGAAGATATTATTAAGATGCATATGTATGTGTACACGCACACATAAGTTATGTTCTAGAGCTATTCCATGTAACTTTATTTCCTTGAAATGCTGCTAAGGATTCTGAGAAAAAAGGTCTAAGACCCTTGCTTGGAGAATCATCCCAAAGTCAGTGATGCTACTTCTTTAACTCTGTTGCCCGCCTGTTCCCCAAACTGGTTTGCTCATGGGATCCTTTTCCCAAGTAACGTCTATTATCATCTCTCTGGATATTCGTGGCCTATAGAAGTCAGTTTGGGAAATGCTATCGTTAATAGTTAATGCCGAGCTCAAAGGCTTACATTCCTTTCATTAAGCAAAAGAAACGTGTTACTGACGCTGATCCTATTTATTTACAATGCATGTGTATGTGTGTGTATTTTAATTCTGAGTACTAGGATGGTGGATGATTTGGTTTTCTTCTTTTATCTGTCTGTATTTTTAAATTTTGTAAAATGAACAAAATCATTTCACAAGCACTGTTGTTTCTGAGTCTGTGTAATATCATTTTGAAGCTTCAGGAGCTCTTTCTCTTTCTGCTCTCTCGGCCCGGGGACCCCACTCCCATCTACTGCCTGCTTACAAGCAGCCGTTCAGGGGTCGGTTCAGTGAGGGAATGCCAGCCATAGCCAGGCCCTCTTGGCAGCCTTCATCCAGAGTCAGCCGGGCCAGGACCATTCTGTCCCCAGAGAACTCCCTGGCCTAGCAGACCCTGGCTTCTGCTGTTGGAAGAATTTCAGTTATGTTCTCCATTTCCCAAAAAGAGACACAGGCTGTAAAAGCAGACACCAGACTGCTACGGTCCTGACGTGTTGCAAATGCAGATACCTGGGCTTCGGTCCCAGCTCTGTAGCTGCCTGGCTGCCTGGCTGTGTGACCTTGGGCAAGTTTCTTAACCTCTCTGAGTCTCATCTTCCCCACCTATGTCAGCAATGACACTTGCCTCACAGAGCTCAGGGACCGAACGAGAGCACGCATGAAGGCATTGTGTAACCTGTAAAGGGTTGTCCCTGTGGAAATTATTATATGCCCCAGTAGGGAACATGGGCTTGCCCTTACCTTCCCGAGAACAGAGTACTTTTTTTAGGTTGTTGGGGAGACGGGAGCAAGGAGATGAGGCATGGGAGATCTAGGCACATGGAAATAGAATTCTGTGTAAGAAAAATGGGAGAAACCTCTCTGCTTGGCATTTGCAGGCCTGCAGCCCTAGTTGGGCCTGTGTCCCCCAGTGGAGCCCCAGGCCTTGTCCCCCAGACAGCTGCTCCACTGGACCCAATCAAGTCAGCCCACCCCCTCTGGACCACGTGATTCTCCGAAGCCACCATGCTGACGCTGCCTGGCTCACCTCCCTTCCTGCCCCTTCTAGCACCTTAGCATCCTTTAGCCCTTAACTAAGTTAGCTCTTCCCCCAGCCTGGATTGGGGTCGCTCCTCTAGGTTTCAGCACCTCCAGGCTTCCGCGTTACCATGCTGTGATGTTAGGGCCAGATTACAGCTGTCCTGACGCACTGAACTTTCTGCGGGCAGGAGCTGGGTCTGTCATCTTGGTCCGCCTGTGTCCTCTGGGCCCAGCATAGGCCTGGGAGTCTGGGACAGGAGTTAGAGCATGAGCACCGAAGTCAAGGGGACCTGGGCTTGAATCCCAGTGCACCCTGAGAAAGTGCCTTCACCATTATGAGCCTTAGTTTTCCCCATCTGTACAGGGGTTTCATCACTTGCAATGAGTTCCTGGGGGTTTTTTTCATAAGCTAATGTATGTAAAGCTCCTAGTGTCATTCCAGGCAGGAAGGGAGCTCCATAGGTAGTAGCCACATTGACAGCATTGCAGACCCTCTGTGACCGGGGACTGAATCGAAGTGGGAAATGACCCCAGGAGGGGTGGCTCCCCAGGAGGGGTGGCTCCCCAGGCCACCCTTCCCCTTCCCAAAGACAGCAGCCCTCCCTCCACTGCGCATGCTTGGCACCGCGCCCCCACCACCATGCTCACCTCCCTGCCTTGTACCCCACAGCCACCCGGCCCAAGCTGAAGAAGATGAAGAGCCAGACGGGACAGGTGGGTGAGAAGCAGTCACTGAAGTGCGAGGCAGCGGCGGGCAACCCTCAGCCCTCCTACCGCTGGTTCAAGGACGGCAAGGAGCTCAACCGCAGCCGTGACATTCGCATCAAGTACGGCAACGGCAGGTGAGAAACGCCCCTCCCTCTGTCGAACCAGCGGCCCTCCCTCCTCCCTGAAAACGGGGGGCCAGTTCCCTGTCCCCCTTCCTGGCCACACCCCAGCCCTCCTTGCTAGGCTCTGGGTCCCTCTGGTTATGGCGGCCCAACGTCTTGCAGACTGTAGATGCTTAATGAAGGTCTCTGGATGGTTGAAGGCAGTTTGATCATCAAACTCAGCGCTACCTGTGGAAGTCCTCTCTTGTCCCTAAAACTTCTCGAAGGACCTGCCTCAGGGTCTGAAAGCCCACCATCTGGCAACCTTGGGTGGAAGACGGACTCCAGGATGCGCCCGGGAAGTCACGAGTGATGACTCCCACCTTCCTCTACCACCAACTCTCTCTCATCACTTCGCTTCTAGAAGCTTTCCCTCCACGTCGCAGTGCCTGTCCCTCCTCCAGCTCTTGCCCGTGCTGCTTCTCCCCTCCACCATCAAGTGGGTCAGTTGCATGTCCACTGACTCCACCCTGTGGTCCTCCACGCCCCCGGCCCTGCTGGAATCTGCCTTCTAACTACACTCCTGCGGCGAGCCCCAGGCCTCCAGGCCTCTGCAGTCACTGACATGGGCGCCGCCGGCTCTGCGGCCTCTGGGGCTGTACCCCCTGGGCCTTCTGGGCCTCTAACCGCTCTGTCTCTCCGTCACCATCAGTGCTGGGACTTTCCTGTCTTGGGGGCTTCCCTCTTCTCCCTCCCACCCCCCCTCTCCATTTGGGGGTGACTTTACCCTCTCCTAGCTGATAACCTTGTCCCTAGTTAGATGCCTTTATACACACACACACACACACACACACACACACATATACACACACATATATATACATATATATATATATCTGAGTTCCAGACCCATGCTGCCAACTAAACACTAGACCCCACCCCTGAGATGCCCCCACACGGCTCTAACCCTGTGTGCCCCAGTCTAGCCTCTCCCCCGCGCCCTCTCGGGCCCTGCCGCACCCTCCTGTCTCCCCTCTGGGCGGCAGCAGAACCAGACGGCCCGCTGCCTGGCCCCTGCCCTCGTGCCATGCCCACCGGCAAGAGACCCCCCTGCTCTCCTGCCTCCGGCTTTTTTGCCTCCGCTGTTCCACTCTTGGGCCGTCCCCACTCTTCCTGGGCCACAGGCCCCTTTGTGAGTTCGCTGTACGTAACACGTGCACGTGGAACATCAGCTGTGGGCCAGGCCCCCTGCCTGAGGCTGGGCCTACACCAGAAAATGAACCACGCGTGGTCCCTCCCTACCTTCACAGAGCTTCTAGTCTAGCTTCCAGCACAGAAGGTGGTAGAGGCCTCCACCCTGTCTTCTGAAAAAATGTGCCTTATCCACCCGGTTTTGCTTACAATTCTAGAGGCCCGCTGACCCCTGTGACCCTGGCAGGGGATGATCTTTCTAACATGGATGCGTAGCTGATCATTCACCCACTTACGTGACAGATCTTGAGAGCCTGCTGTATGCCAGCTACAGCCCAGGCCTCAGGCCCTTCCAACTCCCCCCTTCCTAAGTCACTGCCATGCTGCTCCACAACCCCCCAGTGCTCCTGATCCCTGGTCTTTTCCTTTCATGATCCCGGACTTGGGCCCACGCTGTTCCCCGTGCTGGCAGCTACCCTCCTCGCCAACCTTGTCCCTAGCAAAGTTCTTCAGGCCCAGATTAAATGTCATATCCTCTGGGACACCTTCCTGATCCCTCCAGGCAGCTCTTATGGTCCCCTCTCATGGTGCTTTGGACATGGTTTCATTGAATTTTGGGGGGTTGTCTCTCCCTGTAGCACGAGAGAGCCTCAGAGGCTGGATGCCGCCCATATACACCCTTCTGCCCTGTAGGGCCTGGCAGGGACCTGCGTTGGGTGTTGAATGAAAGAGGATCTTGCAGGGCCAGCCCCCCTCTCCTGGGTACAGGGTGACACTAGGCCTGGACACCCTTTGTGTTGACCTAGACTTTGAGCAAGCTCCTGTCCTGGTCAAGCCTCAGTCTCATCTGACAAACGGGTTACCCGGTCCAGAAACAGGGCCTTGTCAGGTCTTTCTGGTTGGGTATTGGGGACCCCTGAGAGCCTGAAGCGTGACCCCTGCCCTCTTCCTATTAGGGCCCTGCCCCATTTGCTGCAGCCCCGAAACATCCTCGATCCACCCATCCCGCCCCTGGGCTCCCAGCAGTGAGTTGACGGGGTGGAGGAGTGAGCCATGATGGAGAACTTGGGTTCCCTTGCTGTGGCAGAGAGGGCTGCCACCTCCACACACACACACACACACACACACACACACACACACACACACACACACACACACACTTCACCTGGCATGGGGGCCAGGGATGTGAGGAGGAGTCTCCTTGCTGGCAGCATCCTCTCTTTCCTTCCGCCCACACTACAGCTTGCTCTCTGGCCACCCTAGTACTCCATCTGCCCGGCCACACTCCGTCGTGACCTAGCTCTTGGTCTACAGAGGCCGCCTCCCCCAATAGCTGGTGCTGTCTCTGGGGCCGCCACACTGAGGTGTCTCGCCCAAGCCGTCCTGTGCCAGAAGGAAACCTTCTGGAAAGCCCCCCCAAGCCCTGGGCACAGGGCCCTCCCCTGCGGAACCACATGTTCCCTTATTTATGAGGGGCAAGCTGCAACAGGCCCCTCAGGCAGGCAGCGGGAGGTAGGCACGGAGGAAAATGTGCGGGCGGAGGATGCGGCCGCCCAGATCCCATCCCTGCCAGCGTTAAACTGGCTGGGTTGGGGGGCGGGCATCCGTTGCAGGGCCAGGCCTGAGTCAGTGTGGCAGGCGGGCATCGGGCCTACCAGGAAGGTGGGACAGAGTCCTGAGTCCTCAGGGTTTCCGACTGGAGCTAGGACTGACAAGAGAACGTAGCGGCCCCTGCTCCTTCAGGGCTGAGAGACCCAGAGAGCCCCCACCCTGCAGCTCCGACCCCAGGACCTCTTCTGCAAGTCCGGGGCCACCTCCCCGGCCCTGGCCAGATCACCACCCAGCTGAGAACGAAGGTGCCTGCAGCCAGCAAACCGAGGCACCCTTGTTTCTGTCCACTCGCCTCTTGTCAGCTCCTCAAAGGAGAGGCATCTCCCTGAGCCTTGGACCGACTTTCCACAGGCCTCACAACCTTCTGTGGGAAGGCCTTCCTCCCATTTCCAGCCTTTATCCCTCCAGAGATCTGCGAGCCTAACTCCACCTTTCCTGCTACCTAGGATGTGGTGTAAGGGGAGCTCCTGTGAATTCAGCTATGGGTGACAAGGAACTTCTGGCTCTGTGCCCCCTATCCCTTGACCCTGCGACCCTCAGGTGGTCCCCTGCTCTGCTCATCTAGTATCGGGGAATTGCTGGTGGCCAAGAAGTGAGAGAAGCCTGGTCCTGGGGCCGCTGGGCTTTGTGGCAGTGGATTCGGCCAAAGCCAGGAAGGAGATGCTGTTTTAGCCAGAGGGGCCTCCAGGGCTCTGTTTAATGAAGGGAACAAACTTGAATTGACGGAAGAGGATTGTAGGCAGACACCAGGCCAAGGAGACAGAGACTGGCTTGAGCTGGGAAGGGTTGGAGGGACGGGGCGGTCAGACAGCTGTGGCCGAAACATCGGTGAGGACATCACCACAGCAACAAGGGCCTGTTGACAAGACAACCCCATGGACCCTCCTTTGCAGGATCTTGGAGTGAGAAGGTCTGGGAAGAGGCCCCCTGAGGCAGCAGTGAGCCCAGGAAACAGGTTCCCAAAGCACAGCCCCAGGGGGGATAGGGGTCAATTCTCCGGCTCCCGCACCCGCGGCCCAGCCTCGCCTCCCCTGCCCTTCCCCTGTCAGCGTCACGGCTCTATTTTTCATCCCTGGGCTTAGGACAGTGGCAGCTGGACTACCCTACCTCCTGTTCCACCACCCCTCCAACACGCTACACATATTCTGGGAATCCGGTGTCTTAATTTGGGACTAAAGAGAGGAGGTTACGTCATGTAAGGAAGTTTTCATGCTACTTCTTGTTCCCCCCTGGGGCCCAGGCTGGGCCACTAGGGCTTTATCCAGAGCTCAGAGGGGCCCCGGGGCCCCTGAGGAGCACTGGGCCAGAGGATGAGATGGGATGGGATGGGAGGCGTGAACAGACCCCGCAGAGCCCAGGCACCCTGGGGCAGGGGCAGAGAAACCCTGGAAAGGAAGGAGAGGTTTGGCAGGGTCTTCGGAAAGAAGAGGGGAACCGGGGCCTGGTGCCCTGGAGTCACACACAGCCCATGATCCCCGCCCAGGCCTGGCCCCACAACTCGGCATGCAGGGATGGGGCGCAAAGCCCTTCACAACAGAGGCTAGCCTCCCAGCCTCTGGCTCTGGGAAATCGTCCATGGGGCCCTCACCAGCTCCAGCTCCTCATCCACCTCTGCCTCTGTCTTGCCAGGTCCCTTCGCACAAGTCCAGAAGCCCCGGTAGGACTCCGTTTTCCCATCTGTACTGCCTATCCATCTCTAGGTTAGCCAGGAGGGTCAAGCCAGGCCGTAAGGACCAGGATCTGTCTGTTCCCTTGAGGGATCCAAGCTTCCAGCTCATAGAAGGCACTCAGTAAACATTAAATGGATGGATGGATGGATGGATGGATGGATGGGTGGATGAAGGAAGGAAGGACGCTCAAGCCCCGGGGAGAAGCCACAGAGTACCCCTAGTGGCAGGGCTAAGGTGAAGGCGGGGGAGCCGCGGGTTGGGCCTGGGCGGCTGGGCACAGGTGCCACGGGAGCCTGTTAGCTTGGGGGCCTGCCCAGGGACCTGGGCACGGGCCTTCTGTCTCCAGAGTGGCAGGCTGCCACTCCCAAGGGAAGGCTGAGTAACTGGTGAGGCAGTGGCTGCCCTGTTTTGAGGGGAACACTGGGACTGGGGGAGGGGCCCTGAAAGGAAAGGAGAGAGGTAGCCACGTGACTTCCTTAGGAGATCTCACTTTCCCCCCCCACAGAGAAAGGCTACAAAGAAGGTCCAGCCCTGGAAAAGTGCGCAGGAGGATTCACAGATTAAGAACATGCAGGCGGCCACTAGTTCTACCCCGCGCTCTCCTGAGCGCCCAGGCCTCCCTCCAGCTCGGGGGGACTCAGAATTCCACCTGGAGCCCAGAACCTTCTTCCGATCCACCCTGTGCAGCCGCTGTGGCTCTGTAGGGAAAGGTGGCCGCTGGGTGACCGCTGGGGAACCACAGCCAGCCTGAGCCTTGGCTCACATCTCTCCCCCTCTTATCCCCTCCCTAACCAGAAAGAACTCACGACTCCAGTTCAACAAGGTGAAGGTGGAGGACGCTGGGGAGTATGTCTGCGAGGCTGAGAACATCCTGGGGAAGGACACAGTCCGGGGCCGGCTCCACGTCAACAGCGGTAGGTGGTCCCCCCACAAACGGAGGGGTCCTGCAGGGGTTTGGTGGGGGCAGGCCAGTTGCCCCCCAGCCCTCAGGAGGCCCGCACATGATCCATCTTGCACTTGCCTCCCCCTCCCTCCTGCTGCTGCCATATCAAGCCCCAGGATCTGGGCCGATTCAGAGAAATGCAGTTGAAGCATAAATGTTTAGCTTTGTTATCTGGGCCTGGAAGAGCCGCCAGCTCTCATTTTAAATATCCTGAAAACTAAATATTTTGAAATCAGGAGGTGGGGGTAGGGGAAGGATATTTTTAGAAGGCAATTATGGGAGACTGGGCTGCCAAGAGCGGGGCTCCAGGGAGAGGCAGGCCCTGGGCGTGTGGGAGCTGACTGCCTGTTGCTTTGCCGGGGCCCTGGGTTCAGGCAGCCGTCTCCCCGGGGCCACGGCCAGGAGGCTTGGCTGTGTTGGCCCCTGCGGGCAGCAGACCCTTATCCCACAGGTGGGCCTCTCCCTTAAACACATGCAAGGTCAGAAGCCCACGGCCACCATGGCACCCTTAACTTCCCACCTCCCCTGTGGCAGTCCAGTGTCGGCACCCAGGCAGCCTGCTTTCCCTTGGCTGGAAAGCGGCCAGAGCTGCCTGTCCTCAGGCCGCACACCTCCACTCTAGCCCGGGAACTCCAAATCCCACAAATCGCTCTCCCCCTCCCAACACCCACACACTGAGCATACCATTTGGCTACCTGGTTCTTTGGGTTCACTTCCAGTCCCGCCCCTGTCAGTCGAATCCTGCATCTGCCTTTGCCTGCCTATACCAGGCAGCCCTCCAGGACTCCCGAAATCCAGCATTATCTAAAGAGAATGTGGAACGTTCCCTGCCCCAGGACCCTCAGAGGAAAACCTGGTACAGACCCAGTCTGTCCTGTACTGTGAGGGGTCTCTGTGTTCTCCCAGCCCCTCAGGCTCCTCGACTCCCTTGCCGCTGTTTTTTTTTTTTAATTTTTATTGTTATGTTAATCACCATACATTACATCATTAGTTTTTGATGTAGTGTTCCATGATTCATTGTTTGTGCATAACACCCAGTGCTCCACGCAGAACGTGCCCTCCTTAATACCCATCACCAGGCTAACCCATCCCCCACCCCCCTCCCCTCTAGAACCCTCAGTTTGTTTTTCAGAGTCCATCTTCTCTCATGGTTCGTCTCCCCCTCTGATTTACCCCCTTCATTCTTCCCCTCCTCCTTTTTTTCTTAACATCTATTGCATTATTTGTTTCAGAGGTACAGATCTGTGATTCAACAGTCTTGCATGCTTCACAGCGCTCACCATAGCACATACCCTCCCCAGTGTCTATCACCCAGCCACCCCATCCCTCCCACCCCCCCCACCACTCCAGCAACCCTCACTTTGTTTCCTGAGATTAAGAATTCCTCATATCAGTGAGGTCATAGGATACATGTCTTTCTCTGATGGACTTATTTCACTCAGCATAACACCCTCCAGTTCCATCCACGTCGTTGCAAATCTGCCGCTGTATCTTAAAGGTCCAAGCCTCCAAGTCCTGGTCTGTCTTCTTTCTGGATCTTTCTCACATCTGTACCTCCCACTCCAACCCTACCTCAGAGGCAACCCAGCCCAGGTTTCAGCTCTATTCACCTAAACCAGAGCAATGGCCTCTTAAGATGCTTTCATCTTGTCATGCCCCCACCCCGTGGTGCCACAGAACAAGGACTTCGTCCCACAGCCCAGAGCCCACCAACCTGGCCCTAACGATCTTTCCAGCCCTAACTGTCATCCCCTACAGTCTGTTCTTATTCTTCCTCTCATGCTATCTCTCCCAGGCTACCATCCGCCCCGACCCCTCCCTCCCACCACAGTGTCATTCCCAACTCAGGTCCTGCTCCCAGGTGGAATTGTGAGCCAGGAGTAGGGAGAGCGGGGATGGTGCCCTCTCCCCAGGAGTTACAAGGAGAGCTACTATTTACTGAGAGCTTGCTCCGTGCCTCATTCTATACTATCTCTTGAGCTCTGACAAACCCATGGTGTAGCTCATAATTTTTGAGACTGAAGCTCAAAGAGGTTAAATATTCTGCCACACGTCTAACTGATGGTTAAGGAGAGATCTATACCATGTAAAAGTAGTTAGCAGACACTGAGACCGTGAGCTCCGTGGGCCTAGGTCTTGCCTGATTGCCACTCTAGCTCAGGGCCTAACACAGTGTCTGGCTTATAGTAGGCGCCTGGTAAATAATATAGAAAAGGACTTATAACCTGCTCCAAGGCCTTTACTGACTCCCACAGGCCCCAGGGGGGTACGTGCCCCCCCCCCGGCTCCTCCCCAACTGTCCCAAGCCCAGGAAAATGGACCATGCTAGGTGTCCAGCACCTGTTACCTCCAGCCATAGTGGGCAGACATTCTTAAATCCATTTTGGACTTGATGTTTCTTGTTTGGTTCAAGATTTTCTTGGTTAGAATGGGCAGGAGGGGCACCTGGCTGGCTCAGTCAGTAGAGCATGCAACTCTTGATCTCAGCGTTGTGAGCTTGTTGGGTGTAGAGATCACTTAAATAAATAATTAAAAAAAAAAAAAAAAAGAACCTGACAAGAACCCAACTTAAAACTACTTAAGGAATGTACTTATTGGTTTATAAAACTGAGAAATCCAGAGGTAGAACCGGGCTCAGACACGACGGAGTCCGAGTACTCAAATAGGGTTCAGGATGCCCTCTCCCACTGAGTGTTATACTCCTTCTCCCCTTCTGTAGAATGGGCTTCTCCCATGTTTGGGGACCGGACAGGGAAGAAGAGGCCATGGCCTCAGACAGCTCCACGTTTCACATCATCCCGGCCTCCCACCCAGGGAACACAGACAGCTCTCCTCTGCATCCCTCACATGACCCCAAGGACGGATGCCAGTGGGTCCTGCTTAGTTCACGTGCCCCGCTTGGCCCAGTCACTGGCCTCAGGGGATGGGGTGGTATCCTCGCCAGGCTTGTGAGCCCGCCGAGGGGATAGAGGCGCAGAGTCCAGCGAGGGATGGCCCTGCCCAAACTACACGGGGCCGGGGTGGGGGGGGGGGTGCTTTCCTAGAGGGGTGCTGTCAGCAGAGGAAGAGGGCAGGGCTGCCGTGCAGAAAACCACAGTACCAGCCTCGCTCCGGTGCCGGTCTTGGGGTCTGAGGCTGGAGACCATTGAAAGATCCCTCAGATGCACCGCAGCCCCGCGCCGCACAGGAGCTCCTGTCTGCGCTCAGCAGCCCCTGTTCGGATCGGTTAGGGACCGGGCAGTGGAGGTTCGGGCTGGGCCCGGAGGGCTGCCCCCAGGGCTCCTTGCCTCTCCTCCCTCCAGCCCAGCATGAGAGCAGCCGGCCTGAGCAACAGAGAGTTCCGAGCTTTGGTCTCTTCCGAGCTCTGCGAGCCTGGGAGACTTACTCCACCTCACTTGTCTTCCATTTCCCCAGCTGAAGGCTGAGCCAGATGATCTCTAGACTCTTTCCCCGTAAAATTTGAAGATTGAGTTTGATATTGAGACGGACATCCTGTGCACCTAGCCCCCAGCACACACACACCCACACCCACACAGTCACCCCACCTCTTCTGTTGCCCTGTTCAGTCCCTGGCAGGCCCCTACCCTTAACATGGGGTGATGAACAGGGCCACTGCGGGGCATCAGGAGGCCCCTGTGGGGGCACCGTTTCCACAGGCAGAGATGCCCAGGCTCCTTGTTTACCCATGGAGCCCAGAAGACCTGCAGCAACCACACCCTGGGGCGGAGGTGGAGGGCGGGTAGCGGGGAGCTGTGCCTGCCCCCCTGTGACTCATCCCAAGTTGGCTTGGCCCGCCCAGGCCCCAGGGAAGCCAGGGCCACAATGGTGGGGTGGCCAGAAGAGGGCATGGGAGGGCCCAAGGAGCAGTGGTCGCACCAGGGGCATCGCTGGGACCCTGGCGGCCTGCTTGGGCTCTGTTCCTGCGGAGCTTGAGGCTCCTTCCCCAAATCGGAGCAGACCCTGCTTACAGTCGCAGCTCTGCCAGCTCACAAGACACTGCCTCCCTGGTTGCCTGGGAGGAGGAGTCAGCAGGAAGTGTGTGGGGCTTTTAATAAAACAATCAGCTTGGTCCAGCCCACCTCGGAGTTCGGGAAACCAGCTGCCTCATCCCCAGCTGAAAGAGAACTTGGGAACGTCCTGAGGTGGCTGTCCCAGTCCCAGGATGTGCAGCTGGGCTTCGCTCCGCCCCAGAACGGACGCAGATTTGACCTGGGGAGTCACAGGACCGCGGAAGCCCTGCAGAGGCTTCTGGGCCTGTCCCTCACCTGGGGGCTTAGAAAGGCTCACTGTGCGTGTACACACACACACACACCCACCCCTGCTCTCTCGCTCACCTTTTCAGCAAGGCCTTACTCAGAAAGACCAGGTTCAGAGCTCTGGGGAGTCATAGCCTTGGCTCCCAGCGAAGTCCCCCAAAGTTCCGGGCAGGACGCCAAAACCCAAACTCAAAGCATCTGCCTGTCCTAACACATGAAAGAGGAAGGGCAACTTTACCCACAGGAAAGGGGGCAACATGGGCAGGTGGGTGGGAGCTTTGATGAAGGGAGATCACTTGATCGGGGCCCTGAAAGGTAAGTGGAGGTTCCCCCATGAGCAGTGGAGAGGAATTGCAGCAGTCAGCAGCAGGGACAGTGTCTCCTGGCCCTTCCCTCCTTAGAGCCTCGGAAAGCTCACGCCCACCAAGACGCTAATGACTGAGGGAGGCCTCCTGGGTTTACCCTTCCAGGCATTTTTAATTTTAATTCCAATGTAATTAACGTGCATATCAGTTTCAGGTGTACAATAGAGGGATTCAGCAATTCTGTGCCTTACCCTGTGCCCACCACAAATGTACTTCTCATCCCCAACACCTATTTCACCCATTCCCCTACCCACCTCCCCTCTGGTCACCATCAGTTTGTTCTCTAGAGTGAAGAGACTTCTGGGTTGTCTTTTTCTTTGTTCCTTTGTTTTGTTCCTTAAATTCCACATAGGAGTGAAATCACATGGTATTTGTTTTTCTCTGATTGTATTATTTCACTTAGCTTTGTACCCTCTAGATCCATCTACATTGCAAATAACAAGATTTCATTCTTTTTTATGGCTGAGTAATATTCCATTCTTTATCCATTCATCTGTGGATGGACACTTGGGTTGCTTCCATATCTTGGCTGTTGTGAATAATGCTACAGTAAACATAGGGGTGCACATGTGTTTTTGAATTAGTGTTTTCATATTCTTTGGGTAAATACCCAGTAGTGGAATTACTGGATCATATGGTAATTCTATTTTTAATATTTTCATACTATTTTCCACAGCGGCTGCCCCTGTTTATATTCCCACCAACAGTGCATTTAGGGTCCTTTTTTCTCCCCAACCTCACCAACACATGGTGTTCCTTATGTTTTTGATTTTAGCCATTCTTCCAGGCACTTTTAAGATTTTATTTATGAGAGAGAGAGAGAGAGAGAGAGAGAGAGAGCGAGAGAGAGCACGAGTGGGGGGAGGGGCAGAGGGCGAGGGAGAAGCAGGCTCCCCACTGAGCAGGGAGCCCGTCGCTGGACTCGATCCCAGGACCCTGGGATCATGACCTGAACCGAAGGCAGACGCTCAACTGACTGAGCCCCGCAGGCGCCCCCCAGGCAAAATCAAAAATTTTTGAGGTATAACTTACAGACCATAAAATTCACCCTTTTTAGACTATATAATTCAGTGGCTTTTAGTATATTCACAAGGTTGAACGACCATTACCACTAATTCCAAAACACTTTCATCACCTCAAAAAGAAACCCCATGCCCATTAGCATTCACTCCCCATGCCCCCACCCCTCTGCTTCTGGCAACCACAAATCTATTTTCTGTTTCTATGGATTTACCTATTCTGGACTTTTCATATAATTAGAGTCATACAGTATGTGGCCTTTGATGAGTGCTTTCTTCCACTTACCATAATGGTTTTGAGGTTCGTCCATACTGTAGCACATACCAGTACTTCTTTCCTTTTCATGGCTGCACAGTACTCCATTACATGGCTAGTCCACATTTTGTTTATCCCAGTCAATGATTTGGGTTGTTGGGTCATCCAAGTTTTTCCCCATCTGGGCTTTCATGAATTATGCTGCTGTAACATGCAGAACAAGTTTTTGGTGCACACACAGGTGTCCAGTTCTCTTGGGTATATACCTAGAAGTGGAATTGCCTGGCCATATGGTAACTCTGTTTAATTTTTTGAGGAGCTACCAGACTGTGTTCCAAAGTGGCTGCACCATTTTATATGTCCCCCAGCAAGGTATAGGGATTCCACATTCTCCACATCTTTACCACCACTGGTTCTGGTCCATCTTTTTTATTATAGCCATCCAAGGGGGGTGTGAAGTGGCATCTCACTGTGGTTTTGATTTGCATTTCCCCGATGACCTTCCGGGAAGATTTGCGTGTAATAGGAGACAATGCTTTAGTCTATGGAAAATTATCATCAGGCCAAGTTGACCAGACGAACTCCTGGATGGTAGTAGAAGGCACCTTACTCCGAAAAATCAGATGTTCATTTGCTCATGACAGATATTTGTAAATACTTGTTAGGCACCTGTTACATGTCATGCACTACTCTAAACACTGGAGTTCATTGGTGAACGAGACAGACATGGACCCTGCCTAGATGGAGCTTACATGCTGGTGGAGGAGCTCGGCATTTAATTATGTTAGAATAAGTACTCTTAAGTACAAGCGTATGCAGCTAAGAGAAGGGGAGGAGCCTGGGCAGCCTCTCTGAGACACTGATATTTTGGAAGTCCTGGCCAGGAAGACCCCTAGCTTGTTAGAGGAGCTGGCCTAAGCCGGTACAGTCTTAAGATACCGTAAGAGAGGGACAGGACATGAAGTGGGAGAGGAGTTGGGGGCCTTTATGCTGAGGGAAAATGGAAGCCATTGGAGGATTTTGAGAATGGAAGTGCTTGATCCCTTTTACCTATTTTAAAGACCACTTTGACAGCAGGGAGGCAAAAAGGGGAGAGCTGAAGGCAAGAGTGAGGGCAGAAAGACCAGTGAGGAGGCTGCTGCGGTCATCCAAGAAAGAGACCGTGGAGGCCTGGGCTGGGAAGTGGTGGAGACATGTGGCCGGAGCCTTGTGAACAGGCAGAAAGACAGCCTCGGTGATAGATGGATGGGGAAAACAGAGGAGGAGAAGAAATGAAAGATGCCCTCCAGGTCTTTGGTCTGTGCTGCTCAATCAGTGGGACGGTAAGCCTGGGGAAGCAAGTGGCCTGGCAGATGATCAGGAGCCCCATTTGGGGAGACTAGGGGCCATCCCAGTTGGGGGAGGGGTCAAGGGAGCAGCCAGACTCTCCAACTTGGAGTGTAGATGTCACCTTTACTTCCCCAAGCGTGGGCAGACACAGTGAAGGAAGACGGATATGCTGACAAGGGAGCATAGACATGCTGCCTTGAGGGGAGTCCAGCACAGGCTGTGCATCCCAGCTGAGGCCACATCTTCCTTCGGGAGCCATCGCCTGCCTCCCAAGGCCTCCATGAGCACAGACATGCACATGGACAGGCCCAGGTATACAGCTGTGGCCCCAGCCACCATCCTCCCTGCTGTCCACTGCTCAGCCAGCATAGCTATGGGCAGTCTCTGCCACCCACGGCCACGGAGGTAATCAAGCCTGTGGTCCACAAGCCAAGACTTCTCTGCCTTAGCCAACACCCACGAGAGGACCCAAGCCTGTGGTCCACATCATATCTGCATTCGCCGGCTCATGTCAAGCCTTGGGGCTGACATGTTCTTCCACGGGGGACTAGCTGGCTGGTGAGGATGCTCAACCAGGCGTCGGGAGCCCTGCAGCCTTGTCACAACACACACTGACTCCGGCCAGGCATTCCCCTGCCCCTTTCCTTCACTCCTCCTTGGCAACATAACCGAAGGGCAGGGCAACCTCTGGTGTCCTCCAGAGCAACGGATTTTGCAACTCGCAGGCAGGGTCACCTCAGCTATTTCTCTCTGTCCCTTTCTTGGTTCCCTGGGTCTTCCTGACCCAGAGTGGGCAGCGACCAGCAGAGGCCTCCTGTCCCAGCTGAGTGTGGCGGTGTGTGTGGGAGGAGACCTCCACAGAGGCGGGGCTCAGGGGGGCGGTGGGCCAGAGCGGCCACAGGCACGATGTGGAGGGGAAAGCGGGAGCTGGCCCTGCCCGCTGGGTTTTATCGGCGAGCTCCTCAGACATACACAGAGGCAGAGATGTGTATATACCCCCAGTCCCCGCGCTCCATCTGTCTCCCACATGTCTAAACACTGAGGGCGCCAAGTGCCTGCCCTCCCCCTCCTCCTCCCAACCCCATCACCACGGGGAGGGGGCGGGGAGGGACTCGATACCCCTGAGGAGACAGGAGCAGCCGAGGTAGGGTGGGCCACCTCAGGCAGGAGGCCGCTGCTGGGTGGGAGCAAGAGATGCTGGGAGCCCCAGAGGCTGAGGTGCTACCCAGTCTGGATATACATGGCCTCAGGCATTGGCTCACAGATGGAAACCAGCACTGGGGGCAAGACTTTTCCCTTGAAACCAGGTTTCTGGATGCCATCCCCGGCGGGGGGGGGGGGAGGGGGGGCAGAACTTGAGTTATTTTCATTTAGCGAATGAATCTAATCCATCAGATGGGCGGTCTGGGTTGGCAGCCTGAAAGCCCCGTTTCACGCTCACCCAGCGTCCACGTCCCAGCCACTCTGCAGGCCTCTACCCATCCCACCTCCTCTCCAGCAGCCTGACCTCCAGGGTTTATAGCCTGGGCTGTCGAGGCCTAGAGGCTCCCTTCAGGCGCAGCAGCTGACTGAGTGGAGGAGGATGGGGCTGCCTGACGAGGGCAGAGGCAAAGAAAACCCTGGGTGCTTATGGAGAGGGGCATAGTGGCCTTTGTAGCAGTCCTGAGAGTCTTGTTCCCTCTGACAAAGGAGGAAGACGTGGGAGCTAAGATTCTCCTCATGTCTCTTGAGATCTTAGAGAACGAGTCTCCAGAAGGGCCATTCCCCTCCAAGCCCAGCTCCCTTCCAGCCACCTCCTGGCCACCTCGAGATCCCAAGCAGTGCAGATGGATGTAGAGGTCTCCTCCCTGCAGCCCACAAAAGACAGGATGTCTCATCTACCTATGGTGGAGCCCCCAGAAAGGCAGGCAAGAAGTGGGCTCTTATTCCAGGTAGAAGGAGCATTTTCCGCTAGCTTCTCATCTCCTCCCAAATAGAGAAAATCGTCCTGGCCTTTGGAGGTTTGGGTACTTCGGCCCAGAGTACAGGTGCAGGGTGGTGCTGGGCAAATGGTCAGAGCTCCTGGTGGCCTCCCCTTTGCCTTGGTGGTGACTGGGAGGAACCACCAGACCTCCCCTCTCAAATTATTCCTGCGGTTCCTGATCTTCCAGCTCTGAGATGGGCCATGAAGGGCCAGCAAAGAGGTGGTTCCTGGGGCCCATAGGTGGTCTTAGTGGGTCACTGGCACGTGTCTCTCATACCTCCAGTGAGTACCACTCTGTCATCCTGGTCGGGGCACGCCCGGAAGTGCAACGAGACAGCCAAGTCCTATTGTGTCAATGGAGGTGTCTGCTACTACATCGAGGGCATCAACCAGCTCTCCTGCAAGTAAGTAACCGGTGGGGGCGGGCAGAGGGGCAAGAGTAGGGTGAGAGAGGCTGGGGCAGAAGCCGAGGGCTCTAGGAAACGTGCGCTTCAAGCCACGGACATGGGGTCCCCAAGGGTTGTAGACAGGGAGGTTTGCCCCTCTCCCTAGCCCTTCCTGGGCATCGAGGGAGCTGTCTACCCTCAAGAGCTCGGGGCTTCTGCAGTGCCAGTTTCTCAGGCCCCGACCCACCCCACCTCCCAGTGTCCACCCTTTCGCTAACACCTTTTAGGGAGATGGGGATGCCAGTCTATGCCCTAGGCACTGAGCACTGGGTTCTCTCTCTGTCTCCCCCTCCTGCTCTCTCTCCCCCTCCCGCTCTCTCTCCCCTCCCCTCTGTCTCCTCCCATCTCTCAGCAACTCTCCAAACTGTGTTCTGAGGAACATCTCCCAGGGTGTGTCTTCCCCAGCAGTGAAGAGCTTGGCAGGGTCAGGCAAAGCACAACTCCCAGTGCCCTTGGTAGTGAAGGGTCTGCTCTCCTAGCCTTGAGGGGAGAAGAGGACCCTGCATCCAGTGCTCACCGCAAGACCTGGCTGCTCTCCCTGCCCAGTGTCCAGCTGTGCCCTGGGTGCTACTTGTTCCATTTCCGACCCCAGCCCCTCTCTGTGGAGTGAAAGGACACCAGTGAGGATACAGCTCTGGGTGTGGCCCAATGAGGGAGGTCAGGGTTGAGAAGAAGCTCAAGCTGGGGCCCCTCTACCTCCAGCCAGGCAAGGCTCCCCAGCAGGATCTCCATCCCGCTCCCCTTAACCAGCAGGGCAGATGGGAGCACAGTAGTCCAGGGCTTGTTCAGGTCCAGCTGTCCATTCACAACCCACAGTTGTGAATGAGGAGCCGGAGGGAGAGCTTGGTGAGAGCAGCGCAGGTTCTGGCCAGATCGAGGTTGGGGGGGGGGGGGGCACTAGTTCACAACTTTGGGTTTTCAAAGCACCCCAAGCCTAGGACCCTGGCGAGGTGCCACAGTTGCCCCATTCCCATGGCATCTGGGCAGAGGCCACCAGAGTACTGGTGGAGATCAGAGAGAGGCATTTGCCCTTCCCACAGACAAGGTCAGATTCAGCACTTCTCAGCTCTCCTGCCTCTGGACTCCAGCTCCAAAGCTGCATCTCCCCATTGACTACAGCCTTAGCCCAAGACCCCTCCACCTCACAAGGTGACAATGAGGGTGCCTCCTTGACACTTTCCCCTCAGTACTGGGCTGGGTGGGCCTGGACTGCCAAGCAGATCTGGGCCTCTTGCCCCAGCTGGCCTCCTTTGCTGGCCTCCCCCCAGCCCCACCCTTCACCTGCTGCCATCCCCTTACTGGCCTCCCCCATCCTGAATTTCCGGGGACTGTCCCAACAACAACAGCAGGTCCCCCAGGGAACTTCTCAGCCTGGACTCAGCCCCTCATCCTTCCCCTTCTTCTGCCTCTAGGAGGCTGCCACATTCATGCAACAGACCCTGGGGAACATTCTAGCTGTGAAAACACTCTGAGCTCTCTGCAGGAGATCTATAGAAACTCATAAGGGTTCTGATATACCTCACAGACATCCCCCAGCCCTGTACGCCCCTCTTCTTTTACTCCCCGACACACACACACACACCCACACACACACACCCACCCACACACACACACACACACACCAGGCCTTTCCTCTTCCCTAGCCCCTCGGACACTGGAACCTTGAAGGAATCTAGCAGCATCACTGAGATCAGCCCTGGCTCCAGGCAGGGAAGGCTTCAGCCACCCAGGACAGGTGCCAGGGCCGAGGAAGGCCATGGGGGCCCAGAGCTCCAGTGCTAGCGTTCAGTGTGGAAAGGGGTGTGATGAGCTATATGGGTTCCCACAGGGTCCTGCCAGCAAGGCTGTACCCCTAGGACCCTCCTAGTCACACCCAGCTAAATCTGAGAGAAACAGAGGGCAGGAGCCTCAATCATAGTGAAGATGGTGTCCTGTGGGCAACTGGGGTTCACTACTTAGAACTTGAAGTTGGTACCCCAAACCACGACCTCCCCATTTCAACCTGCCCTAGGTCAGTCCCAGCCAGGGCTCCTGGAACCAACTTTCCCTGACTCCCTGAGCCCTCAGGGGAGAGGGGCGTCCCCAGTGAGGATCACTTTCAGGAGGGCAGGTCCTCAGAGCTGTGCTGGAGAAGGACAGGGGGGAGGGGGGCAGGGCAGAACCCAGAGGCCATTCTGGGGGCGGGTGAGCTGGGAGGGAAGTGGGGGGCAGGCCTCTTGGGATTCCTGATGACACCTGAATGGAATAAAAAGGAAAGAATCTAGGAAATGGAACTCACGTCTTACCATTTGTGCTGTTTGTTTACTTTTTATTTTGATTTTTTTGCATTTCCGCTTAGCTTGGATAATGAAACTAGACTGGTCAGTTTCATTCCAGTTTCTATACAAATCAGTTTTCCTTCCTGGTTTTCTGACACTTGTCGTTGTGTATTGGTTCTGAGCCCTGCAGGGAGTGTTGGGAAGCAGGCACACTCCATCCCTCCTGTTTTTCTGGAATTCAGAGCCAAAATAAACAGTATCACGGATACTGAATTTTGTTTTAAAAAAGAAAACTTAGGGGGATTGGAAAATGGGGGTCCAAATCCAGGCGACTGTCCCCTGTCTGGGCCAGACAGGGGCCTCCGCACTTCTCGCTGCTTTCTCCTCTTCTCTCCGTGTTTTTGTGGAGCACGGTTGGTGCGTGACTCTTGGGGACTGGTTCAGGGGATGATGACAGAACAAGACTCTTTCCAGCCCTGTGCACATACCAGTGGCATGCCTCCCTCTCCCATCAAGCTCATCCCCCCACCCACCTGCCCCACCCCATGTCCAGGTGGTGCTCCCATCCCATCCCCATCTGCCTGCTCATCGTCTCCACATCTCCACCCCACCCCTCATGAGGCTGGAGACCCTCCCCCCCTCCAGTGCCCGGGGCACACGCTCATCCTTCATCCTCCCCCTCCCCCGGGTGAGGGCAGCACACATGGCATTATCCCCAGGCTACCAAAAGGAGAAACTGAGGCCCGGGAGGTGGGTGGGAAACGGGGAGGCAGAGCCCCAACCTCTCTGTCACCCCAGATATAGCCCGTGGGCTCTCCTCTCTGCCCGTCTCACCTCTGCTCTTCTCCAGCCCTGGGCACAGACCTTCCCACAGTCACAGTGGGTGACTTGGGGGAGGGCTGAGAAAGCTATGACCTGCCGCTCCTTCTCATCTGGCCCTTGGGCCCTGGAATCTCAGAGGGCCCATCCCTGTTTCAGTGGGAACCTACCCACTACCAGCCAGCTCCCCACATGGAGTCAGAACCCCCCCCTCGTGGTTGAGAGGTTTATGCAGCCCGAACCCCGCTACCTGGTCCTGAGCGCAGGGTAGCAAGGCTGTAGGCCCACCCCCAGAATCGTCCCCAGGGAAGCCCCAGGCTCCTGGACGTGGCTCATTCTTAACAAGCAGGAGTAAGGAGAGTCCAGGAGCCTGCTAGAAAGATCTAGTACCCAAAGAACAGTATGGGGTGCCCATCCCCCACTGCCCTCTTTTGCTCAGCCAGTGGGGAAGACACTTCCCCAGGGCAGGAAGATTAGGACCATATTACACAACTCCAGGGGGCACATTCGTGTTAGAGACCGTACCCATGGTGCCACCTGGAGCTGTACAACTCAGTGGCCATGAAAGATAGGAGACTACAGTCGGGTTAGTCCAGGCTGGGTGTGGGATCAGCAACGCAGGGATGTGCTTACTTGTTGTCATTGGTCTCCAAGAGCCATGGGACAGCATCCCTGCCTGTCAACAGTGGGAATCAATTCCCCCTTTGCCCCTCCTGCCCCTGAACTACCCCACTCACTCTCTCTCAAACACACACAAGAGCCGGGCTAATCTCAGACATTGGACACAAACCTATCTCTTTCCTATTCCTTTGAGGATTCTGAGAGTCATTTTGGCAACTTCCTGGGTCTTTATCCTCCATCCCCAAAGCTGCTACTGCTTTAATAATCACTTCTCCCCTCCAGCCCCCACCCCAAGTGGACATCAATCTCTGAGAGCTGAGGAAGGAGAGCTGAGCCTGACTGGAGCTGGTTGGGAAGCCTTAGCAATGACCTGCATTTTCCCGGGTGGGATGCTTAGACCAGAGAAGGATGTACTGACAAGGTGGTAGCCTCCTCCTCCTTGCCACCCTGTTCAACAGGATGAGTGTGCATCAAGTCCATTGTAACCCCCACCTCCCGCCACGTTCTCCAGACACGCTTCCCAGCCCTCCACAGCTACGCACTGGCCAGGCATTCCTACACATCTACTACCAGCCCTGCAAGGACCAGCCTCCTGCCTCCCCTGCGGGAGACGCCATTGAGGCCCAGAGAAACTCCAGCTGCCTGCCCACCAACCACTCCCAGTCCCTCAGGCTAGACTGGGGGCAACAGGAGTTCTGCGAGTGTCTATCACAGCCAACGGCAACCATCCCCTATAAGCTCAAGGGGTTGCTGATGGTTGGTATACACAAGAATGCTCAGAGGTCGAGTACACTCCCCTCTTGAGGAGGTTTACTGATTCATGTGGAACACCTGACCTATTATTGAGGGAACACTGGCGATGGAGTTACCTAATTTCCCAATAAGGAAGAGGCAGCCCAAACCCATCTTTGAGCAGGGGAATGGGGGTGGGATGGTCAGTCTGGCCCTGTCTGTAAGCCTCCCTTAGGTATCTAGCCTTGCCGGGGTTCAGAAGATAGTACAGGGCTGGGCATGTCTCCCAGAAACCTGCAGGACAGGGACTCACTTGAGAATAGAGTGGCAGCCAGAGAGAAGACCGTGCACGGGGGGTGGGGGGGGGAGAGACAAAAACAGGGAGCATGGATGGTGCTCTGCAGCTGCAGAGGACCCAACAGGGGAGGACGCACTCCCACCAGAGCCAGACAGTGATGGAGGAGCAGGTCACGGGGAAAGGACAGGCGGCCCAGGCAGCCAGGAGACCCCTGAGTGGAAGAGGTTTCAGGGCCCTCAGGGAGCCTGCTTTGGCCCTGCCCCGCAATTGTGGTTCTTGCCACGTGAGGGCAGATGCCCCACACCTGGCCCCGGCAGGCCAGCTTTGAGACGCTGTTAATTCCGGCTCCTCTCCACCTCACCTGTTCCCAACTAAGCTTTTTTTCCCCCATGTGTATTGCTTCAGGGCAGCCTTCCCCAAACCATGTTCACAAGGGTTCCTCAAAAAACATCTTCCATGGTCAAATAAATTTGGGACATACTGGAATATTTAGCTCTTTCCTTCTACAAAACTTTTCCTGGCCTTTCATATGCCAGCGCACATTGCAGCTCTACAAGGAAACCCGGGGATGGATTTCTTAAATTTATTTGGCCACAGAACCCTCTTTGAGAGAACAGATGGAACATCTCCAAGGTCCCTTTTGTCACGGGCATACAGTCTAGAAACAGCATTCCGGAGGTCTTCCTTTGAGCTTTCTGGGGGCTGTTTCGTGGATGAGAAAACCTGCCCAGGGTCCTGGAGAGAAGCCGTTGGTAGAGTCTGGAAGGAGTGCCTTCCCAGAACTTGGTCTTCTGGAAGGCTCCCAGCACCCTGCCTGCCTGCCTGGCTCCAAAGGGCTACCGTTCCAGCTTCACGGGGTCCCAGGCAGGTCAGAAGGGAAGTCTCACTGGCCACAGGACAATTAGGCATGAGGTTCCCAATCTCCCCACCCACTTTCCCTAAATCATCCTCCTCTCCACCCCACCCCTGCCCCCCACCACCCACGGAGCAACATCTATGAGAGAGATTTGGAAGATTTGAGCCCTCCCCCCAGCCCTGACTCCAGCCCCTGCAGCGATGAGTGTGCCCCAGTGCCCGACTTGGTTTTCTCATTCATCACTGTGCACTTTGATTTCTAACCTGAGCCTCGCGGATGATGCCAGTTTGTTCTGTGATTTTTCCCCTTTTCCTTCTCCAGATGTCCAAACGGATTCTTCGGACAGAGATGTTTGGAGAAACTGCCTTTGCGATTGTACATGCCAGATCCTAAGCAAAGTATGTTTGAAGATACAAACACAAGTCCCCGCTCCTTAGAAAGCTTCCGGGTGCAGTCCCCCCCAACGTAGGGCCTAGGGCCAGGGGTGTTGGTTGTTTTGATCTTTGGCTGTTTTGTTTTTCTTTTTTGTATTTTGGTTTGTTAGTTCTTTTGTTTTGTTTTGTTTTGCTTTGTTTTTCATTTTTGGCCTAATCCTTGGGTTGCAAGTTCAGGGCTGCAGGTAAGGGGCAGAGTGGCGAGGCCAGTACAAAGCGCTAACGGTGGCAAGGAACCCAGCCGGCATTGGCAGGAGTCCGTGCCGGGGTGTTGCCGTGCCTGTGGCTCGCTATCCTGGCTCTCTCTTTCTGGTTTTCTTTCTTTTGGTAGGTGTCCTGTGGGATACACCGGGGACAGGTGTCAGCAGTTCGCAATGGTCAACTTCTCCAGTATGTCTCTTTCTTCTATTTCTTTCCTTCCCTGGTGACTGACAATCTCCCGAGCGGGAGGGCTGGGGCCTTGCTTAGCGAGACTTTAGAAGGGGCCGGGGGAGCGGGGGAGTGGTGGTTGTCCTGGGCTCGGCCCTCAGGGCTCACTGGAAGCCTGTCTGGAGGAGACGGATATGCCCCCTGCCACCCCCACCCCACCCCACCTGCCTCTTCCTCTTTGCGGGGCGCTGGGCGCAGCGATACCTCGTCCTCTGTGCAGGCGGCTGCAGCCGCGCTCCGGGCAGCAGCGGGGAGAAGCCTGAGCAGGGCCCTCACCTGCCTTTTAAGGCCTGTCTGGGGAGGCCACGTGCTGATGGGGCCAGGCAGCGAGTGTATGCAACGTGTGGGCCGGTGTGTTTGAGAGAGAAACAAGTTCTCGGAGAGCCTGTCTCCGGGTCTGGCCAGAGTTTGTTTGGTTTTGATTTGGGGTGATGGGGGAGAGTGGGGAAGGAGGGGTGGAGGGAGAACAAGCCCCAGGGCAGTGGCTTCCATGGAGGCCAGAGACCAGAGGCCTTTCTGTGGCTCCAGGATAGGGCGGGAGGGGGGGTTTGCTGCCTGCTACAAGATAGAGGGAATGAGGACTCAAGGGATAATGGGTGAGTCTCTCTAGGCCCTCTCTGGTCTCAGTCCCCATCCAGAACTTCATTCCCTTCCTTTCTTCTACTTGTGAGGCTGAAGCTTTCTGGTTTGCACAGTGAGCTGGAAAAAAAAACGTGAGCCCTGCCGCAGAAAGAGGAGAAAGTAATTGTGGAATGTTTTGAGGCTGGGAGCAATTTCTTCAAGTGCCACCAGGTGGAGGTGGAGCAGAGCAGAACCAGGCCAGCTGCGGCGGGGGGGGGGGGGGGGTGCGCAACACGTGGGGCCCACGGTCTGTTGGAGGCCCCGCCCAGGCAGCCACCCTCCAGAACACTCCAGGCTCCTGCTCGGCCCACCCCCACCTCCTCCTCTCCAAGGAGGACAGCTGGGTCCTATGCAGAATGAGGAACCAAAGTGGCGGTGCCTGGGCACAGAGAGAGGGAGCTCCAGAAGAGCCAAGAGCAGAATGCGGGGGGAGGGGCGCGTTTAGGTGGCCCTTGGGAGGGGAGGGGTTTGCGGGTTTGGGTCTCAGGGTGGAGTGAATGAGTCTTCCCAGTCCTCCTTAGGCCACAGCACAAAAGCCTAGAAATCTTCACCTCCTTCTCCCTGCTAGAGCCCAGAAGCCAAGACTTGAGGAGGAAAGTAGAGGCCCCAGGGAGGTGGGGGCTGGGCAGCCCAGATGGTCAACTGTCTTGGCGGGAGTGTGGGAGGCAGCACTCTCCCCAGGCCCCTCCGGTTGGAGGCCAGGGAGGAAGGCTGTGGGGCTAAGAGCAGAGCTGTGGGCAGGGCATGTGGTCTAACAGAATTCTTCAGAGTCCAGGCTCCAGGAAGAATTGCAGAGTCAGATCCAGCCCCACTGGAGGGCCAGAGGTCAGGAGGGGCCTCAGGAGGGAAGAGAGCAGCCAGGCCGAGGCTAAGGAGAAGGGTAGAGAGGCAGTGGAGGGCCTGATTCCTTTGCACCCTCAGTCCCAGAGCCTCCCTGGCTTACGGGACTGTTCTGGACAGGGAGTCCCAGCCCATCGTGAATCAGAGGAGCAGAGCCTCCAGAACTCGGCCACTGGCCAAGCTTCTCTGCCAGCTGGGCTGCTTCAGCTTTCGGCTCAGAGCTGCTCAGAGGGGCAGCAGAGCCCCGGGAGCCCAGAAAAAGCCTAGAAATGCTGCCACAGGCCTTTCTGCCTAGTGTTATCAGCTTCCTTGCTGTTACCTTTTCGGGAGGATTTACATTCTTCACACACTTGGCCGAGAGCACTTCGTGTATTGTTCTATCAGATACTTATTGCAAAGGCAGTAGAAAATGCTAGCTGAAGTGTTCGGGCTTTGGATTCGGACAGATCTGAATGAAGATGCCAGCCAGCTGCTGAGCTTACCAGTTCTGGGGCCTCATTTAACCTCTCTGAATCTGTTTTCTCATCTGCAAAATGGGGACAGTAACATTTATGCCTCGAGGGTTGCCGTGAGGAAAAAGTGCAGTGATGTGTAGGAAGGGCTCAGCAGAGAGCCTGCTGCCGTGGTTGGAGGGCAGCTTAGCACCTCTCCCAGCTACAGCTGGTATGGGGTGGGGGGCGGGAGGGCCAGCACCAGTGCCCTGGAGGCTGGCTCCCAGTCCTGAGCAGTGTCTGACTTTTCCCCTCCACCTAGACAGCCTGTAAACCAGATTACCTTTTGCAGTGGCCACGGAAACAGCGCCTGTGGCCACGACAGCACTTTGAAGCTTCTCCTCTTCCCCTGACAGCCCCTCCGTTTCCCAAGAGTCAAACCCTGTGCATCTATATACCCCCCAAGTGAAAGAACACCCACACACCTACAGACACATACACACACACACAAGCATATACTTGCACATGTGCAAACACGCATGTACTCACACGTACTCAGACACACAAGCACATGCCTGCACTCATGCAAAGCACATCTGCTCACCCCCGCACACACCTGTGCAAACGCATGAGCACGTGTTCTCATCAGGGGCCCGAATCATGGCCTCCTTGGCCAGGCCCCCGTCACTGCGTGTCATTGGACACGGCCGGGATGATGACTTTGTTTGTTGTCTGGTAAACCTGGCATCAGGGAGTCCAGCATCAGGTTGCCATGGTCATTGGTCAGTACCCAGTAGAACCCGTCTGTGATTCAGTGGCCCTGCTCCATCCTGGCGGGGTGGCAGCCTATGAACATGCTGAGCTGGAAACATCTTTGACAGGAGCGGACTTAGCCACAGGCCCCTCAGACTCTATCCCCAGTGAGAGGGAAGCAGGGCTGCCTTCCTAGAGACTGGGCAAGCTCTCAGTGACCTCACCAGTCCTGTCGGCCACCACTGGTCCACCCCAAACAGGACTGGCCTTTGGCTGAAAGGGGAGGTCCCTTAGGAGGCCCAGATGCTGCTGCTGCTTGGTTCCCAGAGCAGGGAAGCAGAAGAAAACTCTTCAATGGCTTTCGGACCCCACCCGCTTCTCCATTGGTGGTCATTTTCCTCACAACCAGCAGTTGGGCCCAGAGACTCAATTGGCAGGAAGGGCACCGCCCTCTCTGCCGATGGCCCCCACGTTCTCCTTCCTCTAGAGGAGAGGAGAATGTCAGAACACAATCTCACCCCCTCCCTGGACCTCGCGAACTGACTGTGCCCGCGGGGAGGCCATACACCAGGCTCCTGTACGCACACCGAGCCTCCCCCTGTCCAGGCCGCTCGCCGCTTCCTCTCAATACGCGCAGCCCCTTTTGACAGATGAGGAAACAGAGACTAGACTCGCCCACGTGCACACAGCACAGTAGCGACAAAACTGAGACTTGGAGCCTGCACACAGGTGTTGATCACATGAGAATGGTAGGTGAGCTTTTCAGAAACACTGCTGAGATCTCTGGGCTCCCACCCGAGACGCTGATCCCATTGTCTGGGATGACTGTGAAGCCCAGCTGGGTGGCAGAGCTCCCAGAGATCCAATTTAACAGAGCCTGAGAGGTGGATAGGCCGAGAGCACTTGGAGATGCCGTGGGTCTGGGGCAGGGCGGATCCTTGGGCATAGCCCTTTGATCTAACCCCTCTAGGGTGTGGGTGCCCACTTCACAGGGCTCTGAAAGCACACATTTACAATAAGATCCCACTTCAGAAAGTGCAGTTGGCCCCCCATTTGATACACGTATTCCGCAGCTGAACCCACCTGGCTCTTCCTACAAGTTGCTGTTGGCTTTCCTAAGTAGTGAAATCAGTCTCAAACCCCAAGGCCTAGGCCCCATAGGCTTCTAGGGTGTTGGAGGTATGTGGAGAAGTGACCCGCTGCCTGAAGCCTCCTCCCCTCCCCATAAACTCAGGAGTCTCCAGGCCCGTGCTCCCAGTAGGTGGGCAGGCCAACCACGCCTTTGGAGGCAGGACACAGACAAGGGCCAGTCTGGGCCCCCCCTCCCCCGCCCCATGCCCTTGTTCTGAACAGAGAAAAGGGCCCCATGAATGAGCGCAGGGCTGAGCAGGCGGTCTCCAGGAGGGGCGTGAGAATGTGGAAGGCCTGGCACCGGAGCTGGGGGGAAAGCAGGACTCCTCGGACAGACACCCCACTCACCTTTCCGAGGTGTCCCCTGGGGACGTCTGCCAACTGACTTTTGCGCCTCTGCCTCCCCACCAGGTACTAACCCCACAGCTCATCTCTAAAGAACCTGCCCTGCCTGCTGATCCTAACATTTCCTCTCTCCAACCCCCTCAGGGCTCTCGGGGACTGGGTGCCAGGGCAGGGGCTCAGGAGGCCGGGAGGGGACACCACTAACCTGCTTTCACCTCACAGGCTGGCTGCTGGTGTCTGAAGAGTCCTGACCAACGTTTCTCTCTCTCTCTCTCTCTCTCTCTCTCTCTCCCTCTCTCCCTCTCTCCCTCTCCCTCCCCCCCCGCCCTCCCCCACCCTCCCTGCTCCATCTTTCTCTGTATCTTTCCCTCCATCCCTTCCCCTCTCTGACCCTCCTCTCTTCTGCCAGAGCACCTTGGATTTGAACTAAAGGGTACGGAGCTCTATGTATCAGTCAGTGCCATGCACAGCGCCCCTCTCCACAGCCTCTGACACCATGCGCACTGGACGTTGAGTCTCCTTTCCAAAACATGGAAAAGGGATGAGTCCAAAAATCTCCCCTGGCCCTACCAAGATGTCCTATCATAAACTACATTGATTTGGGGGAGACAAGAAGCTCAGAATAGCAGAGCACCCCGGGGTTCAGACTGTGCACCCAGGGTACAGCAGCACCCCCTGGCCTGAGGCCAGTCACTGGGAGGCCTCCCAGGGGAGCAGCCTCCAGAGCTGGTGTCCTGAAGCCACAGCATCCTGGCTTGGAGAGTTGTGCAGAGAGGCATCCTCTTCAGTTCGACTCTAATCCTCCTTCCCGTTCCCACTTCCATTTCCATTGCTTTTCCTTCTGCACTGCACTGGCAGCTGATCTCACCCATTTGTCGCTGCCCCCTGCCCTGTGTCTGTCTGCCGGGCTCTGCCATCCGCTTGAGGCTGTCACTCCCTCCATGATCTCTCTCCACAATGGCACGCGTGTTCTTCGCCTGTGGGCAAGACAAGCGAGGGTCTAGGGTGGGCTGGCCTCTGGTGCTTGCCCTCCTGCTCCCCGGCTCAGAACCTGACCTCCCTCCCACTACTGTCCCTCGGGCCCCTGGGAGACACCTTGAGTGGGAAGGGACTTGGAGGGGTTGGTCTGTCCTCTCTCGGTGCTGGGAGGCTCCACCCTGGCCTCAAATGTCCAGACATGTTACAGCAGGAGAGAGGCAGGGACTCAGGAGTCGAGGCTTCGGTGGGGTCAGACCTCAGATGCGGTACAGAGCCTACAGTCCCAGGAGGCTTCTCAAGGCAGGACCGGAGAGGCCCTGGTTCCCTCACCGCCTTGCCCCTATCAGCTCTTCTCGGGAGATAGGGCTCAAAGTCTGTGAAGAGTGTGTCTATCTGCTGATGCTGACAGGTTGGGAGGAGAGGGGCCGAGTCTGCGTGGTATGTGTGATCGTGGCAGGATGCGTGCGGTGAACCTGCCGGGGGGGGGGGTTGTGCTGTGGGGGGTGGATGTCACACACCTTGTTCGGCCCCCCAAACAGCATCCCATGCGGGATGCTGCGTGCATGAAGGCGCGCGGTGGGACATCTTTGTGTGAAGGCTGAGCGTCGTGCAGGTGCAACTGTGAGGGTAGGGAGGTGAGCGGCAGCATGTGCAGATATGTGTCTGTGTCTGTAATGGTGGTCTGGATGTCCATTCATGCACCAACTCAACAAACATCTACTGAACCCCAGAATTTGCCAGACTATGGCGATCTGGCACACAGAGTCCCTGCCCTCCTGGTGCTCAAATTCACAGGATGAGACAGACAACAAACAGGAAAGATATCAGGTGGTGGTAAGTGCCATACCAAAAATAAAAGAAGGTAATGGGAGGGTGCCTAGCTGGGGAGGGAGTGACCTTAGCTGAGTGGCCAGGAAAGGCTTATGCGATGAGCTAACATCTGGGTCAAAACCTGCTGGAAAGTAGGCAGCCCTGCCAACAAGGGGAGGAGAGTGTTTGAGGAGGGGGCGCGGCAAGTTAGGGACGGTGGGTGGAGTGGGCTTGCCTGATTCAGTGGACGGAGGGAATGGCAGCACCTCTGGACACAGCAGACACGGGGACTGGACCAATGATGAGATGTAAAGGCAAGGCTAGGACTGTAACCCAGGCCTCCGAGGCCATGGTGCGTGTGTGGGCTGGATTCGAATTGCAGGGGGAGGCCATTGTGGGTTTTCAGCAGAGGAGTAAATGATCTGCTGGCTTTGGGGGCAGAGGACAGACAGGGCTGGGAGACGGGCTGGGGAGGAGTGGAAGCAGAGAAGCCAGTCAGAAGGTGCCCCAGCTGTCCAGGTAAGAGGTGACATCATCCTGGACTGAGCTAGAAGTGGTGGAAGTGGTCAAATCCAGAATCTACTGGGGAGGCGGAGCTGAGAAGACTGGCTGAAGCGCCAGGTGTCAGAGCAGGTGCAGAGGAAGGAGTCATCGGCAGTGACTCCAAGGTCTGGGGCCTGAGCAACAGGAGAGGGGCTGCTGCCGCTGACGACATGGGAAGGGCAGGGAGCAGGTTTCAAAGAGGCTGGGGAATCAACACTTCTGCTTGGCCATGGCCCTTGGGTAGAGGTGTCTGGAGCTCAGGGAGAAATCAGGGCAGGAGATACAAATCTGAGAGTCACCTGCATACAGATGGTTTTAAACTCTGAGCTGCGTGAGATCGTGAGAGAGGGCAGGTGGAGGAAAGAAAGAAGGCTGAGAGCCCCTTCTACTACCTTGCGGCCCACATGGAAGAGTAGGAAGCAGCAACTGAACAGGTCAGCCAGTGAGGGAGGCGGACACACAGGAGAGAGGGAGGAGTGGACCCAACAGGGGGAGTCAGCTGGGAGGGAAGCAAATGACCGGGGTACCTGGCGGTAGAAGGTTGTCAGTGACCAGGACCAGAGTGGTCTCAGAGCAGCGACAGGAGACCGATGCCCCATTGGAGAGGACTGGGGGGTGGGCAGGGATGAGAACTGGAGGCAGGACATGGACCACAGAGCCCAGAGATGGGGGTCCGGGGTGGAGGGCTGTTTAAGACCGCATGATCGTGTGTGTGCATGTGCTTCTCCGGACACGTGCGAGTGTACCTTTGTGGAGGCGGCTGTGTACAGATAGGCATAGTCCTAAACGTATGTGTGTCTGGAGGGTTTGTACTCCCAGTGTTTGCTGGTGGGTGTACGCAGGAGGTGCTGCAAGCCCAAGGACTCAGGGACATGTCCCGGGGCCCTACCTGGGTGCTGGGGTCTAGCCTCCATGTTCCCCTGTGGAGGGGCCAGCTGGCAGGTGCAGGGAGGGGCGGGGGGTGTCTAGGCTGCTGCTGTCACCTCTTTCCTTTTCTTCCTCCTGGTCTTCTCTGCTCTAGAAGGGCAGGAGTTGCCCCACCAAGAAGTAGGAGGTGGAGGGATAGCGGGTTATTTTTTGAGGGCTTTGAAGCCCAGCCTAGCTCAGCTCCTCAGAAAGGGGCTGCTCCTCGAGCACAAGAACCGTCCCAGGCACCAGGGGCTCTGCTGCCTCTTGGCTTCTCGAAAGCAAAAGGAAAGGCTGAAGTGGGCCAGGGCCACGTGCTGTCCAGGCCCAGGGACAAACCAAGGCCTTTCTCTCCACGCCCCACTCCATGGGCCTGGTCTGCTCCGTCCCTGTTCCTGGCACCCCTCCTGGGTCCAGCCTCTGATTCTGATGTCCTGTCACCAGCCCAGGACAAGCCACTCTCCAACTTCTTGGCAAAGCTGAAATGTCAAGCCAGGCCTTTGCCCGGGGTCTGTTCACTGCCATGAAGAACAGCCCTCCCCCACCCATCCAGGCTCTTTGAAGCCACTAGGCCATTGTGGAGTAGGGCAAGGTTGCTGGTCAAGCTGGGTTGCCCTCCCCTATGGCCTCTGAAACTTCACCTCCATCCCACCCACCCCCTTCCCCCTGCATTTGCCATTCACACGCTCTGGGCAGGGTGTAAGGTTTGGGAAGGTGAATTCAGGGGTAGTCACTTGGGACCAGATCCATGAGTGGGTAGATTTCGGGGCAAGAGAAGGCAATCCAGGAGGGAGGGGCCAGCCGGGGAAGGAGGAGATGCAAAGGAGCTGGGAGGCCCTGAGCTGGAGGGAGCCCGAAGCTTTGGGGGCAGAGGGGAGTGTGTCCTTGCATCACTGTCCCCACAGATCTGCCTCCTGCACTGCCCCCTCACACCCTCTTCCTCTGCCTCTGCAGAAGCCGAGGAGCTGTACCAGAAGAGGGTCCTGACTATCACCGGCATCTGCGTGGCTCTGCTGGTGGTGGGCATTGTCTGCGTGGTCGCCTACTGCAAGACCAAGTGAGCTCCAGACACTCAGGCCTGCGGGGGGCTGCTAGGGATGCGCCTCCAGGGTGGCTTTCGTGAGGACAGTCTTTCTTCGCCCCCCACACACCCCCTCCCCACCCTCCTATGCCCTAACAGCCCCTTCAGGGGCCTCTGCAGCTGGTGCGGGGCCAAAGGGCTGGGCCAAGAAGCAGGAGCAGAGGGTAGAGGAGACAGGCCCCAGAGGAGTGAACAAGAATCAGCAAGAGCACAAGTGTTGGAAGAAGGCAGATCTGGGTTCGAATTCAGCTCTCCCATGTGCCCTCTCTATAGAGTAGGGATGATCCTAGTAGGTACCTCGGAGGGCACCGTGAAGGAGCATCTGCCCTGTCAAGTAGGCAGGAGCGGGGGCAGTGTTGGGGGTGAGGAAGCAGAGAGAGGAAGGCTACATTCCCAGGGGACAAAGAGACCTCGGGAGGCACTGTCTAGTCCCATCTGGGAGAGGTCTAGGCCAGAACACAGAGAAGATGGGGCCAGGTCCCCTCTGGGCAGAGGAAAGGTGAGGGCAGAACCTCGGGGCAAGGGAAGAAAGGTGCAGAAAGCGGGCTGCGCAGTTCCTAGAGAATAGTGCAAGCTGCCAGGCAAACGCCGGAAAGGGTCAGTCGTGTTTCTAGAGCATGAGCAGCCCAGACCAGTTGGAGCAAAGGCCTGGGGTCAAAAAAAGAGAGGGATGAGTCTAAGGAGACAGCTGGAACCCAGATGGTACCATAGGGCACTGAATCCCAAGCTAGGCAGCCTGCGTTTATCCTGTAAATGACAGGGAGCTCATGAAGGCTGTAGAGTGATGTAATACAGACAAAAATGATAGCTCTGTCCCATCCATTCTTATCTAGAAAGCAAGGGTCTGGGCATAACCACCATTTAGGGCACTGAGTCCCTCAGTCTTGACTCCTGCTACACCTGTCTATGGGATCTAAGGCCCTGCCAGCCTTGGGAGTTAAGGCCCAAGGAGCCCAGAGGAGACTGGGCCCAAGAAGGAAAATTGAGGTCAAGAACTGGAGGGAAAGCAAAACCCTATTCTAACCTCCAGTGCATTTATCCGTTTCTTGAACAAACTTTCATTCGATGCCTGCTGGATACCAGGCCCTCCGCCAGGCGCATGGTCAGGGCTCTAAGCAATATGTCCAGTGTGACGGGATATGTCGCAGGGGGGCCGAACCTCAGGTGGAGGGCAAGAAGGGTTTCCCTGAGGAGGGACCTTTTAGGCTGAGCCTGGGGGGAGAGCAGGCATTGGCAGGTGAAGAGGCTGAGTGCATCCCAGGGGTTGTAACAGTATGTGCAGAGCTGCCGAGACCAGAGAAGGCCGGCATAGGGGAGGATCAGAAGAAAGCCCTCCAAGGACACGGCAAGCTGGGGTGTGGAGAGGGCCGTGAGAGAGGGCCCATGAAGGGCGTTCAGCAGGGGACTGACGTGACTAGACTTGATCATTACAGAACAAACGTATTAGGCACCTAATTTGGCCAAAGTAAAGTAGTCCCACGAGCCCCTGACCACAGCTTTGTTTTGTTTGATGGTCCTCGTTGCACTTTCCTGAAAGTACCTTGCTCATTAATTTATGTGTTTATTAATCTGCCTCCCCTACTGGCCTTCGAGCTCCCTGAGGGTAGGGATTGTGTCCGTCTCCTTCTCTGTTCCAACACAGCATCAGGCACATAGTAAAAACCCAAGAAATAGTGAGTGAATGAGTGAATGGACTAGTGCTTGAGTATTTCATCAGCTCTTAATTCTCAGTGGACTCTGCAATGGGTAAGTGGTCGCCCTCTGTAAGATGAGCAAAGCACAACATGGTGAGTGTAAGTAACTGGCCCAGGATTACATAGCTAGGAAGTAGTGGAGTTCTAGTCTCTCAGCAGAGCCAAAGTGCAGGAGCGCTCTGCTCCAGTCCTGCCGAATTCAAGCTGGTGGTGACAGTGGAGGTGGCAGGTGGGCGGCGTCCTGGCTGAGAGAAGTAGCAGGAGACTGGCCCCCCGGGGGGGGGGGGCGCATCGGCATCAGGGCCAGAGGTTAGAAGAGTTCCCCTGCAGGGACAGCGCGGGAATTTCATACACAGTGTGGGGTACATGCCAGGCTAACACACCGTTCTCCTGTGCAGAAAACAGCGGAAGCAGATGCACAACCACCTCCGGCAGAACATGTGCCCAGCCCACCAGAACCGGAGCTTGGCCAATGGGCCCAGCCACCCCCGGCTGGACCCCGAGGAAATCCAGATGGCAGATGTGAGTGGTCTTCCCAGAACCCCACTGGAGCCCTCACTGGATGGCCGGCCTTGTCATGCCCCGTGCCGGGCCAGACCAGGGCAGCAGCCGGCCCACACCATGCTCAGCCTTGCCTGCTAGCCTAGCCTCATCAGGATGGCTGGCCTCGCTTTGCGCACTTCCTGAAGGGGTTGATTTGCTGGGGCCATCGCTGCCCTAACACTTACCCAGCAGACCACTCCCCAACCTGAAGCTTAGCGCGTGGCTGCCCCATCCCCACCAGGAAGGAGGGCCCACTCGGTGACCCGTCACTAACTCCTGCCACACTGTGTCTGTTGCAGTACATCTCCAAGAACGTGCCAGCCACGGACCATGTCATCCGGAGGGAAACCGAGACCACCTTCTCTGGGAGCCACTCCTGCTCTCCTTCTCACCACTGTTCCACAGCCACACCCACCTCCAGCCACAGGTGGGCACCAGCCAGGCGCATGTCTACCTGGAGACACACAGAGAACCCCCCAGCCAGGCTCGCCTCTGTATTGAGGGTCCCCCTGAGACAGAGGAGGGAGGTGGAGAGCTTTAGACCAGAACCCACCACTAGACGTTCATCCAGATCCTCAGCAGCCCAGATTCCCTTTCCCAGTCTAAACCAACCACAGAGGGACGACAGCATCCCTGTGCTCTCACCTGACATTTAGTTTTGGCACCACGTTATCTGGCATAAAGTGCCTCCTCATTCAAACACCCACACCTATTTGATGCCCTTTCCTGAGTTTGCCCATATGAACCTAGTCCACCTTAGCTTCCTTTTCTTTAGAGTGGGGAAGTCTGTCTGGCCAAGGACAAAGGTTCACAGAGCTCAAGAAATAACATGGTTGACCCCCTTCTTCCCTGGGGAGCGGTATGGACTAGGCAGGGCCCCCAGGTATTGGCCCCTGGGGCTGCGCTCCTGACATAGGTGGCTAAGGACCATGGGAGTGGAAGGGTCCCAGACAGGGGGCCCCGGGCCAAGGCTTGGGGGGAAGAAGGTTGCACGGAGGAAAAGAAGAGACTCGTGCACATGGCAGCTCACCCATCCACAGGACACTCAGCCCTCCTTCTCCCTAGATCATGATATGACACGCTGGCTCAGAGTGGAGAAGGGCAGTACTCTGAGGGTGCCTGAAATGAAATGAAGAACCTGGGAGGGGGTGGGCCTGGGACCACACCTGCTGGGCTGTCCCGCCCCTTCCTGATCCCTCACCTCTCCCCCACCCGCCTTCTGCAGGCATGAGAGCCACACATGGAGCCTGGAACGTTCTGAAAGCCTGACCTCCGACTCGCAGTCAGGCATCATGCTGTCATCAGTGGGTACCAGCAAGTGCAACAGCCCAGCGTGCGTGGAGGCCCGGGCGCGGCGGGCAGCAGCCTACAACCTGGAGGAGCGGCGCAGGGCTGCCGTGCCACCTTACCACGACTCCGTAGACTCCCTGCGTGACTCCCCACACAGCGAGAGGTCAGTTCCTGCCTCGTGCCCTCTGCCCCACCTTGGCCAGAGAACGGGCACCGCTGACCCAGGGCTGACCCTTAGGGCACCTCAGAGACACCCCAAAGACTCTCCTGTCCATATTTCTGATTGGCCAGCAAGGTCCCCGAGAGGTTCAATGATCTGCTCAGGGTCATCAGCATGTTCACGACAGACTGGGATTGCAGCTAAGCCAATGGACCCTGGTGTGGAGTGACCATCTAATTTAATTGTCCTACTAGGACACTTTCCAAAATAGAAGGGGATGTTAATAATTGCACTAGAACATCAGGAACAAATGGGGGCTGTTCCGGACGAACCAGACCATATGGTAGGCCTACCCTGGTGTCACCCAGAGGCCCCATGGCCCAGCGGGAACAGAAAGACACCGAGATCGAGCAGATTGGAGGGTGGGAGGGGAGGCTGTCTGCAAGGAGACTGACCAGTGCAGGCTGGGCATGAGCCAAGAATGACTGCAGGCCCTGGCAGCATCAGCAACAAGGCCCACGGATCAAGACACCATTGAGTTTCCGAGCAATGGATGGAGTGAGAACCACGAAACTCCCCTTCTCCCCGCCAGGAGTCACAGGAGGCCAGTCCATCACCTTGCTCAGCCCTCTGGTGGCCCTTAGCAAGTGGGGTCTGTGGGAGGAGAGCAGAGGAAAGCGCATAGTACTGGGAACTCCAGGCTGGAGCAGAGGGACAGGAAATGTTCTCCTGCTCTAACTTAGCCTACTCATGCCAGCCCTTGCTGAGCAGGCCTGCCTGGGGACCCAGAGATGGCCCACCTGGTTCTTGCTCCCCCAAGGAGCTCCGAGCCACAGACACAAACCACTGAAGCTCACAGTCGCCTAAGGAACGTGCTAAGGACAGGCCATCTTACCAGGGCAGAGACCCAGTCTGACTCCAGGCTCTAGGAAGCAACCAGGTTTTCCAAGACCAACCTTTCAAAGCCCAACTCCACCACCTGTGTGATTTAAAGCAGATTGATCACCCCTGTGCCTTGTTTCCTCAGCTGTAAATCATGAAAAACCACCTGTCACACGTGGTTCTCATGAAGGCCATCAGAGATCATATGCACGAAGATCTCTGCCTCCTACCCAGCTATGCTAGGTTTAGCTGTTGTTTTCAGTAGCAATAGGACTCCTTAATGGTTGGGAGGTAGAGAGACAGGGAGAGCACTCCAAGGGGAGCATCCTGAGCTGTTCCAGCAGAGGCATTTCAGAATATGGCTAGTGAGTGAGGTGCCCGGAGCAGGGTGAGCTGTAGGGAGAGTGGAGTCTGAACAAAGTAGGCTGGGGTCAGGGAGACGGCTGATGGCCCTGGATGGGTAAGCAGAAGGGCGTCCTTAAGCAAAACAGTGACGTTAAAAGATTGCTCTGGAAAGTGCATACAGTAGAAGAGAGGCCCTGGAGTGGGGTAATGACCAGAGCAAACAACTTGACCCAGGATGGGGTAGAGCAGGGCACAGGGGGTGTTCCAGGAGACGGGGAATGGTGGCTAATTGGATGTGCACGTGGGAGAGGGAAGAGAGGGAAGGCAGGAGATTCAGAAAGAGAGTAGGGGGGACTCTCGAGAGTACTGAAGTGTAAGTCCTGGTTCCGGCCTGACATCCGTTCAAATCCCAACTCTACCACTTCCTGGTAGTGTGAACCCTGAACAAGCCACTTAAATGTTCTGAGTCTCAGTTTTCTCAGGTGTAGTATGGGACTAACATAAAGGTCTTAGAGAATCACTGTTATTAGATGAGATAGTACATGTAAAATGCCCCAGGCTGAGCCTGACCCAAAGTAACCATTCAGAAACCTGGCGACTGTGAGCATCCCCCACACCAAAGGATCATTCATGGAGGATAATCAGGCAGGCACTGGCATTCCATTTGATACATCTATGGAATCATCCCAACGACGCCATGGAATGAGCACTGTGGTTATCCCCGCTGAATAGATAAGGCCACTGAGCCCGGGAGAGGTTAAGGAAATTGTTTAAGGTCAGTGGGGAGTGCCACCATGATTCCTGCACACGGCATCCCAGGCGAGACCGCTACTCTCCGTCGGGATCCACCCCTTCACCCCACCCCTTAGCCCCCCGCCCACGCCTCTGCCTCTCCCCGCAGGTACGTGTCGGCACTGACCACGCCCGCGCGCCTCTCTCCCGTGGACTTCCACTACTCGCTGGCCACGCAGGTGCCGACTTTTGAGATCACGTCCCCCAACTCGGCGCACGCAGTGTCGCTGCCGCCGGCCGCGCCCATCAACTACCGCCTGGCGGAGCAGCAGCCGCTACTGCGGCAGCCGGCGCCCCCCGGCCCGGGGCCCGGGCCCGGCGCGGACATGCAGCGCAGCTACGACAGTTACTACTACCCCGCGGCGGGCCCGGGGCCGCGGCGCGGGGCCTGCGCGCTGGGCGGCAGCCTGGGCAGCCTGCCCGCCAGCCCCTTCCGCATCCCCGAGGACGACGAGTACGAGACCACGCAGGAGTGCGCGCCCCCGCCCCCATCGCGGCCGCGCGCCCGCGGCGCGTCCCGCAGGACGTCGGCGGGGCCCCGGCGCTGGCGCCGCTCGCGCCTCAACGGGCTGGCGGCGCAGCGCGCACGCGCGGCGCGGGACTCGCTGTCGCTGAGCAGCGGCTCGGGTGGCGGCTCGGCCTCTGCCTCGGACGACGACGCGGACGGGGCGCTGGCGGCCGAGAGCACGCCTTTCCTCGGCCTGCGTGCGGCGCACGATGCGCTGCGCTCGGACTCGCCGCCGCTGTGCCCGGCGGCCGACAGCAGGACTTACTACTCCCTGGACAGCCACAGCACGCGGGCCAGCAGCAGACACAGCCGCGGGCCGCCCCCGCGGGGCAAGCAAGACTCGGCGCCCCTCTAGGGGCCCCCGCCGCCCGCCGCCCCCTCCGCCTCGCCTGCCCCACTGTCTTTAAGGAGGACAGAGACCACCGCCTGGAGAGAGAAAGGAGGAAAAAAATAAAAATATTTTTATTTTCTATAAAAGGAAAAAGGTATAACAAAATGTTTTATTTTCATTTTAGCAAAAATTGTCTTATAATACTAGCTAACGGCAAAGACGTTTTTATAGGGAAACTATTTATATGTAACATCCTGATTTACAGCTTCGGAAAAAAAAAGAAACAACAAAAAAAAGAGATGGGCCAATTTTTTGACTCTTTAATAGAAACCTATATTGTGGTGCCTTTTGCTGTACGCTAATCTGGAGCTCCTGGAGAGAAGTCGGGTTGTGGGGTGGGGTGGGGGTGAGGGGAATGTAGGATATGTAGGATCCCAAGCTGGCAGGGGTGAGAGGGAGCCGGCAAAGAAGGGGCTGCTGGGTGCTGGTGGGGGCAGGGAGGGGATTGGCCCTGAGGAAGGAAGTGAGGACAGGAGGAGCTTTGCCCCCAGGCAGGATCTTGAGTCCCCGACCCCCCCCACCCCCCACACCCCCACACCCCCCACCCCCCGCCGCTGAAGAGAAGGCAGGGATCCTAGGCTTGGAGCTAGAGTCGGGATCGGGTAACATTCAGGGGGAGACTTAAGGCCCAGCGACAGCAACCAGAATGGGGAGGGGGCCTCCCCACTCCTTACAGCTGCTAAGGGAGGGGGCACTGAGAAAGAGGTCTTCCCAACAGTCCTGGCCCCAGGGAGGGGGCAGCTCTACCAGGGCCCCAAAGTTCCGGCTCCTCCTCCCCTGTGGCCTCCAGGATGCCCTTCCGTCCTCTGCAGCACCTTCGTTTACAGGTTGTCTTTTCTATTTTATGCCTGCATGTCCTTTGCATTTCAGATTCTTTAGATTGGATGCATGGTCACGCTGGGACCGAGAAGAGCCACTCCACAGTGTATTTGATTCCCCTTTTAGCAATAAAGTAACACCATTTCTTCCAGACCCCAAGCCACCTATGACTTCCACTCCCTCTCCAGCCCTGTCCTCCCCACCCCCGCAAAACTGGGTCCACTGCTAATTTGTCAAAAAGGTAATTGTTTAAAAGAAAACACCGAACAAACAAATGGGAACCCTGCCCTGAAATGTCCAAACACCTGACTGTTGACACTTGAACATTTTTATATTATAAATAAAATCAGAAATAACTCATGTTTGATTGTGTGTGCCTAGCCCCCAGGTGAGGAGAGAAGACAGAGAGGAGGACCTGGGTGGAGATGGATGGATGCTGGTGTGGAGATTGGAGAGGGCCAGGGTAGTCCCAGGGAGGAAGAGACCGTCCCTCTCATCTCCCTGACTTCAGCTCCTAGGACAGGCTGCATCCCTCCTCCCTTTTCCAAGAATATTCACAAGGTTCCCCCCAGCGGCTGGGGAACCTGGCCAAGGGGCTGATGCATAGTACTCTGCTTTGAGCTCAGCCTCAGGACCCTGGCCCAGTTCCTGCCCTGGAGCTACTGGGGCTGCACTGAGACAGCAATTTCCCACCTACGTGGGTGAGGAGGGAAGGCTTGTGGGGTTGGCACTGGGGCAGCTGAGGCAAGATGACCCTTGGGGCCTCAGGCATTTCACAGGCAAAGCCCGGACATGCAAGATGGCATAATGGGTACCCTTGGCTGCCAGGAAGACCACAGCTGCTGCAGCTTGTAAACCCACAGGGTGTTGTGCTTTTCCCAACTTTATAGCCCCTCAGAGCCAGGTCCTGTCTAAACCTGCAGCCCTGATGAAGGCATGGAGAAGGCAGATGGAGGTCGAGGGTTAAGAAGCCTTTTCACTCGTTGATTTATTTGTTAAACCAGTGCCCAGGGGCAGGAACCCTTATGTTCCAGCCAGACACAAGGGAGTCTTCTCTCCAGAGGGCTCAGGTAGTTGAGCGCGCGCATGCGCAAATGCCCCCCAGAATGTGTGTGGTCAGTTTAGAGACCTACCAATGGGAGGGCCGGAGAGGCTTAAGGTTGAGAGGGGCTGAGTTCAGTTCCAGCTCTGCCCCTCTCTGGCGATGTGACTTTTCCTCAGCTATTAAGTGGTGATCCTGATACCTACCTCAAAGGGTTGCTGTGGCGATTATATATAAAGCACCCGGAACTGCTTCCGGCACAGGATGCCTAGTGATGGCTAATTTGATGATGATGATGATGGCATCCTGTGCCTTGCATTCTTGAATCACACAGAGAATGGCAAAAACTAGATGAAAGGGAGGTGATGGGGAAAAGTAAAGAACTAAAGTCATTGTGTTCACTGTGGGGGTGCTGGAAAAAAAAGCACCTGTTACAAAGAAACAAAGGAAATAGTGAACTAAATGGTATATAAGCCTGCAAATCACTGATCTCTCCCAGGCCCCATCTGGTGATCTCATCCAAATCCCTTCCTGGCTCTGAGTTAGTTTGCTGTTGGCTTTAAAATTTTCTGACAGCCAATAATTCCTCTATGTGACTTCTGACCTCTTTGTGAACCCCCATAATTGTGGACGACCTCTTGGTGAACCCATTGGCCTTTTCACGACCCCTCAGTGTCAAATTGACCCTTCTGAGGGCTCTGAGTTGCTGTTACCATCTAAATTTTCAGTCAGAAACCACTCTATGACTCCAGTGAACCCACTGACCTCTATGTGAACCCCAGTAATTGTGACTGACCTCTTGGTGAACCCCCTGGCCTTTTCATGACCCCAGGTAATTGTATCAAATAATTTGGTAGCTTGCTTATCTGCTCTGGATTCTAAAACACCTACCAAGATACCAAGAGTCTATACGGTCAGAACCTAATGGAATTCGCCACCCATTCATTTCACAGGTGTGAATGGGACCTGGGAGAGGTGTGGCCAGAGAGGCTCATTTTCCACTCTGCCTCTCACATTTCTGCCTTGGCGTGTCTTTAGTCTGGCCCATCAGGAAGAGGTGTAGCCCTGTTAAGTGACTTGCCTACTACCACCTTGTCCCCCAGGACCACTTAGGACATTCAGGCGGCTTCCTGAGTCAGAGTCTTGTTCCCCACTCCAGTTCTGTCTTCTTCTCTCTGCCAGGTCAGTTTTGGCTTTCTCCCCAGTGCTCCCAGGGTCCCCATTGGTAATGGTGACTCCCTGTCCCCTCCCCACTAGACTGTGAGCCCCATGTGGGACAGGGAGCTGCTCGGTCCTTTTCTCACCACAGTATCCTCAACACCTAGCACAGTGTGCAGCACTGGTGACCTTCACTGAATGAGAAAAGAAACACTGTGGTCAAGGGTCAGCCCCCAGAAGTCCCTGCGCCCGTAGCCACTTCCCAGGACCACCAGGTGGCGCAAACCACTTATTGCATCTCACCTGTGGTCCTCCAGCCCCTGGATTTGGACAGTCCTGGAAAATGGGCATATTAGAGGCAGAAGTTGGGAGGAGGGGAATATGACGGTCCATTAGAATGCAGGAAAAAAAATATTAGAACTTTGATTTAGATTTATTTTCATCTCATCTTTTTAAATTTCTATTTTTGTGTATGTTTTATAATGTACATAATATTTTAGTACAGTAGTACATGTATATAATTTACAATAAATAATTATACAATTAAGAAAGTGAACTAAAGATTTTTTTACTGATGGGAGACATCACTAGCGCTCAGGGAAGCCTGTCTGCAGCAGACAGAAGCTTGCTTCTCTGCTTTCACTCACCCACCCTCATGAGGTGGAGGGTGGGAAGCTGACCCCAAAAATCCAAGACCTTAGAGCCAGCATGGAGAAAGTACAGAGAGCTCTTTTATGTTACATTGCTCTTTCAACTTCATTTAAATGAACATTTACCTCCCCCCAGCAAAACGAAGGGGCCGGATGGTTTGGGTGTAAAATACACTTCAGCTGATCCCAATTAAATCATCTGGATTTAAATCACTACATATTTCCACAGACTCATACGTCCCTTGCATCAAATGTGAGCGTGCTTGAACCGTTAGGTACTTAATAAGATAAGCCAACCTTGCCACTAACTAACTATATTACCACTGAGGTCAAATTGCTGCCCAAACTAATCTATTTTAAAAATATAAAGGATCTGCTCATCATAGCTCATTGAAGGCCCATCACCTCCACTGCCGGTCCGTCTGAGGAATTCAGGGTTTACGAGATACTAGTCTGTGATCATGTGGCAAATTTTTCTATCCTTCCCAGGCATGTCCTGAGCTAGCATTTCTGAGTCACTAGAAGAATGAAAGAAATATCAGCTTAAAAACCAATCAGCAACTTCTTACTCCACCTTTTCCCAAGATCAGGAATTAATGGCTTCCATAACCTTCCTCCACCAAACATCTTTGGGCTTGTTGACAAGTGGCTGTTTGCAAGGCAGAGTGTCTTTTATTCCCGGAGCAGTAAATCTGTACAAGAGGCCACCTCTGGAGCTCAGAGACCTGGCAGCACCAACATAAAGACCAAAATATAAACAGGGCCATGGTCCCATCCCACTCACACCCCAGAATGCCTGTGGGACGGTGGGGGGGGGGGTGGCGCACACACACACACACACACACTGGCTATTTATTCCAAACACCAACTGTCAGAGCAGTGTGAGTCACAGGTCAGCCGGAAGAAGGGCAAAGGGGCTACGAGAAGGTCCGCACTGTCTCCACCTTCTCTCCCAGAGTGTCTGGGCCACCAACGGGCCAGAGAGCAGCCCTCCTTGCTAACAGGTGGAGTTCCAGAATAGGCTTTTCCTTCATCTTATTTCATCTTAATATCAATTCCAAAATCATCTTTCAAGGGGTCCCTTATTTATATATACAATTCTTGTATGTATACATTGTTGTCCGTATAAAAGAAAGCAGTAGTGGCCTCCAGAAATGGAAGGTGAGGTGGCCACACACGTGAGTAGACAGCCTGACATTGAGGGAGCAGGCCCGGGTCTGGGATTATTGCAAAGGGAGGCAGGAGAACGGGGCATGGTTCCAGAAGCTCCTGGGTAGAGGGAGGAGAGGATGGGGCTGGTGGTCCACAGACCTGCAGCTGGTCAAGTCTGAGGAAGGAGGAGGAGAAGAGGTGGGGATCCAGGCTGACAGCTGGAGTCCAGACCCACCCTTGGGAACAAGGGACATGTGGGAAGGAACTTGTGAGAAGGGGAGGAGGGCCTGGGAAGCCAGCTGCCCTTCCTCCTCCTCCAGTGAGATCATGTCTAGAGCATGCACACAACTGGCCTACAAAATGAGGCTCCGTGGTGGGGAGGAATGTGAGGGCTGGGGAGAAGGTCTGAGGCCCAGAGGAACCCCAGGATGCAAGAAGATCAACGCCACGAATAGCATCTCCATCTCCTTGGCCCACGGGGCTCTCTGCACCCCTCTAGCTGCCTGTCAACTGCCTGGAGCTGGCGCAAGTGGTCCCTGGCTGGAATTGTGCTCACTGACCCCTCTGGGGACATTTGCCTGCCTCTGGGGCCTGCCCATCCATGCCAGCTAAGTATCAGGCCCGGTGGTATCCTTCCTGGCTTTGCTGCCAGTCACAGTTCCGTGGCCCTGACTGAGGGCGGGGCTTGAGTGTGTCTTGCGGAGAGAAGGATCCTCCCCTTCCAGAGTGGCCAGCCGGGCCTCAATCCGCTCCAGGTCATCGGAGCCCACTTTGATTTTCACAGCCAGGAGGTGGATATAGGTCTCATATCGGCTTTTCTAGAAAAAAGGCAGAGAAAGGCCAAAAACAAAGTCAAAGGACAAACAACAAAACACACACACAAAAAAGTATTTGGACCTTATGTGACAAAAGACTAATTTCCTTAATACTCAGAGAGCTCTCACAAATCAATAAAAAGGAGATAAACAATCCAATTAAAAAATAGGCAAGGGACATACACAAAACTTTTACTTATAACTTTAAAAAATTCAAATTAAGTGTCATTGATTTCTTGAGTATGACAGCAAAAGTACAACCAAAATAAAAGTTGACAAGTGGGATTACAAAATTTAAAACTCATGTGTATCAGAGGCACCTGGGTGGCTCAGTCAGTTAAGGGTCTGCCTTCAGCTCAGGTCATGATCCCAGGCCCTGGGACTGACCTACCCCTTTTGGGCTCCCTGCTTCAGTGGGGAGTCTGCTTCTCCCTCTCCCTCTGCTCCTCCTCCTGCTTGTGCTCTCCTTCTCTCTCTCTCTCTCTCTCTCTCTCATAAATAAGTAAAAAATAATCTTTAAGTGAAATAAATATGCCCTTAAATAAAATCTTTAAAAAAAAAAACTCATGTGTATCAAAGGACAACCAATAGAGTGAGAAGGCAATCCACAGAATGGAAAAAAATATTTGCAAATCCTATATCTGATAAGGATCTAATATCTAGAATATATGAAAAACTCCTACAATTCAACAACAAAAATATAAACAACCCAATTTAAAAAGGGCAAATGTCTTAAATAGACATTTCTCCAAAGAAGACATACTAACAGTCAATAAGCTCACAAAACGATATTCAACATCAGTCATCATCAGGGAAATGCACATCAAAACCACAATGAGATACCACCTCACATCTATTGGAACATCTACTATCAAAGAAAAATCAGAGAGTAAGTGTTGGCGAAGATGTAGGGAGACTAGAACTCTCATGCACTGCTGGTGAGAACCATGGCACACGGCCGTAGAAAACAGTCTGGGGGCAGCTGGGGGCTCAGTTGATTGAGCATCCGACTCTTGGTTTTGGCTCAGATCATGATCTCAGAGTCATGAGATGGAGCCCCGCATAGAGCTCTGTGCTCAGCGGAAAGTCTGCCTGAGATTCTCTCCCTCTCCCTCTCTCTCTGCCACACTCTCTCTAATAAATAAATGAATCTTTACACACACACAAAAAGGAAACAGTATGGCTGGTCTTCAGCAAGTTAAAAATAATATTGCCTTGTGCTCCAGCAATACCACTTCTGAGTATACACCCAAAAGAATTTAAGGCAGGGTCTCAGAAATATTTGCATACCCATGTTCATAACAGCACTACTTACAAAAGCCAAAGATGAAAGCAACCCAAATGTCCAGCAGCAGATGAAAAGATAAAGGAATGTGGTATCTAGATACAATGGAATAGTATTCAGCCTTAAAAAGGAAGGAAATTCTAATACATGCCACATCATGGATCAACTTGAGCATAAGCCAGGCACAAAAACACAAATTCTGTATTAGTCCACTAATACGCAGTAACTAGAGGAGTCAAATTCGCAGGGATAGAAAATAAAATGGTGGTTGCCGGGGGGGGGGACGGGGGAGGTGGGGAGGAGCTGCCCTTTGATGGGTGTAGAGTTTTCAGTTTGGGAAGATGAAAAAGTTCTGGAGATTGGTTGCACCACAGTGTGAGTAGACTTAATACTACTGAACTATATACACTTAAAATGGTTAAGGTGATAAATTTTATGCTATGTGTATTTACCACAATTTTAAAAAAATTTTTTTTAAGATTTTCTTTATTTATTTGAGAGAGAGAGACAGAGATAGAGAGCACGAGCAGGGATGAGAGGGAGAAGCAGGCTCCCTGCTGAGCAGGGAACCTGACACAGGGCTTGATCCTGGGGCCCTGGGATCGTGACCTGAGCCCAAGGCAGACACTCAACCAACTGAGCCAGCCAGGTGCCCCACACAATTAAAGAATTTTTAATCCAAATTAAAATAGCAATGAGATACCCCTTATTAAACCTATCAGATTGACGATGATTAAGACATTCAGGAGTGTCCAGTGTTGGTGAGGGCATGAACAGACAAGTACATTCATAAGCTATTTAAAGTATTATAAATTGTGGGGGCACCTGGGTGGCTCAGTCGTGAACCATCAGACTCTTGATTTCGGCTCAGGTCATGATCTCAGGGTTGTTGAGATCAAGCCCTGTGTCAGGCTCCATGCTGAGTGTGGAGTCTGCATAAGATTCTCTCTCTCCTGGGGAGGTGGGTGGGGGGATGGGGTAACTGGGCGACTGGCATTAGGAGGGCACATGACATGATGAGCACTGGGTATTATATGCAACTGATGAATTTCTGAACTCTACATCTGAAACTAATGTACTATATGTTGGCTAATTGAATTTAAATTTAAAAAAAGAAAAGATTCTCTCTCTCCCTCTGCCCCTTTCCCCCCACCTCAAAAAAAATGCGTTATAAATTGGTAAACATTTAGGAGGGAAATTTGGCCAGCCATGTCTGAGAGCCTGACTCTGAGCTTCCAGCCCTCACCACAGTCAGGAGAGGCTGAGGTCCTAGAAGAAGCAAAGACTAAAGGTGAGGAGATATTGTTCTCACGCAACTCTGCCACATGAGCAGAGAAAGACCCTTCATTGCTGGGCTTCACCTCCCCTACACACCCCCCGCCCCCAGTTAAGCCAGGGGGAAGTGAGAAAGACCTGAGTGCTAGAGTTAGAATCAATCGCCTAGGTTAGGATCCTAGCTCCTACACTTCTTAACTGTCACCTCAGGCAAGTGATCTGCCCTCTCCAAGCCTCAATTTTCCCATCTGTACAATGAGGATAACAGAACCCATTTCAACAGAGTTGACATGAGGATTAAATCCATCAGTACAAGGGAGTGAAGGTGATCATGCTTAACAATTGGCAAGTGATCAGTCCACTGTAGCTTTTGCCAACCCTTTTTTTTCTTACATTGCAGAAAGAGTGGGTCTGAGAAGACTCTGAAAGCAGTACAGTTTTGTTTTTCAAAAGGTCAGGATATCTCTTGGGAACTCTCCTCTCTTCCTCACACCTCAATAGAAAATCAATGTAGAAATCCAGAGACTGAGATGGGTGACTTCCTGCCTTTCCTGCTCCAAAGGCTCAGTCTCAGCCTTTATATTGTCCACCCCCGCCTGCAGGTCAATACAAAGGCCAGTCCAAAAGGGACAAGTGGTTCCTGCCTCCCTCCTCCAAGCTGACCCCCTCTCCGTCACCCAATGAAGGCGATGCTCCGTCAGCCCCATTTACAGAGCATCAGGAGGCAGAATCAGGGTAGGGGGGCAGGGAGAGACAAGATGGAGAGAAGGGAGAACTTGGTTGCTGTGCTTGATAAACATCTGTGGAAGAGGAAAAGGAGACAAAAGCAGGGCAGGTCACGCAGGTGGGCTTGAGCTGTCTGTGGTTTAGCTGTAACAGCTCCCCAAGAGGCTGGGTCATGGGGGGAGTGGAGGTGAGGAGTGGCTTGGAGAAGGGTGAGGCCCACCTGGTGCTCTTTGAGAGACACAAGTGAGGGCACAGCTGTTTGATTAACAATTGGCAGCTGGACTGTGCAGAGACTGGCCCACAGGAGGCCATGCATGGCTCCTGACTGCCTCAGGGGAGCCCCCAAAGTGGAGAACCCCCAAACCAGGAGCCCCTGGCTGCAGAATGATGTTGGTGACAGGAGGGAGAAGAGCTGGCTTCCTCCTTCTGCCCCAGCCCTGTCCTTCGCAATCAGCCCCAAGGAAAACCCACCTCAAAAGTGAGATAGTGCTCCTTCAGCCGGTTCTCCTCAGCCTCCTTGGACTTGACGCCCTTCTCGATGGGGTGACACCTGTGCTCAGCCAGCTCCGCAGTCACCTGCCTCAACTTATTCTCATGAGAACGCAGCTGCTCCTCCTGCATAGACAAATCCCAGACTATGAGGTTCCATTTTCAAGACGTCAAAGGCGTGGGTCTAAACCTGTCATGCTGGGTCTGCTTCAACAAAGGGAAACTGAAGACTGGCCAGGGTCATCAAGTATGTGAGGGACCTGAGGGAGGGCCCCTCCACCCTCCTCCTTCCTGCCTCGCTTTCATTGGCATCAGTCCTCCGAGATAAATCCACGGCAGGCTCAGGAGATGAGAGACCCTCACACTAGAATGTGCACATAGACATTCCCTGACACAGACACACAATCCCACCAGAAACCCCCCCACACACAGGTTCATATGGACTCTCACATGCACACACAAACACAATGGACCAAGGAAGGGTCTGGCCTCAGCTACCCCGGCTCCATACGATGCACACATTCTCTCGGATTCTGCCCAGGCTCCTACAATGGTCACAGACCCAGGATCATACCCACAGAGTCAGAGACACTGTGACTCACAGACAAGTGTGCACATACGTCCCACCCACCAAAGTACAGCCACACCACTTGGTGCTGTGTGGGCAACGAGCTGCATGTGTGTAGTGGGGGTGTGGGTGCACAGCAGGTGTGTATGCACATACGCGTGTGCCTGTATGGTATAGGTGTGCCTGGGGTGTGTGGGTGTGTGTGTGTGTGTGCGCGCGCACGTGCACTGCCTGTGCATGCACAGGGGCTCTGGGCAGAAGCTGCAGCCTAGGAGCTCAGTGGAGAGACCCAGGCCAAGGGACCAGTATGAAAAAGGCCCTGACAAAGACAGGAAGTACGGAGCTCCTTCTGCCCTCCACCTGCCAAGTGGTGGTCCACCATTTATCTTGTCCTCGCCAAAAAAAACCCTGAAAAACTCAAGTATTGATGAGTAAGAGTTTTTTTTAGGATTACAAATAAAATACTTAAGGGTAGGGAAGGACAGCAAAAGAGCACTTGATGAAGGGCCAGCCAAATCATCACCCGTCCCTGGCTCCCTGTGACACACACATTCTCTCGCATTCATGCTCAGACACGCACCATGCCCACAGACCCAAAATGACATCCACAGGATACCACGCCACTGGCAGAGAAGAACGCAGGCCTCTGTGTGCTGTGTGGCCTCAGTCTTCCCATCTGTAAATGGGGATGGGGTGCAATGGGGATGAAGGAGAAGATCTGTCTCTTCACCTTGTCTCTTAGCCCAAGGCCAGGCACCATAGAGGAGCTGAGGTAAGAGGCTGTTGAATGGAGGGGGCCTGGCTGGACGCAGCCTGAGGAGGTGGCGTTGGGGTCCCAGGAGCTCATACCTGGCAGAGGCGAGTGGTGCAGGAGGGCAGCAGGGGCCGACAGAACTTCTTCATGGAGCTGACAGCAGCAGGGAAGGAGGGGGCTGAGAAGATGGCGGCCACCAGGTTGATCCTAAGGATCCACGACAGCATTTCTTCCTTGCTCCTGGGGACAGGAGGAGAGGGGAGAGGGCACCAGCTCCTCACAATAGGACTCCCTGCTGTCCCAGGACCCACCGCTAGCCTGGTACAGGGAGGGAGCCACTCCCTTCACAAAGTGGGACAAAGGAGTGAAGGAGGAAGGCAGGATGGGGGCTCGATGGCTCAAGTCTGTGTAGGGAGCTCGCCTTTGTCCCAGCTCCTAGGCAAGACCTGGATTTTACCATGAAAGAAAAGCTGTCCAGGTCCAGAGTTAATAGCCATGGAGCAACAGGCCCTAGAGCCAGTGGGCCCAGGCTGATCCCTGGATCTCTGGATCCTAGAGGCAACAGGCAAGTGGTATCCCCACTCAGGCCTCCTGTCCATGCCCCACTACCTCGCCCACAATGCACATTCCCATCCTGAGAGGTCACCTACCAGCCTCCCTCCTTTTAAGCCTGTCTGACACATGAAACTCCAGTCTCAAGTCACAGGATAGGGTGTAGAGGAGTGGACAGAAGGCCTTCCAGGGAAACTATGAGACGAGTCTTTCCTGTCCATTTCCCCACCCCGATTTACAGTGAAGGATGATTCATTAAGGCTCCATCTGCCCCCAATTTAGGGACTTCGGTGTGCAACAGAATCGCCTGGAGGGCTTGTTAGAATACAACTGCTGGCCCAGCCCCAGAGTTTGATTCAGTAGGTCTATGGTGGGGTCAGAGAAATTGCATTTCTAATGCATTTCCCGGAGATGCTGAGAGGACCACACTTGAGAACCTGTATTTCAGGGGACCCCAGCAGTTGGTCTGTGCCGAGCAGATACACTCACTCTTATGGCTGACGTGCAGGGCAAGCTGACAGCACCTCGCCTAAGGTGGATGAGGAGTAGGGTGCGGTCCAGGCTCGATGCTGCAGGCCCCGAGCCCAAGATGGGAGGGAGGGGGTTCCCACTCCTACTTACGGTGCCTGGAAGAGGAAGACCCTCCAGTCAGCTGTCTTCAGCTTGAGCACGTTGGACTTCTTGCTGTAGTCAGAGGCCCTGGTGGCCAGAGCATGGTGCACGCGAATAGCGTTCTTCAAGTCGCCCTCAGACAGAGCTTTGTCGGGCCTGTACTCATCCTAGACAGGTGCAGCGGGGGCAGGCGAGGCTCTGTCATCGCCAGGCTCAGGTTCACTAACCCATACTTCCTCGTGCTATCCCTCCACTCCCTCCATTTTTCAGCTCTTGCCCCTGTAGCGCCATGCCCACCCAACAAAGCATGCCGGCCACTCCGCTCCACACCCTGGTTTGTCCCAAGGCCCAGAAAGAGCTTCTGAGCCCCTGGGCATTTGCAAGACCCCTCCCTGAAAACCCAAAGCTCTATGAGCCTGAGTCAGGCTTCAATAAGGGAAGGATCCAGCATCTGCCTAAGCCCCAGGTCCTGCCAGGGACCCCTCTGGGCACCACAAGACAGGGGCCAGTTGGAGGACTGCACTGGCCCTTCCTGGGTAAGGACTCTGGGGCAGTCTCTCACCTTCTGTAGGTACAAGATGGTCCCTTTGAGCACCGCGTAGAATTTCTTCCAGCCACGCCTCCCACGGGGTGCTAGGGATGGGGGTATGGGTAGTGTGGCCACAACCACCCACCCCAATATCTCCTCCCTTGCATGCCCCTACATGTCTGTCTGGGTGTGCAACCCCAGAGGAGTGACCACGGGGGCCAGACCCTCTCCCCCGAACTAGCATCCCTCCCCGTGCCCCTTCCCCCGTCTGACACCCACTCCTCTTGCCATCCATGTCGGCGTGAGTCTTCCGAGTCAGCACACCATGCTTGTAGGTGGTGGCACTGAGAGCCTGCGGGACATCCAGGAAGGGGTTGCCACCATCCAGGATCCGTGTCACTTTCTTGGTGCCTGTCCCAAACTTGTCATCCACCAGCTCAGAGAGTGATTTCCTCAGCTCGTCCTCATCACTAGGAAAATGCTAGGCCTGAGCACCACCTCCATGGAAGCCTTAGCCCCACATGGACATGTTCTCTCCCCACCAGCCCCTCTCTGGGAAACAGTCAGAGGTGGAGAACAGAGATAAGGAGGTTCCAATTCCAGATCACAGTTCCAGATCTTTGACCCCTGCCCTCAGTCTTCAGTTCCGACCCCTGTCATCTGAGCTGTGATTTTTGGCCTCCAAACTCTAATCCTCACCACTGACCACAAAGTTGGAGACCTTACTAGTTTCATTCCTGGTCTTTCTTCTCCTCTCTCCAACCCTGAAAGCCCAGCCCCAGGGAGCAGTGACTCACGGCCAGACTGAAGTGGCTGTCCAAGCCCCACAGACACACTCTCGGCCAGTAGATGAGGGCCCTAATGTCTAGGATCCCCAGTAGAGCTCTGGGAGAAGAATGCCAGCTCTTCCCAAGGTTTGTGGGGTTCTTAACAATCATTACCTGTGATTTCTACATGGACCCAAAGACCAAGGCTGCCCGGGGGTGCACAGGAGAGTGGGGCAGCCACTTTCCCCAGGAGCCTCTCAGTCTCCCCACCCAGCAATGTCACCACACCTCTTTCCAGATGGCTGGGCATTTCCAAGTCTCACTGCCTTTGCAGGGGAAGAAGTTAGGGGGCAGTCACCTCTCTCCACTGCCAAGAGCAGTCACTACCTAAACATGGTCATATTCTTGGTGTTATAGGGGGATTCGTGCCTCCTGTCTACCTACCTCCCAAAAGGGAAAGAGCTATCATCACTGGGAATAGTGGCAATATCCCCAGTACAGAAAATAAGTTGTGGACATCATGAAACTAAAGTCACAGTTTAATCAATTCCACACCAGTTTAACATTTTTATCAAGACAGAAAATGTACCCAAAGGGGAACTCAACACCTGGTGCGGCCAGCTGGACAGGGGTCACCAGAACTGTGAGTTGGGAGAAATCAGCACCATGGAGAGTGACAGGAGTGCCTTCCCTGCACCGTCAGCCACTCCCCCTTTTCCTTCCCAGTAATTCACTTTGCCCATACCTGTGCCCATGGGCACTACTCACATGGCCCATTCCAGCTTTTCATTCTTGATGGAGTTGTAAAGGGTCTGGGACAGGGGAAAAGAGAAAGAGAGGAGTTCAGATGAAGAGTCAAAGAAATCTCCATCTACCTCTAGTAATGTGGATGCAGTGAGGAAGCATCTTTTCAGCCAGTAGGGCAAAATGGGTGTTTGATTCACAGCTGTTTGTTGAATGGATGAATGAATGGGGGTGGGTGGGTAGATGATTGTTTAGATGAATGGGTGCATAGATATGAGGAAGAGTTGGGTAGATAGCTTGGTGGGTAGGTGGATGGGGGGGTAATTAGTGGGTGGGTGAGGGTGCAAGGATGTAGGAGGTGTATGTGTGGATGATGGGTGAATGGGTAGGGTAGGGGCAGGTGAATGAGTTTCTGGGTAGGTGAATGGATAAAAGGACGGGGGCATGGGAGGTTGGGTAAATGGGTAGATGGGGAGAAGCGGATAGGTGGGTGTTGGGACTGGGATTATTTTATCTCACTTACAAATACATTCTTAACAAGCCCTTCTTGATGATGAAGAAGATGATTATGATAAGAAGAGTGATGGAGACAATGTTCTATTTTTTGGCCTCCAGACTCACTATCTAACTACCTACCCAGTATCACCATATCCTTCAAACTCACTATCTAAAACTGAACTCATTGGGACACCTGGTTGGCTCAGTCGATTAAGTATCCGACTCTTGATTTCAACTCAGGTCGTGATCTCAGAGCCCTGCATCAGGCTCTGAGCTGGGCATGAAGCCTGCTTAAGATTTTCTCTCTCCCTCTGCCCCGGCCCTCCCCATACTCACTCTCGCACTCTCTCTCTCTCTCAAATAAATAAATCTTTAAAGAATAAAAATAAAAAAACTGAACTCCTCATTTACCCCCCAAAACACCTGCTACTCTTCCTCCAAGGCAGAGAACTGACCAGGCTTGAAAAGCCAGAGTTCCACCCTGGGTTTCAGCCTCAGGAGTAAACTAGAATTCCTTAATTCCTGGTGATGTTGGAGAAATGGGTGGGTTTCTCCCTGCGGTGATGACAATGACAGTTGTGGTGACGGTGGTGGACATAGAGAGAGTCAGTGATGGCTGCAGCAGCTATGACAACTGTTGGTAGCTTTGAGGCTTATCATGACAGCAATGAAGAGAATGCAGTGCTAAAAACAAATCTCATAAAGCCTACCCCTCTGCCTAACTCAGGGAACATGCAACAGTCTAATGTTGAACTGGATGGTCACTAACTCTATCCCAAAGTCATGGTAACCATGACCCCAGTGTTAAAAATGTAGACTGTCAGAGGGGCCTGGTTGGCTCAGTCAGTGGAGCATGTGACTCTTGATCTTGGGGTCATGAGTTCAAGCCCCATGTTCGGTGTAGAGCTTATTTTTTTAAACAGATTTGTGGCATTTATTTGAGGAGAGAGGGGCAGAAGGAGAGGGAGAGAGAGAATCTTAAGCAGACTCCCTGCTGAGCATGGAGCCCAAAGCGGGGCTCGATCTCACGACCCTGAGATCATGACCTGAGCCAAAATCAAGAGTCAGACACCCAGGTGCAACCTGGTGTAGAGATTTTTTTTTTTTTTAAATCTAGACTGTCAGGATTCAGTGGAGCAGAGACCTCTCTCCTCCCCACCCACTCCAGGTATAGTTGGGGGCATGGGAACCCTTAACAGGTTTTACCTTCAGCAGGTCTTTGGCAAAGTCTTGGCCATCATTCAGCTGGTCCAAGTTGGCAATGAATTGCTGGCAGGACATCTTTTTGCCAATGTTCTGTAATGGAGAAATTGTTCTGCCTGAGAGTAGGGATGGAGGCTGGTATGATCCCCACACCCTGCCCTGCCCAGCCAGAAGGGATGAAGCAGCATCAAGGGTAGTAATGAAAAATACTGCCTAGAGTTCCCTTTGTGTCCAAGAATTTACAAAACTCTTTTTCACTTTCAAGATTCTACATGATCCTCAATGAGAAGTAGGAGTTTTCTTCAAGCCCAGATGGAGTCAGGTTGGATTAAATAACATAACAGATGACATTTGCCAGGTGTCTAGTATGTTTCAGGTATTGTACTTGACATGCATTATTTTATTTCCTTCTCATAACAAGGAGAAAGTGAGGTGGGTATTACTACTATCCCCATTTGACAGGTAAGGAAACTGAGGTGTAGGAAGGTGAAGTGACGTGCCCATGATCACACAGCAAGGAAGTGGAAGGGCTGAGTGTGTCTGACATGAAAGCCCATGCTCTCACCCGCTACTCCATGGTTAACTCTCCCAAGGTCACACAGCACCAGGACTTGAACCCAGGCCTCTTGGCTGCTGAGCAGAAGCTCTGTGTATTCCGTCACAACTGTCTCACCCTCTCACCTGTACAGAGGGGCGGCAAGACCTCCAAGAGGTAGGTGAAGTGAGGGAGAGGTTGGTCTTAAGAGAATCAAAAATCAATTTCCACCAATACACATGGGTACCCCATGCTGAGCTGGGCTGGGACCCAGGGAACCCGAGCAGATGGTTTCACTCCAGAAGGCACAAAAAGACAAAAAGCTGGAAATGACTGTACCCCAAGTTCTGCCTTTTTTAAACCACTGAATAGCAGAGGGGCTCCAGCCCTCCAAACCCAACACCTGATCTGCATACTTTCAGACTCTTCTTGCAATATCCATGTTTGAGGACACACTGGGTGGCACTTCACCTTTGTGAAGACAAAGACCCTTGAACACCAGATACTTATTGGCGTAGGATTTTGTGGATTTAGGTTGGCTGTAAGGCAGTGTTTTCCAAGACTTACCTACAGATGGGAATAGGTATTCCCCCACAAAAAGACTTCATAATCAAATAAGTTTATTTACATGTTTCAGAATCTTTAATACGCTTTTGTGTGTTGAGAGTCTCCAAAGGAAGGATTTCATGTACAGCCTCCCAAATTCATTGACCTTGTCAGCATTTTAAGAAAGAGAATCTATTGGGGCGCCTGGGTGGCTCAGTCGTTAAGCGTCTGCTTTCGGCTCAGGTCATGATCCCAGGGTCCTGGGATCGAGTCCCGCATCGGGCTCCCTGCTCGGCGGGGAGTCTGCTTCTCCCTCTCCCACCCCTCCACCGCTTGTGTTCCCTCTCTTGCTGTCTCTCTCTCTCTCTGTCAAATAAATAAATAAATAATCTTAAAAAAAAAAAGATTAAATACACTTAAAAAAAAAAAAAAAGAAAGAGAATCTATTAACATCCTGTGGAACATTCACATACCACAGAAAATAATCCAGGAAACAAGGATATAAGGCTTTATAAGTAGCTGACAAGCAAGAATTTTCTACACCTTTCCAAAAGGTTAAGGAGACAAGATCCTACATATGCCTTGATATAGTATGTTTCATATGTTTATGTGTATATTTTACACATACATATATGTATTTTCATATGCAGCCACTTATGTGTGCGTTCGTAATAGAGGGATATGAGGCAGTAATGTCTGGGTTTCACACACAACATTCCCCAGCCACCAGTCAGGAGTTCAAAATCAAAAAATAACCAGGCAAGATTTTCAATCCCAGAAATGACAGGCTATCTTGCTGCAAATGAATCTTCCTAACAGAAACAAGTGCTGGTCAAAATATTAAAACATCTGTGTGAAGGCACTAGAGAAATGTAAGAGCAGTGAGGACATCAAGGGTAAAGATCCTGCAAGAAGGGAAGCATGGAGATGTGAGCCCCATAAGGAGCAGGTTTCCTACCTGAAGCATTTGCCAGTTCACAAGCAGTGACCAAAAGGCCGAGCAACTGAGTGGTCAGTAGGACTGGAGAACAAAAATTGGAATTCAGAGCCCACCAAGAACAAGGGGCCCTGGGGAAACACCCCATTCACACTTCAACACAATTTCAACACAGTGTTGAAATTAAGAAAGGAAATACTAAAGGGACTTTTTCTGGCAGAAGGAAAATTATCCCAGATGGAAGCATGAAGAAGCAGAAAGGAATGAAGAGCAACAAAAAGGGTGGCTAAATCTAAATGAATATTGATTATATAAAACAATGATAAGAAGTTTTCTGGGGAAGGGCACCTGGGTAGCTCAATAGGTTGAGTGTCTGACTCTGGATCTCAGCTTGGGTCTTGATCTCAGCGTTGTGAGTTTAGGGTCTCAAGGTTGTGCTGGGCTCCACACTGAGCATGGAGTCTACAGAAGAATAAGACTAAGACTAAGAAGAAAGAAAAGAAAAGAAAAGAATAGAGAAGAGAAGAGAAGAGAAGAAAAGAAAAGAAAAGAAAAGAAAAGAAAGGAAGTTTTCTGGGAAATAAAGTATAGAGAAAGATCTAATAGTTTAAGATGACAACAGTAATATATAAGCTGAGAGGGCAATAAATGGAGAAATAGAGTTAAGGTGTTTTAAGATGATTTCATTGCCTAAGAACTGTAAAAAGTACATTAATAATTTAGGATGCACACTGCAAACAACAAAAAGAATTCTCAAAGAATGAACAACTAACAGGCTAATGGAATAAAAGGGAATTCTAAAAAATGCTTAAATAATCCAAAAGTAGGCAAGAAAGGAGTGAAAAAAGGAACATAGAACTGATAAGTCAGAGAAAACAAATTGTATCCTGGTATGTTTAAATTTAATTATATTAGTAATTAAGTGGTCAGATTAAGAGGTAAAGATTATCAGACTTAATTCTTTTAAAAAGTGTATCATAAAAGACATATCTCTTAAATATAAGGGCACAGAAAACTTAAAAACAAAGGATAGCAATAGATACATGCAAATACTAACAAAAGAACTCTAGCATAACCACACTATATCTGAGAAAATAGACTTGAAGACAAGAAACCTTCCTAGAGATAAAAAGAGATATTTCATAGCGATAAAAGGGCCAATCTACCAGATGATATAAGCATCCTAAATGTATATGCACCAAATAGCATAGTCTCAAAAAATATAAGACAAAAATTGTCAGAACCAAAAAGAGAAAGACACATTCACAATCTTGGTTGGAAATTTTAACACTGCTCTCTCAGTAACAAAAGAACAAAAATACTAAACAATTCATTAATAACAATTAGATAAAATGGACAAATTCTGGAAACATACAAACTTTTAAAAATGCTCAAGCAGAAATAGGAAATCTGAATAGATCTATCAAAAGTAAAAAGATTGAGGGACACCTAGGTGGCTGGGTCAGTTAAGCATCTACCTTCAGCTCAGGTCATTATTCCAGAGTCCCAGGATCAAGCCCCTCATCAGGCTCCCTGCTCAGCAGGGAGTCTGCTTCTCCCTCTGCCTCTCACCCTGCTCATGCTCTCTCTCTCTCACTCTCAAATAAATGAATAAGACCTTTAAAAAAAGAAGAAGTAAAAAGATTGAACCAATAATCAGAAACCTCAGAAAAGAAAAGCCCAAAACCAGATGGCTTCAGTAGTAAACTTCACCAAATATTTAACGAAAAATTAACACCAATACTCCTCAAACTCTTCCAAAAAATTGACGAAGGAAAACTTCCTAACTCATTCTATAATGCCAACATTACCTTGATAACAAAACCAGAAAAAGACATCACAAGAAAAGAAAACTATGTGACAATATCCCTTGGGAATATAAATGCAAAAACCCTCAACAAAATACTAGCAAACAGAATCCAGCAGCATTTTGAAAGGATTATATACCATGATCAAATGGAATGTATCTCACTAATGCAAGTGTGGCTCAACATACAGAAATCTAACAATGCAATACACCACATTAATAGAATGAAGGGAGGGGGAAGCTACATGTTCATCTCAATTGATGCAGAAAAAACATTTCACAAAATTCAACACTGCTTTCATGATAAAAAAAAAAAACTAAATAAACTAGGAATAGAACTTCCTCAGTATGATAAAAGGCATTTATGAAAACTCACAGCTAACATCATACACAATGGTGAAAGACTGAAATCTTTCCCCCTGAGGTTAGGAAAAGGCAAGAGTGCCCAGTTTCCCCAATTCTCTTCAACATGTACTAGGAGTTCTAGTAAGAGCAATTATGCAAGCAAAAGAAGTAAAAGGCATCCAAATTAGAAAGGAAGAAGTAAAACTATCTCTATTCATAGATGACATGATCTTGTATATGGAAAATCCTAAAGGATACACCAAAAAATGAACACATTCAGCAAAGTTGCAGAATACAAGATCAGCACATAAAAATCAATGTTAATAAAGAATGATCATAAACTGAAATTAAGAAAACAATTTCATTTACAATAACATCAAAAAGAATTAAAAACTTAGAAATAAATTTAACCAAGGAGATAAAAGACTTGTATACTGATAACTATAAAAGATTGCTAGAAGAAATTAAAGACCTAAATAAACAGAAAGACCTGTGGTGATCATGCATTGGAAGACTTAATATAGCTACAATGGTAATACTCCCCAAACTGATCTATAGATTCAATACAACCCCTATCAAAATCCCAAAGGCGGGCACCTGGGTGGCTCAGTTGGTTAAGCCACTGCCTCCGGCTCAGGTCATGATCCTGGAGTCCCGGGATCGAGTCCCGCATCGGGCTCCCTGCTCAGCGGGGAGTCTGCTTCTCCCTCTGACCCTCTTCCCTCTCGTGCTATCTCTCATTCTCTCTCTCAAATAAATAAAATCTTTAAAAAAAAATCCCAAAGGCATTTTTTATAGAACTGTAAAACCATAAATTAATATGTAATTGTAAGGGTTCCCAATACCCAAAACAATCTTGGAAAAGAACAAAGTTAGAAGACTCACACTTCCTGATACCAAAACTTCCTAAAGACCTACATAATCAAGACAGTGTGGCACTGGCATAAATATAGACATACAGATCACTAAATTAAGCCAAACATCTATGGACAATCGACTGTTTTTTATTGAATAAATTTGACATAAAGCACTGCATCTGTTTAAGGCACACAGTGTGTTACTTTGATACATTTACATATTGTAATATTATGGTCGATTAATATGGCCAAGACCATCTAATGAGGAAAGAATAGCCTCTCTAACAAATGGTGCTGGGACAACTGCATATCCATAGCAAAAGAATGAAACTGGACCCTTACCTTACTCCATATATAAAAATTAACTCAAATTGAGTCAAAGATCTAAACATGGGAGCCAACACCATAAAACTCTTAGAAGAAAACATAGGAGTAAATCTTCATAACCTTGGATTTGGCAATGGTTTCTTAAATGACACCAAAAGCACAAGCAAAAAGAAAAAAAAAACAGATAAATTGGACTTCATCAAAATTAAAAACTTCTGTGCATCAAAAGATGTATCAAGAGAATAAAAAGACAACCCACAGAATGGGTAAAATTTCTGTTAACCATATATCTGATAAGTGTTATCGTATCCAGAATATATAAACTCAACAATAAAAACACAATGCAATTAAAAATGAGCAAATCCTTTGAGGAACCTGGCTAGCTCAGTTGGTGGAAACTGTGACTCTGGATCTCAGGGTTGTGAGTTAAGGCCCCACGAAGGGTATGGAGATTACTTAAAATCTTTAAGGGGCACCTGGGTGGCTCAGTTGGTTAAGTTAGGACTCTTGATTTCGGCTCAGGTCATGATCTCAGGGTCATGAGATTGAGCCACATATCAGGCTCTGTGCTGAATGTGGAGCCTGCTTAGGATTCTCTCTCTCTCTCTCCCACTCTGCCCCCCCCACATGTGTGTGCTCTCTAAAAAAAAATTTTTAAATAAAAAAAAAATTTAAATCAAATCTTTGAAAAATAAAAAATAAAAGTGAGCAAAGGATTTAAGATTTTACTTATTTACTTGAGAGAGAGAGCGTGCACATGGGGGGGAGGGGCAGAGGGAGAGGAAGAGAATCTCAAGCAGACCCCCCACTGAGCACGGAGCCCCGACACAGGGCTTGATCTCACTACTCTAAGATCACGACCTGAGCCAAAACCAAAAGTCAGAGGCTTAACCAACTGAGGCACCCGGGTGCCCCAAAGGATTTAAATAGACCTTTCCCCAAAGAAGATATACAAATGATCAATAAGCACATGAAAAGACACTCAACATCACAAATCATTTGGGAAGTGTAAATCAAAATCACAATGAGATGTAATTCCACACTCATTAAGATGGCTACTATCAAAACACAGAAAACAAGTGCTGGCAAGGATGTGGAGAAATTGAAAAATGTGTGTACTGCTGGTGGGAGCATAAAAAGGTTCAGTCACTATGGAAAACAGTATGGCTGTTTTTCAGAAAGTGAAAAATAATATTAGCATATGATCCAGCAATAGCACTCCTGGGCATATACCCAAACATAATTTTTTTTTTAGATTTTATTTATTTATTTGACAGAGAGAAACACAGCGAGAGAGGGAACACAAGCAGGGGGTGTGGGAGAAGGAGAATCAGACTCCCCACAGAGCAAGGAGTCCATTGTGGGACTCGATCCCAGGACCCCCAGATCATGACCTGAACCGAAGGCAGATGCTTAAGGACTGAGCCACCCAGGCGCCCCCTGCCCAAACAGAATTTAAAATAGGGCTTCAAAGAAATAGCTGCACATCCATATGTCCATAGCAGTATTATTCACAGAACCCAAAAGGTAGAAGCGATCCAAGTGTCCATAAGCAGATGAAAGGATAAACAAAATGTGATACATGCAGACAATGGAATATTATTCAGCCTTAAAAAGGAAAGAAATTCTGTCACAGGCTACAACATGGATGAACCATGAGGACATTATGCTAAGTGGCATAAATCAGTTACAAAAATATAAATTCACTATGACTCCTCTTGTCTGGGGAACCTCAAGTAGTCAAATTCACAGAAGCATCAAGGGGAACAGTAGATGCCAGGGGCAAGGTACAGGGGGGTGTTGAGGAGTAGTTGTTTACTACGTAGAGAGTTTCAGGGAAGATGAAAAAGTTCTGGAGATTAGTTGCACAGCAACGTGATACGCTTAACACTACGGAACTAAACTACATAAGATGGTAACTTTTATGCTATGTGTATTTTACCACAATTTAAAATATTTTTTACTACAACTGTTAAATAAATTTTTTAAAATCCAAAAAAAATTGGGCAAAGTACTCAAACAGATACTTCTCCAAAGAAGATGTACAGGTGGCCAACAAAAACACAAAAAGATACTCCAACGTCACTAGTCATCAGGGAAATGCAGACGGAAACCACGATGAGATACCGCCTCATACCCACTAGGACATCAATCAGTAAAAAGGAAAAGGAATGCTGGGGCGCCTGGGTGGCTCGGTCGTTAAGTGTCTGCCTTTGGTTCAGGTTGTGATCCTGGGGTCCTGGGATCGAGCCCAGCGTGAAGCCTGCTTCTCCCTCTCCCACTCCCCCTGCTTGTGTTCCCTCTCTCACTGTGTCTCTCTCTGTCAAATAAATAAAATCTTAAAAAAAAAAAAAAAAAAAAAAGGAAAAGGAGTTTTAATGAGGACGTGGAAAAACAGAAAGCCTTACGCACTGGCAGCGGGAATTTAAAACATCTCAGCCACTATGGAAAACATTTTTACAGTTCTTCAAAAAGTTAAGCACAGAATTCGCATGTGAGGGAGCTAGTCTATTCCTAGGAACTGAAAACAGGTGTTCAAACAAACAAACAAAAAATTGTACACAAATGTTCACAGCAACATGATTCACAATACTCAGAAGGCAGAACAACCCAAATATCCATCAGCAGGTAAATGCATAAACAGACTGTGGTATATCCGTGCAGTGGAATGTTATCTGGTCCTAAAAAGGAATGAAGTATTGACGCATGCTAGAACATGGACGAACCTTGAAAACGTACGCTAAGTCAAAGAAGCCAGGCACAAAAGGCCACGTATTGTACGACTGAATTCACATGAAATACACAGAAGAGGCAAATCCATAGAAACAGAAAGCAAATCAGTGGTTGCCAGGGGCTGGAGGGAGGAGAGAATGGGGTGTGACTGCTAACGGGCACAGGGTTTCTTCTGGAGTGATGAAAAAGTTCTGGAAGTACAGAGTGGCAATGATTGCACACCACGTGAATGTACTTAAATTCCACTGAATCACACACTCCAGAATGGCTAAAACGGAATATTATGTATACTTTACCACAATAAAAAGTTATTAAGGATGTACAAAACTTGCACAACACAATTAAAAGACTTGACCTTATCTACACATACAGAACATGACAACCACCAGCTGCAGAATGGACTTTCTTTTCAAGCCCACATGAAACATCTACTAAAATTATGCATCTCAAGAACATGCACCCAGCCCTCCGTCAGCAGCCTTACTACCTCCCTCTCTGACCGGAGCTGTTTCTGGAGCCCTCACAGGCCCCACGTTTCTGAGATGCCAAAGAGCCACCGAGAGCAGAGGGGAGAGCTCTGCTCCCGCGGGGGGCCTCTCAAGAGCTCACAGAACTGCAGCAAGCCCTGGGCTACCTGTGGTCTCCTGAAGCCACAGGAAGTGTGTGATGGGCAATCTGAGATTTAGTGAGGTAAGTAACTTGCCCCAGGCCATACAGCTGTTGTGTGGGGAAATACAGGGAACTCTGACCCAGAACCCTTTCTCTTGATCCTTTTGCAATACTGCCTCAAGAGAGAATGCGGGGATCCTCAAGGTCTATTGGCTGCTGATACCACCACCCTGTCCCACCCACTTCTGCTCTGGGAAGGGGCTGATGTTTCTTTTCAGCCACAGGCAATGATGTGGGGCAGGGGGGTGGGGGGGTGCAGCTAAGGCCCACCCAGCTTAGGGGTATCCGTGGCCTGAGGGGTCACTGGGTAGGGGCTACTGCCGTTCTTAACCATGGAGCAGGCTTTCCAGAACTTGGCACGGCTGCAACTGGGTCTTGAGGTTGCCCTCAAGCTAGGCCAAGGATGGGGCTAGGGGACAGGGGGCATGTTTAGGGCTCCTTTTGAGGTATGCTAGCAACACCTGCTCTCCATAAACAGAGTGAGCCACCTTGGGAGAACATTAGCTGGTTGATGAGCGGCAGCTCTGGTGACATTCCCATGGAGTATACACATCTTCTCGCGTGTTCCACGCTCAGGCTGCCAACCCAGGCAGACACATGGAAGTCGTCACAGGATGACTCTTTATGCCGAGGTCACCAAGGCTGTCACCCTTGCCAGGCCAGGTGTCCCACTGTACCCAAGCCTGCTGAGGTTGCCATCAGGCTGCAGTCTTCATATTGGTGACCCTCCAGGGATCTGGAGGCTAGGCCTTGGGGCTCTCCATCATTCAAATTTTAATATCAGTAATGCATACCACTGTTACTCTTATGTAATGACATTATTCATAATAAAATCTCCACTAGGTGCCAGACCCTGACACTTGGTGTTGTGCCTATTAATTCTCTCCGGTCTGCCCAGGACCCTTGTCAGGAAATCATTATTCCCACCTGACACGCAGAGAGGCCCAGTGTCACAGAGCTTCCACATGGAGGCAAGAGTAGGACCTGAACTTGGGTTTGTCCTAGCTCTTCCTTTCACTCTGTGCCCTGGGCTTTCTTGGTTAACTCCAGAACCAGACTTGCTGGCCTGTTGTCCCCAGGAGTTAATGAAAGATCCCCAACCCAACAGAGGGACTCTGAGCACCACTAGGTGAGCAATGACAGGGCAGTGACTGGTAGGGCCAGATGAGGTGATGGGGAACACAGAAGGGGAACATGGAGATGGGGGGTCTGGGCTCACAGGGCATGCACACCACCAGCTACACTTACCACCTGAAGGAGGGCAAGAGAGCCCAAAGAGGGGGGTCCCCGGAGCAGATGGAGGAAAGAAGAAGGAGTTACTGAGCCACAAGCAAACTGAGGAAGCCCAGGGCTGAGAGAATATAGCCTCATAGCCTGGAGCACCCACCTGTCACATCACTGTTTGCCTGGTGGTGGGAGGTCATGACCTACCATTTGATGGGTAGGGGCTGCCTGGGCCAAGGAGGGCCACATTCAAACTTGTAGGACAGAGTAGCCCCAGGAGTGGCTCTTGTAGGTAGGGGTAGAGCATGAGATTTTTTAGCAATGCCTGGAGTCGACACAGCTGTGGGCGGGGGGCACATCTTATCTAGCAGACCCTAATTCCCCTGTGCCTCAGCTGTTCTTACTGTCCTGCTTGGGGGCAGGGACCCAGGCAGATCTCAGATAGATAAAGACAGGGCCAAGTCTAGAAGCCAAGTTGCCCAACTCCCAGGTCTGCCTAAAGAACCATGGCCAGAAAACAGGTGTCAGGAAGGGGGCTGGAGAAAGGGCGAGCCCCAGGACAACATGGGGTGGGTTACTGAGAGGATGTGCCCCTTTCCTGCCTCCCCCAACTCACATGTCCGTGCAGGTCCGTGTTGAGCAGCATCAGAGCACAGGTGAGTGTGTGGATCCCATCTAAATCAGAGATGGTGGCACCCTCAGTGTGAGGACCCAGTTCTCCAAACCCAGCCACCCAACTGTCTCCTGACAGAGCCAACCTGGTAGCCTTGGAGACAGGAAGAGGCCAGCCACCAGCCAAATGCACCTCAGGGCCCAGGACCTATGGGATGCTCCCTGCCCCACACCCACCACAGCACCAGAGTCACTTGCCTGCCCCAGGTCAGGGCCAACCCCTCCCCTCAGAGGGGACCTGAGCACCCTGGGCCTGCTATAGGCCAGACTCCTGCCTCCCGTGACCAAACTCAGCTTGACACTCAGACCCAAGAGTGGCTCTGGGTCCTGGACTATGTCCCTACCGTGGCCTGTGTCTCCTCCAGTAACTGGCCTCATCCCCCTGGTCCTGGACTCAGGTCCATCCACAGGGAAAGTCCTGCTGCTAAGTGGACTAAGAGGGCCCCACCCCAGGCCTCCACACCAGGACTCCCACCGCACCAAGAATCAGCATCGCGATGGGGACCAGGGAGAACTTAACACCACAAGACCAAATCTAGGACAGAGGACTTCCAGGCAGGGAAAATGACCACAGGCAAGACATTTGGAAGGTCTCTCGTCCAGCAAGCAGACCCCATTCCAGGTGCCACAGTTCCTGTATTCCATGTATAGTGAGCAGGACAGAAGTGGCAGTTGGCGGGGGTGGGGGGGAAGTCGGGGCCCCACGGAGCAGCAGGTAGGGCAGGCAGCCATACCTTCCGAGGTGCTGTCCTCCGGGTTGCACTGACAGTATCGGCGGGAGAAGTGCGTCAGGACCCGCTCACGCTCCTGCGTCTCCCCCATCAGCGGGAAGGCCTTCAGGAAGGTTCTGGAGGGCAATTCAAGGATGCTGACGACCTCTAGAGTCCCTGAGTCAGTATGGATCCTCACCCAGGACAGGAATCCCCTCCACCACGTGCACGCGCACACACACGCACACACGAGCGCGCGCACACGCACATGCACACACGCACGAGCGCGCGCGCGCGCGCACACGCACCACATAAACCCGCCGGAGGGAGCCAGGGCTTCCGTGCCCCAACACCTTCCCCAGGATAGCTTCTGGGGTGTGGAGGCTAGGGGGCTTTAGAATTTCAGCCCTCAATGCCCTCCAGGAAGTAGGCAGGGGACAGAGTGTGAAGAACAAAGGCAGATGAGCCCCTCAGTGCTGCCCTCAGCCCTTCTTCAGGATAAATGCCCACTTCTCTCTCCCTCCTCTCTGGCGAGGCCTGCACAGGCCACACCTGCCCCCCCGCCCCCCGACTGCTCCTCCTCAGTCATTCCTGCTCCTCACCGGATGTGCCACCAGCCAAGCCCCAAGCCCCACCTAGGCCTCCCTCAGCCTTCCCCCACCCCAAGTCCGAACTGCCAGCGACTTGTTCTTCATCCTTGATCTCAAACCATCCTCCTCCTCTGCCCTCATCATGTGCCCAGCACACTCAGACCTGGGCACCCCTGCACCTCCCCAATGCATCCTCCCTGCAGACACTGAGTGGCCTTTCTAAACACACATGCAGTTGAGACTCACCCTGGCTTAAAACCTGTCATTGGCTCCCCAGAGCACTCAGCATAGCACCAAGCTCCTCCTGCTCTGTCCTTCCCAGGACATGTTCCCACCACCCTCCTGTCCCTCCAACCTCACCCTCACCTGCCTCCCACACCATATTCACACCCAGGACAGGACAGGCACCTTCACCGCTCCATGCCTCTGGGGAGGCTGAAGCTGTCTGCAAGGACCTTCCCTCCCCTCCTGGGCAGCCCTGCCCCCCTCTCCTGGCCCACTTCAAAAGCCACTGGCTCTCAGGGGCCCTAGGAGTTGATCTCAAAACCACAGGGGCTGGGAGATGGGGCCTAGACACACTTCTTCTTAGAAAGAAAAACTATAAACTGAGCGAATTTGAGCCTCTAGCTGTCCAGGGTTCCTGAGACTAGTTCATTCCTAATTTCACTATGGTTCATTTGATTTCTGGAAAGCCCACTTTGCTTTATGCTCTCTCATGCTGCTCCTAAGACACCCTGGGCCCTATGAGCCTTACCTTCTGAGGCCTCCCAAGGCATCCCAAACTACAGACCACGCCCTTCCTCAATCCCGGTCAGTTAACAGCCATACAGAAACACGCTGTCTGCCATCTAGCCCCCCCCTTCCCCGCCCTGGTCTTTCCTGTTCCCTGTTCTCTTCCTCCCATCTGGCACCCAGCTCTGCCCCTCCCTCCTCTAACCACACTCCACTAGGACTTTTTAAAATCCATCCCCCGTCCCAGCCTTGACCTGTCCTATCTACAAATCATCCAACCCAGCTCCCACTCGCCAGTCCAAACATTCCTTCCCCAAGTGTCCTCACCAAGCCCCAATGCAACACAGCCACCACCAAATTCTGAGGCGGCCCCCAGGGTCAGCCTCACCACTGCCTACCCACTCCCCTGCTCTTTGGAACCACCCATCCCTCTACTCAATCCTCTGGATGACCCCTCACGCCAATCTTTCCTTTGGCACCACTGCCCACCTCAGGCCTATCCTCTCCCACCAGACCATCTTCAGAAGCCTGCATGCCTCCAGATCAAAGGCCACCAGCACTACCCCCCAAAATACTGCTTTACACCCAGAACCTTCTGTGGCTCCCCAGTGCCTTTGCGGTTGAGCCTAAATCTACCAGGCTGGCATACAAGGTTCTCCAGCACAGCACCCAGGCCTCTGACCACAACCTGACCCACTGAACATCTTCTCCCACCACTCTCCCTCATCCCAAAGCAAACTTCAGACTCAGCTCAGGATAGAGCAGCAGACCAACACCTCCCCTGAGAACCTGAGATAAGCCAGACAGAATACATCTCTCTTAAGCTCTCTGGAAGCCACTGGTGCCACAAGGACCACAGGGCTAGACTTCTGGAGAGGAGAGAGCTGAGGTGAGGGGTTCATCTATAGCTGCTTTTTCCTTGGGGGCATTGCTGATTACGGGCAAAGGCAAGAGGCAGAAGACTTGGTGGCTTCACAGAACTGAAGACACAAACCTGGAGACCTAAGGGACTGTGAATATACAGCCAGTTTTCCCTTTGAGACGTCTGCCAAATTCTGAAGATGTGAGGGGCAGGATGCTAAAAAGCTAAGCAGAAAGCCTCTGAGAAGTAGAGGGACTGGGTTTGGTTTTGTTTGGTTTTGTTTTGTTTTGTTTTGTTTTGTTTTTTGACACTCTTGCCACACTGAGGAAACACAATTAGGATTCAGGACCCACCAAAGGAAGAGGCCCCAGTGAACACACTAGACTTCTAGTGGAAAGCCGACGGGGGAACCCCTGAGTTTACCAAACTTCGGTGCAGCCTTTCCTCAGCTCAGCTGTGGTTGGATTAGGAGTGCAACCCCTGCCCCCCTCTAACTGCCTAGCAAAGGACAAGGTAAACCCTCACTGGAGGAAGATATAATAATCTAGAGCCTAATTCTATACAAAATACACAGCATCTAATAAAAACAGTACTGGGTTGCAGAGAGACAGGATGTATGACACAAAACTAAGAGAAGAGACAACAAACGCAGATACAGAGGAGTCCAGTGATACAGATATTGGAATGAGCAGGCTTTGAAACAAGGACTTGGAAATAACTAGGCTTAATATGTTCAAAAAGAGAGGGAAAGATGGAGCAAATGAGTGAAAAGATGAGAAATTCCCCCAGAGAGTTAGAACCCTATTTTGTTTTAATTTTAACAAAATGAAAATTCTAGAACTGAAAAACATAATAAAAAGTAAAAACTCAGTAAGTGGACTTAACAGCATATTAGACACAGAAAAAAAGGGTAAGTGAACTAAAAGCAGGTCAACAGAAAATATCCCAAGTGAAGTAGAGAAACAAGAATGGAAAATACATTTTTTAAAGTGTAAGAGACATGTGTGTGGGACACAGAAGATCTAACATTTGGGGACCACCCCTCACTTAGCTCAGAGATCACTGTGCCCCCCCGACACCCCGAGGACTGCGGCATGCTGTCTCCTGTGAGCCCTGCCACCAGGGGCTGCTAGACACTGGGCTGCGCTCTATTCCACACACACACACACACACACACACACACACACACACACACACACACACACACACACACACCCCAGGGCCTGCACCTGACCCTCCTGAAGGCTACTGTCTGCATCCAAACACCAAGAGGACCTGAGGTCAAATCCCATTTTTGCCATCTCCTCCCTCAGTGACTGCAGGGAATCACTTCACCTAATGGCTGGTTCTTTATTTGTGAACAGAATGATAACACCTACCTTCCAGGGGTGTAGTTAGGCTAAGTCAGAAGGGTGCAGAAAGACCTATTGCCTCTGGCAAACAGGAAGTGCTCCATGCAGGCAAGCCCTTTGCCCTTCGGCTCCCAAAGCCTCTAGACGGCATTCCCACCTTCCTACGCTCAGCCCACCGCAGAGCCAGGACTCACTGGGGCCCCGGGCTGCTGCCGTGCTCATGGCCCCTTCTCTACAGCCTTCCCGGGGAGGGTCGAGACACTCGCCCAAGATTGCACAAGCAAGTTTATGACAGAGCTAGCATGAGAATCCAGATGTGTGGCCTGTACCCCGTGGGGACACCGCCCCATCCCAGCCCCACTGACCTGAGCGCTCGGTCCAGAGTCAGGCCCGAGAAGTCGAAGAAGCTGAGATACTCCCCGGCCACCAGCCTGCTGAACTCATTGCTGTCAGGAGAGCATGAGGTGTCCGTTAGAAGAGAGCACTGCCACCAACAGGGGCACATGGGCAGTGAGCCCGGGGGCACCCTGACCCACCCACCCGACCTGCCTGTCCCTAGGCTGCCTCCCCCTGCCGGCCGGCTGGGCTCTGACAGTCCAGCCTGCCTTGGGTTGGCGGGTCTGGAAGGCTTCCTAAAGGAGATAATGTCTCTGTGAAGACAGCAGACCTATAATATAGGCCAGTAAGAGCCAGGGAGGTGAAGGGAGTAGGGGGAGGGGTGATGCAAAGTGTCCCCAGTAGAGGAGACTGCACATGTCCAAGTAGCTACCAGCAGGGCCATGTGGCCAGAGCCAGAGAGCAGGACCGGTGACAGCACGAGATGAGGTACGGAGCAGGGCCCGAGGGCCAAGCGAAGGATCAGTAGTGTTCGGGAAGGGTGTGAAGAAGGGAGGAGTTGAGCGAGCGGGTCAGATCTGTGTGTGCAACATGCCCACTGAGTGGAGACTTCTGGGGGCTGCAGGGGCGGGTTCCCGGAGAGACAGAGAATTTGGGGAGGGGAGGAATTTCAGAAGCAGAATCCATGGGCGAGGCAATGGTGCAGTGCATGACCCAGGAGGTGGGCCTGGGGGGAGGTGTCCAGAGCTGGACATCAGGTGGGGCTGGATGTACCCACGTGAGAGATGTCAGCTGGTTAATGACTTGGAGGACGGGGATGAGCCCATGTGAGAGGAGGGGGCAGACCCAGGACGGAGATCAGAGGAAGCCCCTCTTAGGGCGGAGGCCAACTGAGGAGAGAGAGGGGGCCACTGAAGGGGACTGAGGAACAGCAGCTGGAGAGAGTTAGGGATGCAGTGTCCCGGAGGCCGAGAGAGAGAGAGAGAGAGAGAGAGAGAGAGAGAGAGAGAGAGAGAGAGAGAGAGAGTGTGTGTGTGTGTGTGTGTGTGTGTTTTGAGAAGATTGGAGTGATGAATTCTTGCCGGAAAAGAGAATGAATTTCCACCTGAACCTACCCAAGCCCGGAGCTCTCCCTCCTATTTACAGAAGACTTGGGACTGGGGAAATAGGGAAAGCGTGACATAACTCCATGGGGACACCAAATCCAAATCGTGGAAAATTCTTCCTGACCAACGGCTCCATTTCTTCAACAGATACATGGCCTTAAGAAAAAGGAGGCAGCCTGGCAGACTATTGATTAAGAGACATAACAGGAAAAAGAGAAAGAGAGAGACCTGAGAGACTCGAGAGACTCAAGAGACATATTGGCCAAAGGTAAAGCATGTATCTTGTTTGCATCCTGATATGAAGAAGCATTTCTGAGACAGAATATTAAACTAAGACTAAACGTTAGAGATTCTATGGAATTTTTGTCGGTTTTGTTAAAAATTATAATGGAATGATGATTATACTTAAAAATCCTTATCAGTTAGAGACACATACTAAAGTATTTATGGATCAAATGATAGAGTGCCTAAAACATGCCTTAAAATATTCCAGCAAAATGGCGGGGGGGGGGATGTTGTTAACTTTGAAGCTGAGTAATGGGTTATGTGGAGGTTTAATATTTTTTTTCTGTTTTTGTGTATGGCTGAAATTTCCATAATAAAAATTTTACTTAAGGAAAAAGAAAGGAGTGGGGTGTGTCTGCGATATTGAGGAGCGGTAAACTGAGGCCAGGTAGCAGCCACCGGATTCAAAGACAAAGGCTGCTAACTTGGCCCTGGCCTAGACCAGCTGCTGAAGGCAGAGGGTGGGGGAGAAGCCTGCCCCAGGGGCTGAATGTGGAGAGGGGGAGTGGACCGAGGCCACCCAGGGCAGAAAACTCAAGAATTCTGGCTGCCAAGGGGCTGGGGGAGTTGAGGAAGAATTCTTGTTTTCAGATGGGAGAGACTTAGGCGCCGTTAAGTGTTGATGGCTGCTCTTGTAGAGGAGAGGCTGAAGGACTGGAGGGTGCAGATCAACCATAACCTAGGCTCCGGGAGAATGTCATTTGCTTGGGGGCGGGGGACGCAGCCCAGTGGGAGAGGTAGGGCTTTGAAGTCAGATGTGATGTCTGGGCTGGGGCTGGGAGGCAGGCCGGAGCAACGTGGAAGCTGAGAAGCGGAGAGGAGGAAGGGGGGAGAGAAACCAGGGAAGGGTCCCAAGCAGAGCTGGCCTCAGCTTTTTCAGTCAGTTTCGACTTGGGGCCTAGGGGCTAGACTGCCCCTTTGCCTTGAGAGCGGTGACTGCCTCCCCAATCCCAGAACCTAAATGTGGGGATGGGAGGCCCCCTGGAGGAAGAGCAAAGGCAGGTGGCCATGCTGATAGTCAGAAACACTCGGGGTGTGCCTGCCGATTCCCTCAGTCTCAGAGGCCCTGCCTGTCCCCCCACCCCGCTCCACCCCCGCACCCTTCCCAGCACTCCCATCTGGCTAGTTCCCTTTCCCCAGTCCCAAGGCCAGGGTTGTGCTTTGGCAGCTTCAGCCCCCTGAGCCAGTCCCAACAGACTGAGAATGGGGTCTAATGGGGGCCAGGAACCCAGCCCAGGCCCAGGTTCTCCTCCTCCCGGCCCCGCCCCCCTGCTCTGTCCTCACTACCGTCATCCACTACCATCATCCTGGTCCCATAACCCCAGGCCACATTGCACCCCCCAGCCCCGAGGGACCGCCCCGCCACCACCTCCCCTCCCCAAGAGCATGGGCCTTCGCCCAGGCAGCCCAGAAAGGAAACAGATTTAGGGCAAGACCAGGAATGAGGACAGTGGCAGGAGGTGGAGCTCTGGGGGACTATTGGGAGCACCCCAGGCATCAGATCTCCCCCCCCAGACAGAAGTCACCCACACCTCCTGCAGGCTGAGGAAGACACAGGGTTTGCTCGGGGTGGGGGGGTACGGGAGACGACTCACTTCTTGCCTAGCTGCCGGGCGACGTCACAGCGCTGAAAGCCCTCGAGGTGGTAGAGGCGGCGGGCCAGCCGGCGGGCGGCCTCACTGACCCCCTGGCACCCGTTGGCCAGTGCGTCCGTGCTGCCAGGCTCCAGCCCCTCCGAGCTGCTCAGCTCCAAGTCCGAGTCTGAAAAGCCATCCTTTAGCCTGGGGTCGCTGCACAGGGAAGGTCGGGGCAGAGAGAAGGGGATCAGAGGTCCAAGGCCAGAGCCCAGGAAGAGGCTGGGACATCTCCCCAGGCCTCTGAAAACCCACACAGGGCCCAGAGCAGGGGGAGAAGCTCCACTGCATCAGGAGTGAATCAAGTCGGACTTTTAGAAGAGCCCCTCAATGAAATCACTACAAGCTACACAACCCACAGAGCAAACCTCCCGGGCCCCACCAGGGCTGGAAAGGCCTGGAAAGGCAGAGTGGAACCTCAGGACCGGGAGTCTGGGTGCAGAGGAGAAGGACGCCACGACCTTGGAGAGGGCGTGTTCCTCCAGGCACTGGGTTGCCCTGACCTGCTGTGCCTCCTCTCAGCCTCAGTTTCCCCATCCGCTCAAAGGTCCCCCCGGTTCCCAGCCTAGGCTCTGCCTTACCTGGCTGACTTCAGCAACCTGTCTGTGTCCTCCTCTTCCTCCTCCTCGTCTTCCTCGCCCCCACCTGGACCCCGGGGTCCCTCTTCATGGAAGCCATTGGGCACGGCCGTGAGAGACAGGCGGCTCAGGACGTTCTCTGATCGGCTGCTGGAGATGGAGCACCGCAGGGGGCTGCCCAGCGCCCCCCCACCACCAGCCGCTCCCATGTCCCCCTCAGACCCCATGTCCACAGTGCCCAAGCCAGCCCCCGGCTCAGGGCTATCACGGGCCCGCTGCTGGATGAGGGGTGTCAGGGGGGCCTCGAAGCTGACGCAGCTGTCACTCTCGTCCGTGAGGCTCAGCACATCCAGGGAGTCAAGGCTGCAGTACTGGGTGCCCCGCAGCAGCTCTGACTCCACAATCTTCTCAAACGTGGCACTGAAGCCGTCCCGCACATCCGGCTCTCCGCGGCTGCCCAGCCTGTGGGATGCAAGGACCGGTCACCGTCCCGCTGTGGGGACCCCGCTACAGGGGCCGGGATGGCGCCAGTCTGTGTCTGGGAGCTCCTCGGGGGCAGGAGCAGGCATGGACTGTGTCCTGTTTATTCTTTCAGCCCATACTTGCTGGGCACTGGGTGCCAGATGCTGGGCTGGCTACTAAGGTACAGCGATGAAAAGAGACAGGCGTGGTCCTCCCCAGTGCCCACCCTGTGCCTGGCCCAGAGTAGGCATCGTTTCTTTGTCTAAATGAATGAATGGGAGGCCTCTTCTTCCACTGTGGCCCCGGGGGCTCTGCCTCCAGCCTTCCCAGAGCCATGTGGATATCCCCCAGCACAACTAGGGTCATGCTGGGTCAAATTTTTGCTGTCCCCACAGCCTGGGAGGCTCTCGGCGTGGCCGGCCACACTGCAGCTCTCAGGCTTGGCCTTGGTGTCACCTCCTCAGAAGGACTGAGGAAGGCAGGAGCACGTCACCCACCCCACTGGCCCCTCTCCTTATTCTCCAACCTCAGTGTATCTCCCGACTTCCTTCCAGCCCCTGTCAGCATGCCGCACGGTGTGTTCCCTGTTTCCCATCTGTTCCCCAGTCCCACCCCCCAACAAGGCCAGGGAACACCGAGCACACAGTACATGCTCAGGAAACCCTGCTGAATGGTGCACTGGTTGAATGCACAGATGTTTGTCAGCCCCCTGGCCCACCACACCGCCAAAGCCACTGCAGGGCCCCGGCCTGCCCAGGCAAGAGGCCTTTGGGCTGGCAGTTCTTCTGCTGCAGTGCTCTTCCCTCACGCCGAAGCCCTCCTTCCTCATCCTTTTCTCCATGAGGTCGGCCCTGAGCACCCTATTTATAACCAGGACCCACCTCCAAACACCTCAGCCCCTTTTTCCTACTTCATTTTTTCCAAAGCACTTACCCCTCCTTCCTACGTACTACATAATTATTACTTTTATGATTTATTATCTACCCTCCCCCAGACCATAAGCTCCATGACCGTAGGAACTTTTGTATGTTCTGTTCACTGATGGACCCCCAGCCCCTAGAAGAGAGCATCACACGGAGATAAACTGAGGCATCCCGGGAGGATCTGTACCCACTGGGGGGATGCACAGGGAGGAGAGGTAAGGAAGAAGACACAGTTAAAGAGCGAGATCAAGAGATCCAGACCTCTGCCCTTGGGGGAGCTCTCATCTCACTATCAGAGCCATGAATGGTCTCCCTCACTCCACTATCTCCCACCCTCTCATGCACCTGAGCAGACCTGAGAGGTGGTTCTGATAGAGGCTTAAAGACCATTAGCCCAATCTCCAAACTTCCATCTGCCCCCACCTTCAGCCATCTCCAATAAATATGCCACCTAAACACCAAGAGTACACTCCAGGAAGTCCCAGACCCTTGACCCACTACCAGCCAGGTGGCTTCCCTAGGACCTGTCTGGATGGAAACACTCACGGCCACAGGATACCTGGTACACACAGGCACCCAGCCTCACGTACTCACATTCCTATCCGCAGAGCTAGCCACACTCAGCCCTAGACCCGGATGTGCAGACCCAAGTGTGTATCCACAGCTGCACAGGCCAGGCACACACAACCCCCTCCACACACACACACAAAACCACACAGACCTATGTACATCCACCTGTTCACACATTCCTATATCCACAACCATGCACAGGGCCAGACATACATGTGCATGCCACCTGTGCGCTCTTGCTTGTCCAGGCCAGGACCCACAGCTGTGCACACTAAGACTTCTATAGACTTTCTTTCTCAGCCCACCCTGAGGTCTTCTAGACATTCACCTGTCCCATCCCCTCCTCCTCATCCAACTAGCACCTCCAAGACATGCAGGTCTCTCCATCTCCTGCTGAGGATAATAGAAATGGGGCTGTAACTCCAGTAAGCAGGACTGAAGTGAGATTCCTGGTAGAACCTCCAGAGGGTACTCAAGTGAGAGGTATCCAGCAGGGATTAATCTACAGAGCCTACTCTTCTGAGGTCAGTTACAGAATTGGGAGATCTTCATCTCCGGGAAACAAAGGGATGAACCAGATGACCTTCCACATCCAAGCATTTTGGAACTCTACCGCCCAGGCTGGGATGGAGGGTGTGTGGTCCTCTAAACCCACACAGATACAGCCCATGATGGTTTGGAGGGCTTTGGGGGTGGGAGGCACAACAGGCCTGCTGGCCTTTGAAATCTAATGGCTCTATCCTTCCAAAACACCCAGAAGCTGGACAAAACAGGAATATGAAATTCCCATTTTATGGAGGAGAAAAACAAGAACCAGAGAGGTAAATGGCTAGACCCAGGCCACATAACACTGGAGCAGCAAAATGTAGTGAGCCCCCAACCCAAGGCACCCACTTACCCCAGCTGAAGGTCCTCAGTGTCCAGACAGAGATTCCCGGAAGCATTGTCCCCCTCTGCCAGCCCACCAGCCCTCCAGGGCCTGGACTCTGCAGAATCTTCTAGAATATTTGAGTCTGGCCCCAGGACTAGGCCATTGGTGAAGGAAAGGCCAAGGCTGAGGCCATGGAGGGCCATGTCCGGGCCCTGTGTGGACTCCTCAGTGTCCACCAGAGTGCCCCTCATCTCATGCCCTGGGCTGTTGTAGCTACTGTTCAGGTCCTGACTGTGTGCCATTCCATTCTGGACCCCAGGTTCTTCCTCAGGCTCCAAGCTGGGGTCCCAGGCAGCACCACCTTCCCCAGGTAGTACAGATGGAAGCTTCTCCTCATTCATGGTAGCCGCTACTTCCTCCCCGTGCTGACTGCTCCTGGGACTCCCCTAGATCTGGAGGCGAATGAAGAGATGAAGAGGTGAGTCAGACAGGGCAGGTGCTGAGGGGTCTAAAGCCCAGCAGAACCAGCACCAGGCAACCTGCCTGGGGACAGGAGGATGGCGGAGATGATCTCAGGACCTCCTGGCTGGAATGTGGGTTTGGGCTGTGGTGTCCTCAGGCAGTAGCCCTGCTCAGGCCAGCCCCACTCACCTCTCCCCTGACCCGCATTCACCCCGTGTGCCCCAGTCCTGCCTTCCCTGTTACCTCTTACGTGTCTCTGTTGTGCCCTCCGGAATCCACCAAAGCCCTGTGAGAAAGATCCAGGTTGGGAGGAGCTAGGGAAGGGTCCAGGACTTCTCCAAACCCCATCCCTTTCCTGCTGGTGTGTGAGGCAGACAAAACTCCAGGCTGACAGCAGCCAGTCCCCTTGTTTCTTTCCATGTTCTCACCCTAACTCCAGGAGCCAGAAAAGAGTGTATCTGTGGGTGAATGGAGGGAACTGAGCTGGGCCTGCCTTTATAGGGAGATTTAAGAGAGGAGGCAAAGAAGTCAACAAAAGTGCAGCTTCCTCAGAACCAAACGCCAACCCAGAGAAACCAACCTGAGGCCCCGTGGCGGCCATCCCCAGGCCCAGCATGAGGCGCTGTCCAGGGTGCTGGGCGGGTGAGGCGCCATCCAGGACCCTCGCCTACAACCAGCGCGCCTTCCCCGCCAGGAGCCCAGCGTCCTGGCTGTGCAAGGAGAAAGGAGGAGGGCCCGGGGTTCCCCTCCACACCAGGGGCCCCCAGAGCTTACCCAGCCTTGAGAAGGGATGCCATGGAGCATTCTGGGGAGAGCACCGGAAGGGGAGCTGGGCCCTGCTTTGCCCGACTCACTGTGTGACCACCTGTGGGTCCAGGTTGGGCCTCCTTACTGCCCCAGCCAGGCCAGCCCCACTCCCCTCCACCCTGCTTTGGGTCTGTACCTCCTCTTAAAATGAGGAGACACATTTCACCTGCCATCTCCATCCCTTCCGCCTTTTAAAGCTGATCAAAACTGGCCCACATTTCCCAGAGGCTTCCTGCCCAGATGAGAGGGCAGATGCAATGCGCTGCATTCTGGCTCCCCCTCAACCCTGTCTCTGCCCCTAGCCCCACCTAATGTAAGCTGTTTCTGCATCACCCCACCCTACCCATGACCTTTGTTATCAGGGATACAGACCAGCCCCGCCAAACAACTTCCTTCCTTCCTTCTTTAGGCCTCAGCTTCCTCCAATACCCCCAGGCTCTTCTGGAGAAAGGGTCCTGAGGGTTCAGAAGAGTCTGGAGGAGAGGGACTGGTCAGCCTTCTGGGCTGCAGCAGAATAAGTTGCAAGCACAGCAATAAGAATCCTTCTTTTACTTGCCTGGTCTGAAGTGTCACCTGAGGGACTTGTTAAAATACAGATTATGAGGTCTTCCCCCGAACCTCCTAAACTAGAATCTATAGGGGTCAGATACAGCACTCTGTTATTGTTTTAAAAAAAAAAAAAGTTTAGTAAACAGTGAATTAGACTCCAAGAGGAAATTTCCCCTTAAAGAAGATGAGCCTGGATAGGAAGGTCAGTCTACTTCTCTGGGGGCTTCCAGGCCCTGGAGGGGAGATCTTCCACCACAGGACCACTTAAGATTCATTTAACACTCAGTTTTCACACATGGAGAAAAGAGGGCAGGGTAAGCAGGGATCTAGGGCCTGAGCCCACCCACCCTGAGCATTTCTCCTAGAGTTTTGAAGAGTGCAACGAGTGTAAGATTTTTCAAACAAAACAAAACAAAGAAAAGAAAATGAAACAACAACAAAATAAGAACATCTACAGATTCAAAAGAACTCTGAAGAATCCAGGCGGTAGACTATCTGGGCCCTGATCCTAGGACACCGGGGACCCCAAGGGGCTCGGCCCTAAGTGAGGGTTTCTTTCTGGTCTGCCCTAAATCCCTGCTGCTGCAGTTGCTATTTCAATCTGTTCCCTCCGGTTGTGTACTCGGAGCGGGGAGAACAGGAGGTCATCTCCTCAGCTGAGACTTTGTGGGGGGGAGGATTTCTAAAGGAAAGAGGAGGGAGAGTGGGGACTTTTGGCTTGCTGCCTGAGTTCTAGTCCTCTGGCCTGCTTTCTAGTCCAGGGGCCTGGATGTCCATTGGATCTGGGGCACAGGGCTTCAACCCAATTCCACCAGGGTGCCTCAAGCTCCCACACCACACATGGAGGTTGAACCCAGCAGGACCGAGTGCCTCCCCATTGGCAAGGGCTCTGTCTGAGGTCTTGGTGAAGCCTGAGATTTGAAAGCATAAGTGATTTCCCCTTATGCTCATGCTACACCAACCCCAAATCCAAGGTTATGAACAAATCAAGGACATCTTGGGAGGCCCCAACCTCACCCCCACAATGTCCAGCAGCTGCCTTGGGCTGGCTCCAGCCCTACCTGCCCTGCCTTGTCCTCCTGCAGCTGGGAGTGGGATAGAGGTTCTGCCAACACTGGGCACTGGGCCGTTTCCTCAGTTTCTGGGAGTGGGCAGACAAGGGGCAGCATTGAGCTCCACTCTGGGCGGGGGGCCCAGAGTCCCTGCCTGGGCTGATGGCCAGCTGAGCCCAGAAATAGCTGAGCCAGGACACCTCCTCTCTTTCTGAGCCCAAGAGAGGGGTGCATAAAGGGGGGCTTCGGGTCAGAGGTGCAAAACAATACCCCAAAACTTCACTCTGAATCATCATGTGCCTGAAATGCATCACTGTCCCCTCTGGCCTTTATGAACCCATCTGTAGAATGGGAGCATCACCTCTGCTCTCCTTCCCCAAGGCTGGTGGGAGAGCTTAAGGTCATGAATGCAAAGAAAGCAGAAATCCAAGGAAGAACAAACTCCTACAGAGATCAAGGGAAAATGGTCCACTCTTTCCACCACTACATTTGACAAATGGAGAGACTGAGGCACAGAACCAGGAAAGGCTGTGCCCAAGGTCACACAGTTGAGGAGCTGGCTCTAGAACTCAGGAATAGCTTCCTTCTGCACCTGGGTGGGCTGGAGGTGCAGGATGAGCCCTCAGTTTCCCAGGCCCTCTGTCAGATCCTCCCACAAGATCAAGGGCTCAAATCTTCAACCAGGTGGGCACCTGGGTGGCTCAGTTGGTTAAGCGACTGCCTTCGGCTCAGGTCATGATCCAGGAGTCCCTGGATCGAGTCCCTCATCAGGGTCCCTGCTCAGCAGAGAGTCTGCTTCTCCCTCTGACCCTCCCCCCTCTCATATGCTCTCTCTCTCTCTCTCTTATTCTCTCTGTCTCAAATAAATAAATAAATAAATAAATAAATAAATAAATAAATCTTCAAATCTTCAACCAGGAGACTCTACCCGAAGCAGTGACCCTGCCCCCTCCAACCCTGCTGGCAAGAGCAAGGGAGGAAGTACAGCTGGGCCACAGGGCACTGATCCCAAGCAGAAGCCTACAAATGACAGGCTGGCAGTGGCTAGATCCCCTGCATTCTCTCTCAGCATAAACCAGGCCCTGCTCCAAGCAGGGGTTCCTGCTACCCATTGCCCTTGAGATGACCTTGGGCTCAGTGGCATCTTTTTCAGCTCCAACTAAGGTGGACCCGGGATGACAATGGAACGCTGGCAGGGCCAGGGCTAAATGCCAAACTAGCCACTTTCTGGGTCTCGGCTGTGCCTAAGACAACCCTGTCCCCCTCCTCACTCTCCCCATGGCAGCTGGAATGAACAGTGAAAACACACAAAACACATTATACCCTTCTCTCACTCATAACCCTCCAAGGTCTCTCACTGCCCTTCGATTATAATTCATTCTCCTTAGCATGGCCTCAAAAAGCCTTGTCTAAGCTGGTTCACTGCCCTCTCCCCGTCCCCCACCCCATCAGCCATACTGGCCTTCTTTCTGCTCCCTGAGCTCATTCCCACCTCAGGGCCTTTGCACCAGCTGTACCCTTGGCCTAGAATGCTCTTTCCCTAGATCTCTAAGTGACTGCCTCTCCTGTCACTTAGGGCTCAACTCCAGTGCTGCCTCCTCAGAGATGCCCTCTCTCACCACCCTGCACTCTCACCCACTACTCCACCGAGCATCAGGTCTGCTGAGCATCACTTAGCAGAACTGAAACTCCTTTTTCTATTTGCTTCCTTATTTCCTGCCCATCTCCCTCAGTAGGATGTAAGTTCAGGAGGGTGGGGACTATGTCACATTCACTGTCTCCCCCAGAGCCTAGCACCAAGCCTGGCAAACAGCGGGCACTGTTTTTAAATATTTGATGAATGAATAACCTGGAGATTATCATCATCACTGTTGTAGGCAGGGGCTAAGAGATGTTGAGGAACATGCTTAGGGTCACAAAGCTGGAAAGTGGCAAGGCACTCTGCTTGGAATGATGTTGGACTGTCATAGGAATACCTTGTATGGTCACTTCCATGTAGAGATCCAAGCCAGGGGCTGTGAGAAGCCCAAGGAAAGGTCTGGAGAAGGGGACCCAGCAAAGAGATTCCAGGACCCGACATGCTGTATAAGAGGGGAGAATACACGGGTACTGAGGCCTGTGTTCATGTCTGTGAGCAAGCATATGGTGCAGGCATTTTGGGGCACAAACATACATGCACACACACATAAACACACATGAAGGGAGCTGGGCAGCCACTCATGAGGCAGTCCCCCTAGGTGATGGGGTACAGATGAGGAGCCTACAGGCCTAAGGGCAAGGTTAAGGCCAGCTAGACCAACATGACTGGGCAGCTCGGATTAAAATCATTCTGCTTTGGGAGAAGCCAGGAGCCGGAAAGGGACAACTCATTGCTTTAGGTTAGGGTGGGAGTTGGGGAAGATAGGCACCCACATTGACCACAGCAGCACCCAGTAGCCTCAGGTGGCTGGGTGGGCTTGGGAGGAGATGGGGCAATGCAGGCCCACTTGGTAGAGATGGGGACACAGGAGGCAGAGCTGAGGTGGGGAACCCATCGTGCTGAGTACTACCCAGAACAGGCAAAATCTAAGAGCCTGTGGGATGTCCAAGGGTACTTAGAGGCCAGGCAGGCTGTATGTAGAGGGGAGTGGGATCAGAGAAAATCATTCTGGAATGTCATCATAGCGGCAAATCTGAGATGCGGGTTTTGCCTCCAATGTGCTAGTGGAGTTTGGGTAAATGAAATCCCTCTCTGGCTTCATTTTTCCATATACGTCAGAGATTCTGAACCATTTTCAAGTCTTGGACTTTGAGCATTTGATGGTGCTGCGGATCCCACCCAGACGCTCACATATGTGCGCAACATTTTGAGTATTTTTGAGAGGCTCGAGCACCCCTGAAGCCCATCCATATGCCTTGGGCATGAACCGCACAAATGGGACAGTCTTCAAAGACCTCCCACCTCTGACACTGGACACTCACAGTGAGTTCCATAGGGCTACTTGCAAGACAAAGAAAATGCCGGAAGCCGGGCGCCTGGGTGGCTCAGATGGTTAAACGTCTGCCTTCGGCTCAGGTCATGATCCCAGGGTCCTGGGATCGAGTCCCACATCGGGCTCCCTTCTCCTTGGGAGCCTGCTTCTCCCTCTGCCTCTCTCTCTCTTTCTCTCTCTCTGTCTCTCATGAATAAATAAATAAATAATCTTAAAAAAAAAAGCTGGAAGCCTTCCATTGTCCGAGCTATTCCCAGCCCCTTGGGAGCCCACTCTGGACACCCCCATTAGTTCCACTGCCCTTCCCCAAACTCCTACCGCATGGACTCCCTCACTCACCTAGATTTTTGCACATGGGCCGGGATCGTCACATACACACACGAAGAGTTAAGTGAGATGATCAGTGAAAAGAGCTGGCACATGGTAAGTGCTCGGAACAGACTTTGGCCATTTGCGCCCGATGCCATTCACAGGGTCCAGGTTAAGCTCCAGGACTCCCCCGGGAAAGGGCTGGGCCACTGGCAGCAGGAAGTTCACAGGCAGAGCCCTCAGTGGAGGCCCTGGTCCCTCAAGCTCACCATGCTTCCCCCCAAGCCTCTGTCAGCCAAGGAGTCTGGAGGTCAGAGCTCTAAGCACTGTCTCCAGGCACAGACCAGCCTGGTCACATGCCTCTTCAACATCCCAACTGCTTGGGGCGAGAGGAATAACCGGGATAGTAGGAAGGGGTAAGCCTTGGGAACCTCCCCCTTCCATCCCTCAAGGTGACCCTAATCCCTCCCAACCTGCTGGGTCTGCACAACTTGGAGCACCTCATACAGCACCAAGGGCCTCAGACTGGGAGTCCAGGACAGTGGGTCAGTGCCCTGACTGTACAGTCAGAAAGACCTGCCTTCAAAACCCAGCTCCACTACCCACAGGCTGTGTGAGCTCAGGAAAGCAGCTCACCTCCCAGAGCCTCAGGGCCGTGCTCTGGAAAATGCGGCGTGCTCAGAGCATCTGCCTCGCGGGGCTGCAGGGAGGACTGAAGGAGATGGTGTGGGTGCAGCGCTCAGCTCAGAGCCGGGCACCAGCGCTGTTTCCCAGAACCCTCTCTCAGGCCTGCAGAGGAAAGGGCTGGCTGCCCCCACTGGGGATGGAATGCGCAGAGAACAGCACAGGACGTTCAGTGGGCCCTGCAGACATTGGTCCCAGGCAGCCTGTCAAGTGGCTTCTGAGGCAAGGGCTTCAGGGGCCCAGCCTGAGGGTGGAGGCAGGAGAAAGGCTCCCTCGGGGCCCAGGAGGTGGGCCAGAGAGAGTGCCCCATGCTTTCCTGAGGCAGGTGAGGACCCTACAGTCCTGACCGTACCAACACTCGCACCCCAGGCCGGGCTCCCTCCTCGTTTTCCATTTCAAGGCAAAAGAGCAACCCTAGGTACAGGGCAAGGGCCAGGGCCACAGGCTTCCCTGAAAAGGTGCCCGAGCCCTTCAGGTGGTACCGGCCAGGGGTTATTAAGGAGTCCAGCATCACCCTGCTTTCTTCCACTCAGTCTGGCCTTTGGGGAACCAGCTTTGCCTTGCGTTGTGGGCATCTGGACGGCCTTCTCTTTCTCATGGTTGGGCAGGCAGAGGTTCCCAGGGCAGGGTGCACATTTGCATCTTATCTGCATGTACCCCTGAGCCTGCTGGGACTTTCAAGCACCCCTGGGCCCAGCTCTGCAAAGGTCATTCCTTAACATCTCCTCAGGTGCTTCTCCCCCCACCCTACCCCCAGCCACTTGGCACCCTCCTTTGCTTAGCATCTGCATACATCTGCATGCTGGTTTGGAGGGCCCTCAGCCCTGATGAAACCCACGTCTGCTGTCAAATCCCAAGTTAGCTTTGTGGCTGGGAACCCTACCCCCAGCTGTCTTCCATACAGGGTGAGCCCACCATTATCTGGGGCCACATGGGACTTGGCTGTTCTGGCTAAGTGACCAGCCATTGCTCTGTCTTCCTGGAGCTTCATAGGGTACCTGGGACTCACTCTGCTTCTTGAGCCCCATTTGACCCATGAGCCTGCAGACTGAGAGTTCAACACCAAGGGCTCTAATGGACTGAACAAGCACAAGTCCTCCCAGTCAGCCCTGCCTCAGCTGATATGCCTGACTGCGGGCAGATCTCAGGGCCTCCATCTCTGAGCAGTTGCTGCCTCCAAGTCTGGCTCAACAGCCAAGAGAGATGAACCAAGAAATTTCATCATCCCTTCTCTCTGCCCAAGTTTTACTTATCCCCTACTCCCGAGATTCTCACATTCTGTCTGTCCCCCACTCCCCAAAACCTACCTCTCTTCATCTTCCCCTCTGACCTTTCCCCCAACCCCTCCCCAACCTCTTGATGTTGTTGCCCCACTTGACCCCACCCCTGCGGAGTACCCGCTCCCCCCGCCCACTTCCCCTGCCTGCTCCTGTCTCTGATTTAGGACTTCAGCACAGGGTCTGACAAAGGTTGTGGTCTCCTTGAGGCTGGAGGAAGGAAGCAGCATGTGCATGAAACCAGCAGGTGTGAAATGGGCTGTAGTGGGCCGTTCCACTATTGCCGCCCATGCCCATCGTTGAGAGTCCCTCCTATTCAGCCATAGCCCACTGGCAGAAGATGTGGTGCCTGGTAAACAGCCTCACCCCTTGATGGACAGTACATGGGGCAGGAGAGAAAGAGGAGTCAGGAATGACAACAGCATTTGGGCAGGGTGGAGCTGCCATTCCTGAGATGGGAAAGACCGGGTGGAGCTGGTCTGGGGAGGAAGATCGGGAGCTCCACTTTGGACAAGTTGAGTTTGAAGGGTCTAGTAGACATGACAGCTGAGATGCTAAAAGAGCTACTGGAGCTCAGGAGAGAGCTCAAAAGTGGGGATATAAATGTGGGAACTGGCAGCACGTAGGTAGGTGTACTTAAAGCCACAGGACCAGATGAGATCGGCACAGGAGTGGATGTAGATGAGGAAGACCAGCCATGCAGGGGCTAAGTCCTGTGATACTGCAATGTTCAGAGGCGGGGTGGGGGGGGCGGTGTTGAGCAGAAGGACACTGAGGAGGATCAACCAGGAGGCCAGAGGCAAACAAGAATGGACGTGCTGGAAGTGAAAGAGAATATTTCAAGAGGGCGCCTGGGTGGCTCAGTTGGTTGAGCGACTGCCCTCGGCTCAGGTCATGATCCTGGAGTCCCGGGATCGAGTCCCGCATGGGGCTCCCTGCTCAGCAGGGGATCTGCTTCTCCCTCGGACCCTCCCCCTCTCGTGTGCTCTCTCTCTCTCAAATAAATAAAATGTTTTTTTAAAAAAAAAAGAGTATTTCAAGAATTGGGAGAAACTGAATGTGTCAGATGCTTCAGATGAAGACTGAGACTTGGCCACTGAGGGTAGCAACATGGAGGTCAGTGGTGACCTTGAAAAGAACAGTCGGTGGAAGGAGGTGAAAGCCCAGTTGGAGTGGAGTCAAGAGAGAGAGAGTGGGAGGAGAGGACCAGGAGATAATGAGTCCCGACAACCCTTCTGGGGAGCTTTGCTACGAAGGAGAGCAGAGATGCTGTGGCAGCGGGACGGAGAACACAAGAGAGCCGTCTTGTAAGACAGGAGAGACAGAGCAAGTATCTGCTGGTGGAAGGATCCAGTACAGGAGGAACTTATGCAGGAGGGGCCCTGGCTGCAGCGATGCCCTCGAGCAGGCCACAGGGGACAGGAATCTGGCACACAAGGGGAGGGGTAGCCTTAACCAGGGACAGGAACGCCTCACCCCCAGCGACAGGAGGAAGGCAGAGCCGTGGGTGCAGATGCGGTAGATGGGTGAATGCAGCACTGCGAGTCTGAGAAAGTCCTGATTGCTTCTATTTTCTCAAAGAAGTAGGAAGCAGTATCACCAGCTGAGAGGGAGGATGGGGAAAGAGGGGCAAGGATGGAGGGTAGAAGACAAAGTGTGAAACAGTCGGCAGGTAGGGAGAGAGGAGACGGACTCAGGACCCATGGTGGGCATGCGGACAGCACTAAGGACTCGCCTGAAGCTCACGGTTTTGAACTTCAAGTGAGACCAGTCAGGGTAGTGGTTTCTCTCAGCCTCGCTCAGCAGCACAGGTACAGTTGTGGAGCAGGCTGGACGTTGGATTTAACCAGGGCTGGGCTTTTGCCAAGAAAGTATGAAGAAGCAATTGAGTTAAGGGAGTTGGGGGTCTGCACAGGAGGGATTATCCTGAGCTTTATAGCGGCCCCTGGCCCACGCTGAAACTCCCTCCCCTGCTGGGGTCTGAAAGCCCCCCACCTGTTCCCTGCTGTGAGTCACGAGTGGCCTTCCCTCTGCCCTCATCCCCAAATGAGCTTCTGAGAGGGCGGCCATGGGTGGCCACCGAGACCTGAGAAACGAGCTTCTCACACACCGTTCCTCTAACCTGGAAAGTAACGCGGACCCCCACACATTCAAAACTGCATCCTCCATCACCCTTCCCAGGCCATCCCAGACAGCTCTCCCCCGCTCCAGTCAGACGCCAGTGCCTATCCGTTCAGCCTCCTCCATCTCTGCTTGTCCTCCTTCCACCTCCCACCTGCCACATCTGGGGCCTAGCAGGGCCGCCACACCACCGACTCTTTTCCCACCGTGCATTCCCTCTGCGTGCCATACGCAGCAGCCCCAAACCCAGTGCCCGACCTCTCGTACTGGGCCACATCATGGCCGTTGGACCGGTCCTTGTCCACCACACTGGCCCTGCCAATCCCCCTCCATCCTCCTCACACACATCTGTCCCATTACTCTCCTCTCTAAAGCCCTTGGTGGCTCCCAGTGTCTTCAGAGAAAGGGCCAGCTCATCAGCCCACATTCCAGGCCCCACCCCCTTCCTTCCTGCCCTGGCCCCATCCACCCCCTCTCCCTCACTACTTCCAGCCCCCAGTCGTGGCTCACCCCCACACCACCCCTGAGGTTGGGAGTTCCTCGAAGACCTCATCAGCGTCTGCTGAATCACCCCTCTCCAGTATGTGGTCTGAAGTACGGGTTCAGTCAGTTTTGCTGACCTGGTACGTGGATGACCAGGTGGATGAAGCTTCTGGAAGCGGAAAGAGAGAGGAATGGAGTGAAACAAAGGGATTCCTTAGCCAAGTGGCCTCACTTCACTGACCACCTATTATAGGACGAGCTGAGGACATCTTCTTCCCAATGAGAAACACTGAGAAGAAGGCAAACATCACCTATCGGATATTCCTGCCAAATAATGTTTAAGGTGGATCTACTCATGAGCAAACAACAAGACAAGTTCAGAATGTGGGACATTCTACAGGAAGAGTGACCGGGGCTCTTTAAAACTGACAATGTTATAAAAGACTTTAAAAAACAAAAAAAAAAAGGACAGGGAGATTGTTCCAGATTAAAGGAGAAATAACTAAATGCGATGTGTGATCCTTGATCAAAACTTATTTTTACAACAGCTATAAAGGATATTACTGGTACAACGAGAGAAATTTGAATATGGATTACATACTAGGTTAAACTGCGTCATTGTTAAACTTCTTGAGTATGACAATATATAGTCATTATGTAGAAAAACGTCCTTGTCTCAGGAAATTCATGCTGAATTATTCAGAGGTGAAGTGTTATGATATCTGCAACTTACTTCCAAAAGGTTCAGAGAGAGAAACACAAATGTGGGTAAAATGTCAACAGTTGGCAAGTCTAGGTCTCTAGGTGAAGGGTATATAGGTGGGTGTTCATTGTACTGCCAGGTGTGACGAGACAAGAAGTCAGGCGGGAAGGAAAGGAGTGGAGAGACACATTCCAAAGAGGGGAGCTCCAGGCCCCGCTTGCCTGGGCACGAGTCAAAGCGACAGTCCTGCACTCCAGCAGGCCACGGCTGGACACCAGAGTCAGTCGGGGCCGGCACAGCCCTGGAGTGGCTCACCACCTAAAAAGGATCAGATCCCTAGGAAGACTTACCCGTGAGCAAACCCACTTAGAAGGACAAGGGCCCTGCAGGAAACAGCTGGGTCCCAGGGAGACCAGCAAGGCAGCCCTGCCCCACCTCTGCCTGAGCTGTGGCAGGAAGCCAGGACCGGCCCAGGCTCACCACTCCCCCCAAACACCCCTCAAGGGGGGACAGTCTAAGTGTATCCTCCTGTGTGAGGAGCCAGGCTAAATATGGAGCCCCAGACATAAGATGCCGCTCAAAACAGATTTTCCTGGAAAAGACCATCTGGCAAAGGATGTCTAGAACATCTTCTGTCATGGGAGGCCGTGTCATTTTCCTGCAGGCAAACATCCTGAATGGGAATGCCTCGATCCCGCCTCTCTAGAAGATCCTAGCTTAGTGCCTCAGTTTCCCCCAAGGTCACTCCCATGCTCCACATGGAAATGCACGCAGTCACCTCCCTCCTAAATTGCATCTCCGGGAAGAAGAGAATGAGATTGGGGACATAGGTCCAAGCAGCAGACAGTTCTGCCCAGGTACAAATCCTGAGCTTCAATATCCACCTCCACAAAATGGGAATACTGGCAGTATCTCCCTCTAAACGTGGTTGTATGAGAGTACTCTGCCAGTGGTAGTGCTCCATGCACAGAAGCTCAGCAAGGTAATGTCCCCCCACCCCGGAGCCCATCCCTCTCAGTGCTGTCAATATATTTCCCTATACACTGGGGAAAGGGGGCTCTTGGGTGGGCAGGCCTCTCCTCCAGAGATAGGAGGTGAGTCGGGGAGGCCAGCCGGCCCGTTTTACTGATTCAGAGATCCCAGGTCACAGAACTTGTAGCTTCCCTGGGAGGTAGGGCTCCTAACCTTCCAGGGAAGAGGGTGGAGAATGACTGTATTTGCCCAGGGATAGGGGGTGGGCTTGGAGGTAGTCGTAATGCCTCGTACCTGCTCTCCCTCAAGCTGCCTGAATAACCCCCCATTAAGTAGCTCTTCCTTCCAGGGTCTGGAAGAAGGGGCTAGGGAACCTAAGAAAGTTCAAACGCCTCTCCTTAGACCCAGGCTGTCCATCTGCCCTGGCCAAGCCCTGAGCCCTCTCCCTGCTCCCCATTCACCCACCCATCAAGCTCAGCCTGGCTTCTCCTGAGCCCGCCAGGAATTTCAGACCCACTTCCATTGTGGCTAGTGCTTCTGTCCCTAGTTTCCTTCCAGGGTCCCCCCAAGATGGCCCCAAGACAAAGGGATAGGCTGGGGCAGTGCCCCCCCCCAGGGGGGGGCCTGTGTGGAGACAGTGTCCCCTGTTCTGATTCAGGGAGTCCCCAGATCCTCCAGGGACAGCAACAGTCAGAATACCTCCTCTTAGGAGGGGGTCAGCTGGGCAGGGTGGTCCCTACATCTGGATTCCCTGCCCCACCCCAGCCCCAGCAGCGGGCTCTAAGGACCCCTCCCTCCCTGCAGCTGCCACGGCCATTATGTGCCTTCTCAGCCTTGCCTGCTGCCTGCCACGCCCCCATGCAAGCCCCTGTTCCAGCAGCAGAGTCCAGAGCTGGGAAGGCCTGGCCGCCAAGCCAGGCTGTCAAAGTTAGGAAACTGGAAACAGAAATAAATCCTCAAAGCTGCTCCGTGGTAAAGGTAGCTGCCAGCAGGCCCTGGCAACCACCCAACACCCTGGGTCCCCTGCCACCAAGCTGCCACTGGCACCCCATCAACGCACACATGTACCTCAGATTATACAAAAGGGGGGGGATCGGGAGGCAGAGCCCAGAAGGCAATCGGGCCGGCTGGCCCTGAATGGCCCTGCAGGCTGGCCTGGGGTTCTCTGGTGGCGCCCCCACTCCCTGGCCCAGACCCGGCCAGCCCCGGGCTTCCTCTCACGGCCCCATCTCCATGACAACCGTATCCTTCGGATGCTCCAGCCGCCACGGAATTGATCTCAAAATGTAGCTTTGTTAGCAGACCCCAGCGGGCATGGAGGGCGGAGGGCGGCGCCCTCCAGCATGCCTTACCTCTGCCCCCCACCCCAGCATCCCTTCCTGGCCCCTAACCCGACTTCGGGAGAGGTGAGGTCCCAGGGAACGAGGGCCTTGGGGACCAGGTGGCCCCGCGGCCCCACTCACCGCTCCTGGTCCCAGTCGCTGGGTCCAGCCTCTCACGGCGGGGCCATGCGGAGGCCTCCGCTGGACTGACCGTCCCGCTCCGCCGCCGCCTGTCGGGATTCCCCGTGCCCACTCCAGTCCCTTCAGGTGTCAGAGCCGAGGCTGTGGAGAAGCTGAGCAGAGATGGGGGGACGGACGGCAGGAGGGAGGGAAGGAAGGAGAGAAGGAGGGAGGGAGGAGCGGGAAGGGCGGGGAAGGGCGGGGGGACTGCAGGCGGGGTTGGGTAGCGGGAGCGGAGCCGGAGGCGACAGCCGCCACTCTGGCCGGCCCACCCGCCACGCCTCCGCTCCCAGGTCCCCACTGTGTGCCCTGAGCCGGCCAGGGAGGGTGCGGCGGGCCCCTTCCCGCACAGCCCCGCGCCCGGCCCTTTAAGAAAGTGGGGGAGGGGAGCGCTGCGAGGTTCCGCACCACCCCCCCCCTTCCAGCCGGGCCCCAGCTGTCCTCTAACCCCGGGTCAGACCCGGCCACCGCTGGGGTGGGGGGGCAGGACCCTCAGCATCAGACCCTGAGCCCTCAGGCTCAGCTCAGCCCTCCTCCAGGTGAAGGAGGGAAGAGGTCTTTGCCCTGCTCCAAAGGTGGGTTCCTCCACTAACTCTACACCCTCCTCCCCCCAACACACAAGCCCAGAGAGACCCCACCCAGAATGTGGGACAAGGTGGCCCATCTCAGAGATCAGTAAACTGAGCCTGCCCTACCTACCTACCTACCTACCTACCTACGGAAACAGAGAGAGGCACAGACAGACCTGGGGTATGGGGTGAGAAGGGGGGCTCAGGACAGAAGATCAGACAAAGGAGAGATACCCTGAGGGAGGGAGAGGGGAAAGGTGGATCCAGTCAAGAACACAGACTCTCGGCGCCAGGTCAGGGGAAGGCTACCTAGGCAGAGAGATACAGATGCTGTGGGCTGTGAAAATCATCTCCCAGGGGACCTGCCCCACAGTTCCCCACATGCTGGTCACTACCTCGAAGACCTCCCCAGCTCAGGACACTAGCTCTGAAGAAGAAGGGTAACAAGAATGCACCTGGACTAGACACCCAGAAGAACTTCCTAGCCATGAGGCTCATCATACAGGGCAAGATTCCACCTCTCACACAGGTAATAATGGGCCCCCACCCGTAGGGATCTACAGAGACCAGAAGCTGGGGGGAGCAGGTCCAGTTCCACTAAAGAGGGAGATCAGGGTAGGGTCAGCCCTACCACCGAAGGCCACTTTCCACAACTGTCAGCCCCCAGGGTCTGTTCACTACCCTGGGCTCCCTCCCATCTCCAGATCTTTGCAGGCGTTCCACCCTCTGCCAGGTCAGGCCTTGATCCTGCTATGCTCAATGAACTCCTACGCAGTCCTCAAATCCCTGCTTAAACACCCCTTCCTCCAAGAAGCTTTCTGTGACCTTCTTTCTACCTACACACACACACACACACACACACACAGAGTTAGGGCCCTTCTTCTTAGAGAGCAGAGGGTGAGAGAGGGGAGAGAATTTGCTGACCTATTCGGGTGTCTAAGCTGTGCAAGATGGAGTAATTGGAGATTCAGGGTGTGAGCTGTGATTAGTCTCCTCCCTTTTCAAGCTGGGCCACAGCTGAACCTGGGGTTTCATCAACCATAGTGACACTTCTGTTATTACCTGTACATCCACCATGTGCCAGAGTCCACAGTAAATGCCTTCCATGTGTTATATTTAAGCCCCAGAACAATCCTGCAACCCATTTTACAGATGAGAAAGCTGAGACCCAAAAGCACTGGCCACTTGCTTAAGGTCCCAGGAGGTCTCATCCTGTGGACACAGCTGGGCAGTTGAGAGGGCACTCGGACCACAACCCTTTCCTGCCCATCAAACCCAGAGAGATTGCCACAGAGCCCAAAAACAAGGGGTCCACTCTACTGCAAGTGCCCAGGATCTCCTTGGAGGGCACAGAGGGAACACGGCTTCCCTGCGGTCCTGCCCTCTAAACTTCCGCCCTCTGCTACCTGTAGGCAGGGATGGGTGGCAACCAACAGGAGCCGTGGGCGAAGGAGAGGTGACAGGGCTTTGCTTCCATATTCCCCAGGCTCAGGAACCATGACCTCAAGTTATAGCCAGACAAACTTTCTGAGCCTCCACTTCCTCAACTACCCAGTAAGGATGGTAATAACCCCTCTCTTGTGGGCCTGGGGTGGGATGAAAGGAGCTGTTATGCTCAGTGCCCACCCACCCAAGACCTGACCCCCCGATGCACTCAACAGGCTGTGGTTATTCCAACCGTAATGAGCGACCCATTCATGGGATGGATCATTCATTCTCTGTGCACCTAGATGGACTGTGAGCCCCCTGAAGGCAAGGTCTTTCTTGTTCACCATGTATGGTCAGTACCTAATGCGGTAACTACATGCAGGAGGAAAGAATAGATGCAGGGAGGGAGATACAGCCGTCTCCCTGCTTCATCTGGCGCACAGAACCTAGTCCCTGGCCTGGGTCTGCTCCCCATCACTGGCAGCTCTGGGAGCCTGTTGCACTGGGCATGGGCTGGCCAGGGCCAGAGGCCTGGGCTCTAATCTAACCCTGCTGCTTCCCGGCTGTGCGACCACGGGCAGCCAGATCCCCTCCCTGAAACTCACTGCACCGTGTGAAGTGCAACTAGCTCAAAGGGCTCGAAGGGCTGTCACAAGCCCACAGAAGGCCCCTGTGTGAGAGGGTGCTGTGGTGCACTGGACACAGGAGAGAGAGTTACTGTTATTCCCCGTAGCTACTTCTGCCTCCTGAAAGAGTACAGGGTCGGCATCTCCCCACCCAGCAGCCAAAAGGCACTACATTCCTCAGCATCCCTCCAGGGCAAAAAACAATCAGCAGCTTCTCCCCCCTCCTCCTCCCCCACCTTTCCCCACCCACCCTGAAGGTGAGTTTCAGGAAGGCAGGTGCTGGAGGCTGGACAGGGGCATGGGGCCCAGCTTCCAGCCCACTTAGCCCAGCACAGCCCCTGCCACAGTGAGGCCTCTACCTGACCTCCTGCCTCCCCAGACCCAGGCAGGGCCTCCTCCTCTTCCTCGGCCTGAGCAGAGTGGGGCATCCCGGTAGGAGAAGAGGCCAGGACCTGAGACCCACCACCTGGAGGAAAGCATATGGATCCAGGGGAGGCTTGGCCCAGAGAGCATCTGCAACACCCCATGCTCCCATCTTCCAGCTGGTGGACTGAGGCCAGGAAATGAGAGGCTGTGTAGGGATTCCCCAGGCCAATCCTGGAGTACTCGGTGAGCACCTACTGTGTGCCCAGCCATGCACCAACCCTGCCCTTGCCCCTTCACCCCCAACATAAAGGCCCCAGCCCACCTGTCCAGTGTCCTCTCCTGACACCTCACACCTCAAATGTGATGCTCTAGGACCCCACCCACCCTCATACACCCTGACCATTTCTAATAACCTTACTTTGCTTATGCTGGTCCCCTGCCTAGGATGACTTCTCTTCACTCACTCTCTCTTGCTAGTTCCTCTCAACCCTCCAGCCCCGCTCCAGCTATCATACCATTTCTTTTCCCCCAACATCGCAAAGCTCCTTGAAGAAATTGTCCATGCTCTCCAATTTCTCTCCCATTCTCTCTTGAACTCACTCCCATCTGACTCTCACCCCTTCATCCACACTTATTCCATTGACACTGCTCATCAAGGTCACCAACACAGCTAATGAGTACGGATATACAGGTTGGGCACTGCACAAAGGCACCTGGGGCACACAAGGGGTGGAGAAGGAGCTAAAATCCAGCTTGCCGTCCCCTCACCATGCTGTACCTGGTACAAGGCGACATCGGGCTGGGGAGAGACACCTTTTCATTTATACCAAAGTATCTCCCTTCTGCATGCCTGTACACTGGGTCCACCTAGAGGAGCTAGCTCTTTCTCCTCTTTATACAAAGGGACTAGATAGACTGACTGGGGCCTGGTCCCTAGGGACCACTGTAATGTCAAAACCAAAAGTCAATTCTCACACCCCATCTTAACTTATTGGCAGCATCTGCCACACTTGATCAGCCTTCTTCCTCAAAACAGTTCCTCCCGCTAACTTCCAGGACTCCTACTGCCCTCCTATATCCCTGGCCATACCTTTTCACCTTCCTTTTCTGATTCTTCCTCCACTCCCTGGCCAACAAGTGCCGAAGGCCCCAGGTGTCAGTCCCCTGTCTTCTTTTCCAGCTCCCTCTCCCCTGGTGACCCCATCTGGCCTCAAAGCCCATCTAAACCCCAAGGATCCTCCTGTGTGATTCTCCAGCCTGAACCTCGTCCCTCTCAGGTCATACCCAGCAGCTGACCTGAGGTCTCCACGAGGATATGCAAGGAGCAGCTCCAACTCATCCCAACCAAAACCGACCTCTTTGCAGATGCCACCACCTTCCTTCCATCAGCTCAGGCTGAAACTCAGGCATCGTCCTTGCCTCCCACACGCCACATGCAATCCCTCAACACACCCTATGGGATCTACTTTCAAAACAGGTCTCCAGTTGGCCACTGCCCATCAGCTCCACTGCTACCACCTGGCTGCAGCCGCCATCGCCCCCTCATTGGTTCCCCTGCTTGCCCCCAGCCCTGCTACCGGCATTCCCAACACGGCAGCCAAAGAGATCCTGTTCAGTGTCAGCCAGATCATGTCTCTCCTCTGCTCAAAATCTTCAAATGGCTCTCATGTCACTGAGAGTTAAAGCAAAGCCTTACAATGGCTATAAGTTCCTACATGATCTGGGCCCCGCCACCCGTCTGACCTCCCTCCTCTCTAGCCACAGGGGCCTCCTCGCTGATCCTCTCACACATCAGGCACATTCCCACCTCAGGGCCTTTGCACTCGCTATGCCCTCTGCCTGAAACTCCTCCCCTAGGTGGCTGCATGGCTTAGCCCTCACCCCCTTCAGCTCTCTGCCTAAAATACTACGAGTCTCCCCTTGGCCGGCTTGCTTTTCCTCCAGAAGACATCTTTACATCCTACATGCCTACTTGATTATTCTGGTTATTGTCTGTCTTCCTACCACCCCTATCATCACTAGACCATAAGATCCAGGAGAGCTGGAAATTTGTTCTTTCACTTCTGTACACCCAGGGCCTAGAACATTGCCTGGCCCATAGCAGACACTCGGTAAAGTGCTCAGATAATGAACACACCAGCAGATAAAGAAAGGAAATAACCACAGATACCAAAGTGTACTCTGAGGAAAAAAAAAAACGGGGATGTGACGGCCTCTAGTTAGAAGAGTGGGAGCACCTTCAACCAGGTGGCCAGAGGAGGCCTCCCTGAGGATGTGCCCCCAGACTGGGCACACCCCGTCCCAGCACACACAGCACCACCACCTTCCCCCATCACAGCACACATCACGCTCTGCCATTCCTGTCTGGATAGTCCATGAGGGCAAGGACCCTTCCCACTCTTCTCTGGATCCCCACTTCCTCTAGAGCCCAGGGCCAGCATACAGTAGGCACCCAAAGGGTGATAAAACCAAAGAATGGATGGATGGATGAGAGATCATGGACAAATCCATGCATGAGCCATAGGACTCTGACAGAGCCCAAGACAGGGAAGCTGTGCGGTGAGGAGCAGGCAGGAAGCCACAGAGGCCTAGGATGGAATGGAATCCTTGGACCCTCAGGGTCTTCTCTGTATAATCCCCCGCATCACCTATGACTCCTATGTTAGCCGAGAGGGAATGTGGGGAGGAAAGGCCATTGTCAATGGCCATCCTGTGGCCATGAGGATGATGGTTCAGCCATTTGTTCAACAAACATTTACTGAGCAACTACCGTATGCCCTGTGCCAGGCCGGGGGAGGAGGGTGGGCAGGGCCCAGACGAAGTCCCTCCTCCTACAGCTCACAGCCTATCGGATGATTTCCCAGAGGAAACACCCCTGTAGGTAGAGCTGCGGGGAGCAGGCAACTTCTCTGCTTCATCCCAGTTATCACAAAATGAGATCAAATTTTAAGTATGAGTTTTACTAGTCTCCTACCTACTACCTCCCTGGACTGGGAACTCCAAAGAGGACAAGAACTGGGTCTTTTTACTCCTGGGTCCCCAGCGTCTAGCAAGGGCCTGGAGCATTGTAGGAGCTCAATACATGCTGAATAAATGGATGAATGAAGAACTGAGTGGGAGACTACAAGCAGGACCTAAGGATGGTAAAGATTTGGGCTTGCAGCCAAGAGAAGGACATGCTGGGAAAGGCCACACAGCTGAGCAGGCCTGAGATGCGGGAAGGTCTCCGGGAGGACAGCAAGGCCAGGGGCAGGAGGAAAAGGAGAAGGGAGACTGCTCAACATCTGAGAGTTGTCTGTCCTACCCCCACCTCCCAGCAAACAGGGCCCTGACAGCACTGGTCCAGAGCTAGTGGACAAAACCCTATAAGGAGTGCCAGGGACTTGGAGTACCTAGAGCCAGCCGGCTGCGGGCCCAGGGCACAGGCAAAGCCTGGCCCAGAACTTTGTCTGAAGGTCTTTGTGGGCCTCTGGGAGCCTGTCCAAGAGGATGCTGGGAACTGGCTAGGTGCTATGGGGTGAGCACTGTCCTGCTTCCAGAGGTCCACCTGACCCTCCAGGCCTGGGTTATGGGGGTTAGAAAGAGGATCCCCGTCTGCCGCCCAAATCCTTATCCCTGGGGAGAGACCACCACCCTCTCCCAGGAAGTCGGGCCACCGCCTAGCATTAGAGTGGCCAGCAGATCCCATCCTGGTTACTGAGGCCCAGGGAAGATGCAGCTCTGCTAGAGGATGCACAAAGTTCGGGTTGAAGCTGACCCTCCCCTCACCCAGCGTTCCTCTCCTAACCGCCCCCCCCCCCGGCCCCCTGCCCTCAGCCCTCAGGAAGCCCAGCCGGAGAGAGGAGGGCGAGCTAAGAGCCGCGGACTCCTGGCCTGGGAGGTGCCTCAAGCTGCAAGTTCCCGGGAGGGCGAGCTCGGGGCTGGGAGCGGAGCCGTGCGAAGCCCAGGAGGCTCTCTGCTTCCCTCTGCTGGCCGGATTCAGAATTACCAGAGCGTCCCGCGTCACCAGGCCAAGCCGGGTCCTGGGTGCTCCGCGGCGGGCAGCCCCCCTCCCAATCTCTTATCAAGAAAGGAAGAGACTCGAGGTCGTATGGGTCATCTCCCTGCCTCAGCACCAGGCCCAGCCGTGCCCCGAAGTCCAGCCGCAGGCTCTCTAACCAGCCTCCGTGCGGGATGCTCGCTCTTTCTGGCAGTCCTTTACCTGGTCCAACCTGAGTATCTTCTCAACTTGACCCAGCTGTTTCCGAAGGCCACGCTCTTCCAAAATACGGATGGAAAAATGAGGCTCCACTGACTATCCCATGGAGACCCAGGCCCCCCTCTTCTTTGGAACTGAGGGGAGTGCAGATACCTCTCCCCCCCTCCCTCCCCCACCCCCCCGCCGCCGGGAAAGCAGGAGTCTAACTGGCCGAGATCGGCAGGCAGGCCGCCCTGCCCAATCCCTTCCGGAGCTCTTCTAAAGGCGGTCTAGCCGAGAATGAGCTCTTTTGGGGTCAGGGCGTCATCTGCTGGTGGCTACAAGAACTGCACCTGCCCCGCCAGGCACGATCACTGGCCAGGCAGGAAAAACCTCCGATAATAATCATAGCAGCTGATTTTTATTAAGAGTGTTCCGTGGAGCCAGGTTCATACTGAGTTCTTGGCATTATCTCATTTCACACATTATCTCATTTCACACATTATCTCATTTCATCCACGCAGAAACCCGATGAGGTGGACAGCATGCCTTCCATCTTGCCTATGAGGAGCCTGAAGCTGGGAAAGTTTAGTGTCCTACCCCAGAACACACCTCTAGTAAGTGGCAACGCCCGAGTGTGCACTTGAGCTGGCCTATTTCACGTGCACTGGGGCGGGAGGGAAATGGCAGATCAGGAGTAAGCTCTAGGGGGAAGATCTCTGCCTTCCTACTTCTACCCAACCTTGGGCACAATCCCTCTCAGCCTAGCTTGCTGCTGGCAGAACAGGATCCGTCTGTGTTGCCCCAGTAGGGTCCATGACCCTCTCCCCCGACAGACTGAGACTCCTCTAGTGCAGGCCAAGGCAAATCTGTTCCCTTGTTCCCTCCACTCAGCACTAATAATTGAAAGCATAGGCCCCCTCACTTGAGACTGCCCCTGGGGCCACCCCCCCACACACACGCTGCAGGCCCTACTCAGCCCCTTCCTCACTTCCCAGTTCACGAGCTTAGGCAAGTACGGTGTAGGTGGTTGCAAGGGACACAAACCAGCTTCCATGAAAAGAGGCTCAAGTAAATGAAAATTCCAGGAGCAGATTCAGCTGCAGGTAGCACTGCATCTAGGCTCCCAAATGTCTCTCTCCAAATCTGTAGCCCAGTATTCCTCTGGGGTGGCTCCATTTCCAGGCAGGCTCTTCCGACAAAGTAGCAAAATGGGTACGGCAGCTCTGAGCTTACGTCTACCTTTGAGGAAAGAAGCCTTCCCTATCCCGAGAATGTAAGCGAAAGTCTCAAAATTCAGTCTCATTGGCCCAGCCGGGGAACTAGGCCCTGAACCAATCACTGTGGCCCCCCTGGGAGGGAGGAGTGGAGTCAGCCCAGGAGATCCATGTGGACTGCTGGGGGGAGCAGATAGGTCCCAAAGGCCCAAAGGGGAGAGTTACCAGGAGCAGGAGGACCATGGCTACATGGCGAACAGCACTAACGTCTGCGACACCCAGCCACGCCAAAGCCCACCCTCTCTTGGCTCCAAAGCCTTTTTAGATTGCAGACCACTTCCCAAATCATCACACTTTCTTTCTTCATTCCTTCTTTCAACAAATTTTTATTGAGGCCCTACATGTACCAAGCACTATTCCAGGTGAATCATATCAGCAAACAAAAGAGAGGGAAATCCATGACCTCCGGGATCATTTCTTTAAAAAAAAAAAAAAAGATTTTATTTATTTATTTCAGAGAGAGAGTGTGCGTGTGAGAGAGAACGTGCAATCATGAGTAGGGGGAGTGGGTGAGGGAGAAGCAGGCCTCCCGCCGAGCAGGGAGCCCGATGCGGGGCTCGATCCCAGGACCCCGGGACCATGACCTGAGCCGAAGGCAGACGCTTAACGACTGAGCCACCCAGGCGCCCCCAGGGTCATTTCTCGTGGGGGTGAGAGTAGAAAAGAAACAATAAACACAAGAAATAAGTAAAATTTATAACAGAGACAGTGACAAGTACTACAGGGGGAAATAGGGCAGCATAATGGGGTTAAGGAGGGTGGACAGGGTGACAGGTATGGCAACTTCAGATAGAACACTACCAGAAGACTTTGAGAAGGTGGATTTGAGTGAAGACAAGAAAGGGGTAAAGGAATTTGTCATGTAGATATGGGGGGGGGTGATTTCCTAGCACCAGGAATCTCCAGCACAAATGCTCTGAGCTGGCATGTTCTTGGAACAGCAAGGAGCAAAGGGAACAGGCAGAGATGAGGCACCAAGGTGGTGGGGGCCCAGTGATGTAGAGCCTTGTCCGCTCTGTAAGGGCTGGGGCTTTGACTCTTAGTGACACGGGGAACCACCCAAAATCTGAGGCAAAGGCTGTCCTGATGTGACTTGTATTTTTAAGGGATCCCTTTGGCTGCTGTGTTGGGGATAGACTGGAGGCGTCAGGGCTGAGCCTAGAGACCAGTTAGGAGGTTACTGCCAAATCCCAGGACCCGGATAGTAGCCGCAGAGCTGGGGAGAAGTAAGCAGATTCTAGATGTATTTTGAAGGTAAACCCAATAAGATGAGTTGGGGGATTGGGTGTGAGGTATAAGAGAAAGAGAAGTCAAAAGTGAAGCAAAATTTGAGGGTCTGAACGATGGGAAGGACAGAATTGCCAGGAACTAAGGTGCGGAAGTGGGGAAGACTGTGTCTGAGGAGGAAAAGCAAGTGCTCGGTTTCGGGTAGGTGGAGTTTGAGGTACCAACTGGTCACCCAAGCGGAGATTTCAGGTAGGCAGCTGGAGACGTGAGAAAGGTCTGCGCTAGGTGTGCGTTCGGGAGGAGTAATGAGGCCACCCAGGAGTGGGGGTGCGTGTGTCAGAGGGCCAAGGATGGAGCCCTGAGAGCCTCCCACATTCAGAGGACAGGGAGGAGAAAAGGAAAGAAACAAGAAAGGAGACTGAGAAGGAGCATCTAGAGGTGGAGGGACGGCAGGAGAATGGGGGGTCCTCTAAGCCAAAGGAAGATGAACCAGGTCAAACGGTCCTGATAGATTGAGTGAGACCACTGGATTTAACAACATGAAGTCACGGGGCCCTCTGCAAGAGCCATCTGAATAGGAAGGGTTGGGGCAACCCGATTAGAAAGAGACTATGAAATAACAATTAACAAGCTTCAGAGCAGCATTATTCACAGTAGCCAAAAGGTGGAAACAGCTTAAGTGTCCATTGACAGATGAATGGAGAAACAAAATGTGGTGTCTAAGGCAATATTATCCAGCCTTAAAAAGGAAGGAAATTCTGTGGCGCCTGGATGGCTCAGTCGGTTGAGCATCTGCCTTCGGCACAGGTCATGATCCCAGGGTCCTGGGATGGAGCCCCACATCTCTGGCTCCCTGCTCGGCGGGGAGCCTGCTTCTCCCTCTCGCTCTGCCTGCCACTCCCCCTGCTTGTGCTCTCTCTCTCTCTGACAAATAAATAAATAAAATCTTTAAAAAAAAGAAAAAGGAAGAAATCCTGACACATACTAAGACAGAGACGAACCTTGAAAACATTATGTGAAGTGAAAGAAGCCAGACACCAAAGGACAAATGTTGTATGTTTCTGCTTATAAGAAATATCTAGAATAGGTAAATTCACAGAAACAGGAAGTAAAATAGAGGTTACCAGGAGCTGGGAGAGAGGGAATGGAGAGTTATTATCTAGTGGGTATGGAGTTTTTGCTGGGATGAAAACGTTCTAGAAATAGTGGTGATGGCTGCACATTTTTAACACACCTAATGCCACTGAATCACACATTGAAAAATGGTTAAAATGTTAACTTTTATGTTATGTATACTTTACCACAATAAAAAACAAGGTGGCCTTCAAAAAAATAATCAAAAAAAAATTTTGTTCAGCACCTACAGTATGCTAGACGCTGGGCCAAGACCTGGGAGCTGTAAAGGGCCACAGGGTGCCCACGTGGGCTCAAACAAGTGCTACCCCAGCCCCATCTTTGTTCCCTTTGTTCTTTGGGCCCCTGGGCAAGTATGCGGGGACTGACTTGAAACACTGGTTGTGTGGGGATTCCAGAGGCTGTTTGGTGAATGCTGTCCTGAGACCATGGTGGAAAACCACAGGTGGATCCAAGTACCATGGCTTTGCAGCAGGTGAAGTCATCACCATCAAAGATTAGAGGGAAATAAAATAGGGCAAGCACAAAAGGTGATCTTTAGAAGCATGCCACCAAGCTCTGTCCTTGGCCCTGGACTTACTTGGTCCATAGCTTTTTTGTTTTCGCTTTTTTAAAGATTTTGTTTATTTATTTATTTATTTATCAGAGAGAGAGAGCACAAGCAAGGAGAGCTGAGCGGCAGGCAGAGGCAGAGGGAGAAGCAGGCTCCCCGCTGAGCAAGGAGCGCAAGGCGGGACTCGATCCCAGGACCCTGGGATCATGACCTGAGCCGAAGGCAGACACTTAACCAGCTGAGCCTCCCAGCTGTCCCTTGTTTTTGTTTTTTTAACCAATAACTTGGATGAAGACCTAGAGGCGTGCTCAACGTGTTTGCAGAAACTGGAAGATGGAGGGAGACGAATCAGAAGACAGAAAGAGGCAGCAGAGTGAGTGGTTAAGAGCATAATGTCTGGATCCAGACTACCTGGGTTCTAATCCTAGCTCACTTATGACTGGGTCAACTTGGGAACGTCACTTAACTTCTCTGTGCTTCCATTTCCTTACCTCTAAAACGGGGCTAACAGCAGCACCCTGGTAGGGTTGTTCTGAAGTCTGAGTGAGGTAGCTCCATGTCTGGCATGGGGTAAGTGAATGGGAGTGTGTTACTCTCATCCTTATCAGGCCTGGCTGGAGGGTTAAGTCAAAACTAACAAGATGGAATTTAATGAGGACAAATGGAAAAGCTGACATTCAGATTCCAACAAAGCAATTGTACAGTTTCAGGGTCAAGAAGATTTGGCTGGGCATCCATCCATTCATCTGTCCATGAGAAACAGCCCAAGGTGTCCAGTGATTTCCAGGGCAATTGCATCCACCCCTGTTATTATGACCTTCAGTGGTATTCACTGAGATACAGCATCCAAAATCAAGGAGGTCACAACCCCATCGTGTTATGAGCTTCGAACTCAGTGGTGGAGATCATCCTTTGTCAGGGAGTTGGGGGGGGTGCGTGGGGTACAAGCATTTTGTAGAAAAGTTGAACAGTTTCTTATAAAACTAAACATACAACTACCCTATGACCCAGCAATTCCACTATTTCAAGAGAAATGAAAACATATGTTCACACAAAGACTTGTACAGGAATGTTCGTAGCAGCTTTATTTACAATGGCCCCAAACTGAAACCAGACCGGTGTCCATCGAGAGGCAAGTGGATTAACAAAGTGTTACACATCCATACAAGAGAATTCTACTTGACAATAAAAAGGAACAAACTACTGGGGCACCTGGGTGGTTCAGTCGGTTAAGCATCTGCCTTCAGCACAGGTCATGATCTCATGATCAATCGGTCCCCTTGTTGGGGCTCCTTGCTCAGCAGGGGGCCTGCTTCTCCCTCTCCCTCTGCCCCCCACCCCCCGTTCACTCTCTCTCTCTCTCAAAGAAATAAATAAAATCTTTAAAAAAGAAAAGAAAAGAAAGACAGATGTGGGCAAAGATGTAACTATAAGGATGTTCACTACAAAATCAATTATAATGGCAAAAAGTTGTAAACAACTTCAATGTCCTAAAATAGGGCATTGGTTAAAGAAATCATGGTGTCTTTATGTATTATGGAGTATTATGCAGTAATTAAAATGGTACATCACACATATTTGCTGAAATAGGAAGACATTCTCTCTACGTATATAGTTGAGAAGGAAACGCAGATCTCTGGGGTTACTGCCCTTCACTAGAGGTCCCATCCGGTGACATAGGATACTCGATGCACCACCCCACCCTAATCCCTGGGAGTTCTTGGGAACTTTAGTTTCTCCTGATCGCAGCTGGGTCTGCTGTCCTATTTCCATGGAAATCTCCATTTCCCATATGCCCCTCACCTCCCCACATACTGTCCCATTTCCCCTTGGGGTTTCCCTGGGGATACACCCCCTTATTCCTTCACATCTCCAATGCCACCAGTTGAGGCTGGAGTAAGGGGAGAGTTCATGGTGTAGCTGGATCTTTGGGGATCTTCTCTGGGGGTTCAGGATTGCAGACTTCACGCCTCCTTTCTGAAGGGGGCAACTGCCAATTGGAACCTGGGTTTGCCTTGTTCCCATGGCACCTGCCCCAGGACCTGGGAGGAGGAAGGTGATTGCGGGGCAAATGGCTGTTGGGAGCTTGGGGGGGGGGGCAGTGCTCCAGGAAAATTTCCCCACCCCTCTAGCATGGCCCTCGGAAACTCAAAATTCTTCTTTATTATCAGAACAATTTTATTCTCTTTGTCCCTTCCCTTAGTCTTCCAGAGAAAACCTGTCTTCACAAGCAGACGACCCTGGAAGGTATTAAGTTAAACAGAAACTACCTTCCTGGGGCGCCTGGGTGGCTCAGTCGTTAAGCGTCTGCCTCTGGCTCAGGTCAGGATCCCAGGGTCCTGGGATCGAGCCCCGCGTCGGGCTCCCTGCTCAGCGGGAAACCTGCTTCTCCCTCTCCCACTCCCCCTGCTTGTGTTCCCTCTCCCGCTGTGTCTCTCTCTGTCAAATAAATAAAATCTTAAAAAAAAAAAAAAAAGAAACTACCTCCCTCCCCTAAAGGGCCTCCCGTCCCACCAGCTTTTGCCTCCCACTTTATTAGCACACACTGGCAGCGGTCTGAAAGGAAAATCTCCAATGAGCTAAAGGGGGCTGCCTTTGGGTGGCGGGACTGTGAGTAATTTTTCCTTGTGTGTATTTTCTAATTCCCCTATAACAAACACATGTTGTCTTCTGTACTGAGGAAAAAACAGTCACCCCAGAATACCCACCCAGAGTATACCCAGGGGAGAGCTGCTCAGGGGATGCAGGCCTGGAAACGGTGTTTATGGGGAGCTGGGCCCATTTAAGCTAGAGGGAAGGCTAGCGCTGGGCTGGGAGGGTAGAGACCTCTGTGCAGCCAGCTGGAGCTTACAAGCAGCAGAGGTACATACTCTGTGCTCCACAGGGGGCGCTAGTTCCAACAACTGGAATGCACACGAAGGCCGGTTCTCACTGAAAGGAGCTGTCCTACAGTGGAACAGGCTGCCTTTTAAGGCAGTGAGCGCCCCATCATCTGAGGCATGCAAGCAAGATGGGCAGCTGTCTGCTAGGAGGGCTAGAGAGGGGGTTTCTAGACTGACCAAGAGAACAGCCTGAAGGTCTCTGAGGTCACTTAAAGCAATTCAGACAAGCTTGTCAGCCACCCTGACAAAGGATCAAGGGAACTCTGAGGCTATTGTTCATACTGGTGGCAGACGAGGTGGTCAGGGTGGATTTCCTGGAGGAGAAAGCCAGGTCACTGTCCTTCTGGCCCCCTCCATCTCCAACCTGTGGGTATATATTTTACTGACTCCCTTGTCTGGAGTCCTTTAGTCCTTTCTGGATAAAAATGAATAGGGTCTCAGTCTCTGCCTTGTTGCATGATCCTGGATGACTCCTTGCCCCTCTCTGGGCCTCAGTCTGCCCCTCTGTTCAATGGTCTCAGCTGAAACCACCCATGTTTTTTTCTCCAGGGATAGCCAAACTGCTAGTCACACACTTATATGAAAAAAGGGAAGTGAGGGTTGGTGTTTTTGTGTTTTTTGTTCTTGTTTTTGTTTTTGTTTTTTTAGGGAGATTGAAAGAGAGAGAGAGCGCATGTGGATGAGGGGGTGGCAGAGGGAGAAGGAGAGAGAGAGAGCCCCAAGCAGAGTGCAGAGCCCAAGGCGGGGCTCAATATCTTGCTGAGATCATGACCTGAGCCGAGATCAAGAGTCGGACGCCTAACTGGGCCACCCAGATGCCCCTGAGGTTGGTGTATATTTTTTGAGGTGGACTCTGGTTGTACCCCAGCTTACAGTCCTTGGGACTGCTTGGATCTAATGCTCAGAGGAGATTCAGCAGAGAGGGCAGGGACCCCAGAGGCAGGCCAGGGGTTCAGTCAGGTTTTCTAGAACTTCCTCCCCAGCTCAAAGCGTAGGGGGAAAGTCAGGAAGAGACCTGATGTTACTATGCCATTGTTACCTTGGTGATGGGGGCATACAGCTGAGCTCACCCTAGAGCCCCTGAACCCCTCCTCCCCAGGGGCCTCAGGGTGGGGGTCTCACGCCCCAGCTTCCCCCCCCCCAGCCTGCATGGCCCTACCCAGAGCGGGAGGGTGCTCTGATGAGGCAGGGAGTGGTGACGGCCAGGTGAGGCCAGGAGACAGGTGAACAAACCGACACCCTACCCGCGGATGAACTCATTCAGGGTGGGGCAGTGGTTAGAGCAAAGAGGTGGGGCAGGCTGGGTCTGAATCCCCCTGTGTTGAGAGACTGGGCAAGTGACTCCACTTCTCTGGGCCCGTGAAGACAAAATGCAACGCCTCTGGGACGGCGATGGGCTCCTGGCTTCATTTTATTCTCTCACACCTGGCCACCTGGAAACAAACCGCAGAGCCCCGCCCCTCTGCCGACCGGACCCTTCCTCGCACAGCCCTTACCCACCCGCCTCTTTCCCTCGGCTCGGCGTCCTCGGCTTCCCCCGTGCGGCCCTTATCGGTACTGCAGCAGCCGGCCTGGCTTGCCCAGGCCTTGGCCCGCGCGGCCCTTGGGCCTCGCAAAGGTGGGGCTTGGACGTGTCTCCCGGTCTCAGGCAGACAAGCCCTCGCCTTCAAAATGTCAAAGACTGGTAGCCATTCTCGGAGACGAGCCTCAACCCCTAGGTATGGCTCCGCATCCTTCTTGCTGGTTCCAGGCCGGTGGTAGGAGCTTGGGAAGCCGCACGGCGCCCCCCTGGCTGGGACAGCGATTGTGGGCCAGAGGGAAGTAGACACAGTACATTCTCGAGACAGATCACACAGTGATCCTAAGCTTCTGGGGGTGCCCACACACACACACGCACCCACATACGTCAGGCCTCCATGTGCATACACGTGCACACAGCCACAAGCACCATGCCCCGGAGCACACGCACTGTCCTCCTACACACAGCAACACCACCGCCCAATCAGCCCATTTTTCGTCCGTCAATCCCTCTGTCGCCTGTGTCTCCCCTCCTCCCCAGGACTTAAGGAAACCGACCATACTATAAATTGCAAATATAAACTCTTCTCCATGGCCTAAAGCCCTCCCCACCTCTCAGACCACATGTCCCACCACCATCTCCTTGCCCGTTATTTGTTCACTATTTCTCCAGTGAAAATATGCAGCACTCATTCACACTTCAGGTCCCCAGCACTGACTCGTCCTTCCCCCCGAAATGTTCTTCCTCTCCAGATCCTCCACTGGCTGCCTCCTTAATTCAAATACTACCTCCTTCCAGACCACCAGAGTTAAGAGGCTCCCTCCCCTTCATTCTCTCAAAACATGTTTACTTCAAAATGTGTATCCTAATCATTAGCGAAATGCAAATCAAAGCCACAGATACCACCTCACACTCATTAGGGTGTGACAACTACTAAAAATAAAGAAAGAAAAGAAAAGAACAAGTGTTGGCAAGACTGTGGAAAGAATGGAACCCTTGTGCACCATTGGTAGGAATGTAAGAGTGCACAGCTGCTGTGGAAAACAGTATGGCGGTTCCTCAAAGAGCTAAAAATAAAATTACCATACCATCCAACAGTTCCACTTCTGGGTATAAACACAAAAGAATCGAAAGCAAGGTCTCAAAGAGATTTTTGCACACCCACTTTCATAGCAGTATTATTCACCATAGCCAAGAGGTGGAAGCGACCCAAGTGTCCGTCGATGGATGAATGGATAAACGAAATGGGGCATATACAGAAAATGGGTATATTATTCAGTCTTAAAAAGGAAGGGAATTCTGATACAGGCTACAACATGGATGAACCTGAGGACATGATGCTAAGTGAAATAAGCCAGTCACAAATATAAATATTGTATAATTCCACTTATATGAACTATCTAGAATACTCAAACTTGGGGTGCCTGGCTGGCTTAGTCTGTGGAGCATGGGACACTTGATCTCAGGGTTGTGTGTTCTAGCCCTGCATTGCATATAGAGATTACCTAAAAATAAAACATTCTATTTATTTATTTTAAAGATTTTATTTATTTATTTATTTATTTGAGAGAGAGAGAGAGAGAGAGCACAAGCAGGGTGAGGGGTAGAGGGAGAAGCAAACTCCCTGCTGAGCAGGGACCCCCCCCCCGCCCCGCCCCGATGCGGGACTTGATCCCAGGACTCCAGGATCATGACCTGAGCCCAAGGCAGACGCTCAACCGAATGAGCCACCCAGGGGCCCCCAAAATAAAATATTTTTTAAAAAAACAGAATAGGGGCCCCTGGGTGGCTCAGTCGTTAAGCGTCTGCCTTGGGCTCAGGTCATGATCCCAGGGTCCTGGGATCGAGCCCCACATCGGGCTCCCTGCTCGGCGGGAAGCCTGCTTCTCTCTCCCTCTCCCACTCCCCCTGCTTGTGTTCCCTCCCTCTCTGTGTCTCTCTCTGTCAAAAAAATAAAATCTTTAAAAATAAATAAATAAAAAAACAGAATAGTCAAACTCATAGAGACAAAAAGTAGAATGGTGGTTGCCGGGGGCTGGGGAAGTGGAGGGAACGGGGAGTTACTGTTTAAGGGGGTCAGAGTTTCAATTCTGCAAAATGAAAAGTTCTGGGGCTGGATGGCGGTGATGACTGCCTAACAGTGTGAATGTGCTTAATACAGCTGAACTGTACACTGAAAACCAGCTAAGATAAAAAAATAATTCTTAAGACGGTAGCTTTTTTTTAAGATTTTATTTATTTACTTGAGAGAGAGAGGGAGAGCACACAAGCAGGGGGAGCAGCAGAGGCAGAGGGAGAAGCAGGCTCCCCGCTGAGCAGGGAGCCCGATGCGGGGCTCAATCCCAGGACCCTAGGATCATGACCTGAGCCGAAGGCAGAACCGAATGAGCCACCCCGGCACCCTAAGATGGTAAATGATTATGTTGTATCTTACCACAATTAAAAATAACAAAAATTATGTAGCAAACATGTGTTTGCTTGTTCAATCCCACCGCACTCATTAAACTGGGAACTCCATCAAAGCAGGGCTGTGTCTGTGGGGCACACCTACTATGTGCTGCCACTCACTGAGGACATGGGGAACCAGACGGACAAGGTGAAGGCCTTAAGGCTCACAGCCTTCAGGGAGGGGAGAAAGACACCAAACAAACAAGTAAACAAAATCGCCACCTCTCAAGTACCGTGAGGAAAAAGAGAACAGTGAAATGTCAGAGTGGCTTCACCAGAGACAGGTCAGCTGGGCCGGGGGGCACACCGTCCTGGAGGAGGTGACATTTATACAAAGGCCCAAGAAACAATCAAGTCGGTCATCAAATATCTGGGAGACCAGGGTTGCAGACAAAATGAAAAGCAAAGTCCCTGAGGTGTGCTGAAGGCACAACAGCGAGAGGAGGCGGGGAACCAGGGTAGAGAGCAAAGAAGGAAGACCTGGGAGACGAAGAGAGGATGGAGGGCATCCTGGTGGCAGAGGAGGGAGGCCCCACCAATTCACCAACCTCCTCTCTTCCTCAACCAGTGAGCTTCTGTGAATGGCAACCTCAAAGTGCACTAAATGCTTTTTTCAGGGGCACGTGTGTGACTCAGTCAGTTAAATGTCTGCCTTGGGCTCAGTCGTGATCCCAGGGATCGAGCCCCACATCAGGCTCCCTGCCCTTCAAGGACCCTACTTCTCCTTCTCCCCCACTTGTGCTCTCTCTCTCTGTCTCTCAAATAAATAAAATCTTAAAAAAAAAAAAATTCTCTCTGCAGATCCGCTCAGAGTCTATTCACACCAAAAGAGTCTTAACCACACTGTGGGGCCCACGCCCCCCTGCCTTCCTCCAGGACCCAGTCTGAGGTGTCTCTTTCTTCCCTAGCTCCCCCCACCAGGTGTGATCCCTGCCAACGGGTTTTCCTTCCTCCCTTCTCCATCCCTCAAAAGCAAGCCGAGTAGATAGAACCCCCCTCCTCTCCCTCACCCAGTTGGGGACAGAAACCCACCTCCAGCTTCTTCACAGCCTTTTTCTGAGGCCCATCGGTAGCCCTTGACCTTGGGTAGCCCCATCTTAAGGGGAAGGAACCAGGAATCCACGGGGCTTGCCAGGCTGGAGGGCAGCTTGGTAGTCAGTGAAGATGCCCTCCAAGGCCAGAGATGGCATCACCTTCAGGCTTAAGGGGGCTGGCTTCCACCAAATTCCTCCACTGCCCCAAAGCCTGCACCGTGACACACCAGGAGAGAGCAGGACCCCAGGGAGGGCTTAGGTCTTCACCAGCTGGGAGGTATGTTGTACAAAAGGAGGCACATCCATTCCAACCTGCAGTCCTGGGCTCCAGGAATGGAAGGCCTGACCCACCACACTGGCTACACCAGAGAGGGAATGTCCAAGGGCGGGCAGTCCCAGGTCTCACCCTCACAGGTCCACACCCTAAGGGGGACATGAGGTGTCTTCCACCCAGGACTGGTTACATTGCAGGACCCAGCACAAAATGCAAATACGGAGCCCCTTGTCCGAAGAGCAAGGGAATGCACTCAAGGCACTCAAATATAAAACTAAATATAGGGGCCTCTGGGTGGCTCAGTCAGTTGAATATCTGCCTTCAGCTCAGGTCATGATCCCAGGGTGCTGGGATGGAGCCCCACAGAGCCTGATCAGGGGAGAGCCTAGTTCTCCCTCTCCCTCTGCCGCTCCCCTGCCCCTCTTCCCCTCCCCCTGCCCCTCCCCCTGCTCCTGTTCTATCTCAAATAAATAAATCAAATCTTTAAAAGAAAAAAAAAAACACCTAAATATATATAAAGCTTTTTCCTTTCCTATGTGGTCTCTCGATTTGCTATGATGTTTATTTGCTATATAATGTCATTCT